>NW_004524840.1:864329-878277 GCF_000260255.1 Octodon degus
TAAGAGTTTTCCTGGGAGCAGTAGTTGGTAGCACTCTCTGAAGATACCTGTGAGATCTAGCAATTACCCAAATTAGTCTGCATCTGGGGTTCCTACATTTCTTCTCTTTTTTTCCCTGATTTATTTGCTCCTTCATTCCTGCTTCCAGGGACTATGCTGTCCTCAATCAAAGAATAACACATAAACTCTTGCCTCAGGCTGTATTTAATAAAGCCTAACTTGGTTTTTGATGTGTAGCTGCTGACATCCTGCAAGGCTCACCTTTCCTTTGTCTATGATCAAGGATCTTCACACCCGAGCACCACCCTCTGCCAACTACAGAATACCAAGCTAGTCTTCTCTTCCAGTTGTGTTCGGCTAGTTCCCTTGTGGGCTGCCCGATTCTCCTTGAGAAGCTTGATTACATGAATAGTAAACATTTTTATCCCTTTTTGGTATCTGTGCATGGTCAATAGCTCACACATCACAATCAAATTTTGGATGATGTTCATTTTGCTTCTGCACGGTGACTACAACACAGCAGCTGGACACATTGTCTGTCCCCAGGACTAGGTCCATTGCCTACCTGAACAGCAGAGCTCATTAGAGGGATGGGGGATGAGCTCAAAGAATGCATAATATATAAGCGATAGAGCACAATGCGCAGAACAGGGCCCCAAATCCAGGTGATGATGCTTAGGTTCCTTACTCTGTGGAAGTTGCAAGAAGACTTGGGTGGGTGGGGGGGTTGATGCTTTAGAAAGTCTTGAGCCAGAAGAGGGGCAACGTTTCTTCTTCACCCCAAACCCAGCGAGGGTTGGTGTCATGGTTCTAGTTCAAAGGCTGTCTCTGCAGGAATGATTCTGTCTTCTCTGGAGGAAAGCGTTCTTTTTAGCTATTAAGGCCTCAGCTGATTAGATTAGGCCCACACACGTGGTGGTGAGTATTCCATTATTCTTAAACTCTACTGATTCAAATATTGACCTTTCCTGGAGGTGGAGTAGATGATCTGATTTGCACAGGCTACATAAAAAGACAAAAGAGAGTCTACATAGTCACTCTCAGAGCAAAAGTAAAATGAAATCAGTTTCCTTTGGGTTGGCCTCTATTTCTCAAGTCAAAGAATGCAGACATTCTTAGGCCAGCCATGGGTTACATCAACAAAGTCTGGTGTAAAATTCTTTTAGGATCTTGTCCAAGACACTTTCTTGAGGGTAAGAGATGGAACTTCACAGGAAGTTGGAGGTACTGATGAGTTCCTGGGGCTGGAGGAGGAGTACAAGCCAGCCAGAACAAAGACACAGTCACCCAATGCCCCAGCCATCCTGGGCTACATCACAAAGCATCACAGAATGGGTGACTTAACCAACAGATGCGTATTCTCCAGAGGTTCTGGAGGCTGGAAATCTCAGATTAGAATGTCAGTGTGGTGGGTTCTGCTTCAAATTCTCTTCTTCACACACAGATGGCTTCTTCTTTTGGAAACCTCATTTGGATTTTTCTTTCAATGCCTAAATGGAAAAAGGTGAGCAAGTTTTCCGGCATCTTGGTATCAGGAGATGAACTCACCATGAGGGACACAGGCTCATGAGCTCATCTCACTCCTACAGGATCACTCTCCAGGTAACATCACACTGGGGCTTCCACATATGGCTGTGGAAGGGTCTCAGGTTGGTCCTGTGCGGGGGAGCAATCCCCGGTGGTAGCGCGTCTTAAGAATCCACAAAAAACCCAGGAAGAGGATGCCTCACTGCCTTACCTCCACTCCATCTTAGAGTTGCACTGTTGGAGGGCTCAGACCCGGAGGCTAGCAGCGTGGAGAAAGGGTTAGAAATGCTCCTCCAGGCTAGAGAGAACACATTTCTCCCTTCCTTGACAGCCAGCTTCACTCAAGCTTTGGCCACAGCTGGGACCACGGCATCCTATTAATGTTAGGTCAACATTACTTCTGAGTAGAGCAATCTGCAGCCTAGTTAAACAATTTTAAAGAGAGAGCAGAGAAACAAAAATGAAGTTTAATGTTATAAAGCATGATGGTTCAATTTAACTATTAATTCTATTTGGCCTCCAACCCAGTATTCAGGGAGGAAAAGGTGTGTTTTGAACGATTGTTTGATGGGTTGAATGATCTTAAAGAAAAGAAAAAAAAAAAGAAAAAACAAAAGGCATGATCTCTAGATGTGAAAATTTTCACAGGTATTCACAGGAGTCCTTGGAATAAACTTTTGAATACACTGTAATACCAGCAATAGCCGCAGGGTGGCAGCCGTCCACGAGGGCTGTGTCCTGTCAGCTTGGCTGCGGTTTTGGGTGAGAAACTTTTTTTTCTTCCCCCACCCCCCCATTCTCCCAGAACAGCAGTTTTTCCTGTTTTGGGTGGAAGCTCTTTTTCTATGACAGTGTTTGTTTTGTGGTTGAGTCCTGTTTGGGTCTGTGAGGCCAACTTTTCTGATGCGTTCTGAATATCTTATATTCTGTTCTATTTATATTAAAACAGTTTGGAATCTCTGTTGGTTTGGAAGATTTTTGTTTGCCCCTTTTCTCCTCCTTGTCTTCTGGTTTCTTCCAAACATGGACAGACACGTTCAGCATGAAAAGTTATTCCTATTTTTCCCTGAAAAAGTTTGCTACAGTAATGCAGCAATCCTTGTACACATCAGAGAAAGTATACTGTTTTTTCCTGCTGCTCGAGTGTCCATTATTGATGTCAGCACATGTCATTAGCACGGTGAGTTTTCTTTCAATTTATACCAGATGGTGTGATTTTTTTTGTAACAGGAGTAGAAATTTGTTTTATTAAACTATGCCCCTTAATCTTATCTAACAAGTCTATTCCTTTATGTATAAAGACCCAGTCCCACCTAGAAAAATATTTCATTTTATAAATCAATTGTATACTTTTCTATGGTTCTTTAGAAATGAGCATCAGCTGTTATCTGAGGGAGGAGGCTGGGCAGCCGGGACGTTGGGAACTGCAGGGCCAAGCGCTCTGTTTCTGATGCTGGACCTGACATTTGTGCCTGCATTAGCTTTGTGTCCTCAGGCAAAAGAGCAGTTAGGTTTGCTGTGAATTTTAGATGGATTTCTTTGCGCTGGCCATAAATATTGCAGACGTGGAAGGCGCCGTGCCGGGTGCGGTGAGCCCTGCCTGGCCGCTCGGGCAGGCATAGCACATCCGGGCACGTGGACGGATGAAGCGTGACTATAAACACAGAACCGAAGAAGAGCACGCGGGAGGAGGGGCTGGAAAGAAACAGCCCAGGGCGGTGCGAAGCACAATTAGCAGAAGGCCTGATCCCGCCCTGCGGTCAGGCCCAGGCTTCCTAGGAGCCAGACCTAAGGTGAAATCTGAAAGATCAGTTGATAAGAATCAAGCAAAGGGCAGCGGGGTGGTATCAGTCTGTGTCAGTTGCTATAATAAAATACCAGAACCAGGTAACATACAAAGAACAGAAGTTTAAACTGAATAAGGTGGCGCACACCTTGTGATTCCAGAGCTCTCGAGGGCTGAAAGAGTAGGATTATAAGTTTGAGCCCAGAGGGGGCAAATTAATGACTTAGTAAGACCCTGACTCAAGATTAAAAAATATAAAAGAGCTGAAGATGTAGCTGAATGCCAAAGCCCTGGCCTCAATTACCAGGGCTGACCTCTCCCAGTGCAGAAGTTTGAGTCAATTCTAGAGGTTGGGAAACAACACTGAATCAGCACTGGGTGGACCTTCCTGCTGCATCAGAAGATGACAGAACATCACATGGCGAGTCATGCAACTGTGCCTGCTCGGATTGCTTCTTCCTCTTGTCAGCCAATAATACCGTCTCAGGGGCCTCACCCTTGTGAACTCATCCCGTCCTAACTGCCCCCCAAAAGCTTTGCCTCCCAATACTATCTCATAGCAACTGGGGGGTTCAGTTTGAAGCCCACAGTCTTTTTATTTGGGTGGAGGGCACATTAAAGCCACAGCAGATGGGGATGGGGAGAGTGAGTTGTAAAGAAGGAAGAGGAGCCTGGGGAGATAGCTCAGTAGCATAAGCACTTGCCTGGCAAGCATATGGTCCTGAGTTCAATCCCTGGTACCACAAAAAGACAAACAAACAAAAAAAACCCCAAAACAAAACAAAACAAAAAGATAAAAAAAGAATGAAGAAGGAACGAATGACCATGATGTGTGAAGGAGGATGGAGAGGTTGAGCCCAGACAGCCAGCTCAAGTGAATTGAGAGGGTGCCTGCCCCTTAGCTCAGTTCTTTAAGTGGCTGCTTCAACAAAGCAGTCAGGCTCAGGTTGCTGTGGTTCGATCCCCGTAACACAAGCCAGCCAGTCATGCCCTGAAGGCATTCGGAGCAAAAAAAAAAAAAAAACAAAACACACTTCAAGTGAATTGAGAAATGAAGCTGAAAAGGAAAAGTTGACCCTGAGCACTAAGGCAGGGCTATCAGTTAGGGTTCACAGTTCACTAGGGGAGCATATTTAATATAGTTTATATGTATAGTTTCATGACATAGGAAGAATTTACAAGGTAGAATTTACAATGGCCACCTGCGGAGCCAGGTGTGGAAGAATGCACAAGGGCCATCTACATAGTGGACAGTGAGAAGATCCAGTCACTGTCAAAGGCCTGGGGCTTGCTGCAGAGTTCTGTGCCAGTCCATTTGGGGAAGCCACAGGGTCTGCACCTGAAGCACAGAGGCAGATGGCCAGAGGCACTAGTGGAGACTGGAGCACCTCTAATGAAGCAGGGGTGAGGGTTCCTTTTCCTTTCCCTTTTTATTCCACTGAAGCTGCATGTTCATTGGTTGGCACAACTGCACCCAGGGTGAGACTTCCCTCTTAACTAGGTCAACTGTCTACACTCACTTGGAACTGTGCTAAACCAATCCACTAGGCATTTCTCATTCAGGTTGAGTGCACAACCAACTATCCCAGCACTGGAGAGCTGTTGGTGATATGTATGGCTGTGGTGTATTTGGGTGAGAAACTACTTCCACGGATACAACCAAAGAGCATGGAAATGAGGGATGTCCAGGAAACAGCAGGAGCCAAAGTGCACTAATGCTGTCCCAGCCCAAGGAGGGGACACTGAAGTGAGGACACAGGGCTCAGTGAAGACTCCCTGACTTCAGGAAACAGGGAGGACTAACACTGGACCGAACTGTGAGTGCACTGGGTGGGGAGAGATGGTCATGTGAAGAGACCATCCGGTGTCATTCTGGGATGGGCAGCAGCTTTGGTGGTCTCCTCACTCAGCAGGGGAATAGGGATTAAAAACAGGTTAAAAGTAACCTGGGTTCCTAAATGCAGGGATGGAGAACGGTTGGTATCTTGTCAAATGGGTGTGATGGGCAGGGAGAAAGGCATAGGAGTTCAGGGTGTTTGTAAGCCACACATATGACACATCCCTAAAATCATACCTTGTTTGCAATTAGATGTTTGTTTTTTTCACCTTCTCTGCTTTCTGTATTTGTGCTCATCGCCATTTCTTCCTCCTTCCTTCCTTCCTTCCTTTCACATAAGCCCATCCTTCCCTCACTCTCTTTCTTCCTTTGCATGATTTTACCTTAACTTGGCGGCAGTGAGCTGGATATGGTTTGCCACCTACATGTAACGTGCTAAAGAAGCTCAGACCTGGTGTGGTGCTGTTGGAGTAACGGCATCTGCAGCTCAGGGTGGGAGTTAGGGTGAGGAATTAGGAAGTGAGGGTCTACCCCGCAAAGGTCAGTGCGGCTTTGGGAGTGTGTCTGGTCTTGGGAGAGGCTCACATCCTTCCAGAGCGGGTTGCTGTAAGAAGAGTGAGCCAGGTACCTGTCCTGTCCCCTGCCTCCTGGCCTGGGTGTGAACCCATTCTGCATGTGACTGGTTCCCTTTCCTGCTGCTTCAACTTGTTGCGGTGCTGTCAGGGGCCCATCTCTGTGTCGTGCTGTCTGGACTTTCTAGCCATCAGAATTGTGAGCCCAATATACCTCTTCACTATAAAGGGCCTAGCCTTAGGCATTTTGCTAAAGCAACACAACATGTACCATGACATCGCTCACGTTTACGTAGAGAGAGTTTCAGATTTTTCTCCTTTATAAATCTGTACAATCCATGCACATACTTTGGTGACAGTGGATTTTTTTTTTTTGTGTGTGTGAAACACATCCTACCTGGCCCAGTTGATAATTTGCCACAATTTAAAAACAGTTTTAGTTGAACAGATCTTTCACTCCATGATTTTGTGTTTTAACACAATTTAAAAAACTGTATACATAATTAATTGATAATGTGATTTGGGGTAAGTTCCTTAATTATCCTTTGGTTCAATTTTCTAATTTGAACAAAAAGTTGATAATTTTATGATTGGAAGTTAATGATTACTTCTCTTAATGAACTACTTTGAGGATTAAATAAGGTAAAACCTGGAAAGTGAATTATAAGCATTCATTAAATATCAGTGTTATGGTAGTGATTGCTATGGGAAGGGCATGAACAGTAGACCATGAAACCCACAGATAGAGCTAGAATGTCAGCAGTGGAGGTGAAAACCCAGCTTGGGTTACTGGGAGATGAAGGCAGTGCTTGCTGGAGCCAATGGTGCAATTTGTGTCACACCAAGCTTTTCTGGAGTAGTGAGTGAGGAGTTAAGCAGGTGCTCATGCTGTGTATCAGGGTAGGAGAGTAAGCTTGGGTTTACACCCTGTGTGTCTCTTTGTTAGGTCTTCTCCGGGTGATGTGCAGAAGGCTGATGCAGCTTAGTAAGAAGGAGGGCTGACTGAGTGCTTGCATCTCTGTAACTGGAGGGGCAGGGCCCTGTGAGGCCTTCATTCCCTTTATCTCCACAAGCTCCGCACAAGCCCAGTGAAGGTGACTTATTCTCATTTCCAGCAGAGACTTTATAACCCTAATGCTCGAGGCTCCACTCCTCACTAAGAGAAGTTGGGGTTGGAGTCCAGCCACTCTCACCTCAGACCTGGCGTCCAGGCATTTTAGCTATTAATTCCATGATCATAGTCACACTGTCCTCCTAAAGTTTCCACAAATGTCCACGATGTTACACTCTATACCTTTGTGGCATTTGTTTTTTCTACCTTGAAAGAGGAGATTTTAATTAGTGAAGCTTCATGTTGGCTGGAATATTCTATAAGGATACTCTGAACCTTGAGATTCCATAATTTCACTGATAAAAAAATGTGTATACAGGCTGGGGAGATAGCTCAGTGGTCTAAGCACCCGGCTGCAAGCACAAGGACCTGGGTTCCACTCCTGCTACTGCATGCCCTGCTGGCCCTGGAGCCCTGGATGCACCATGTTGGCCACGGAGTCTGGGTATGGTGGCGCACACCTGTAATCCCAGCACTGGAGAGGCTGAGACAGGAGGATCAGTATGAGTCTGAACTATGTAGTGAGACCTTGTATCAAATAAATAAATAAATAAACAGTATCTACAGTTAAAAAGCACAGAGGTGTAAATGTCACTGTACAATCAAATCACTGTCTCCATGACTAGCCAATAAGAGTAGAGAGGTCATCTAAATGAAAACAGAACAATCAGATCTCTGCCTTCTATATTTTGAAATGTACTCATTCAGTATAAACTTAACTCAGTGCCCCTCACAGCCCAAGCACTGTGTTGTGCTATCCTGTCAGCATCTCTGTCTCCAGGATCTTACAGTGTCCCAGAGGTGGGCTTTAGAAAAAGACTACTAAGTGCACTGCTGACATAGGTAGGATTTTCATACAAATATGTGCAAAGTGTTATAGGAACACAGAGAATCAATACCTGGTGAAACCTGCTTAGTACAAAATTGAGCCAACAAAAGTGATAAATATGAAAAGGTAGCTATAGATTTGACCTGGAAGCCAAGTGTGAAACAATAACAGAAACCCAGAGAAGCCAGTCTCTGCATGGGAAGAACAAAGCAAAGAACAATTCTGAAAGAAGGAAACAAAGAAGTCAGTGATGGTCTTTTACTACACTGGGTTAGAATTCGATGGTGGAATTTTCTCTTGGGACCTTTGAGACACATCAGACATGGAATCAAATACAAAAAATGAAATCTAACACACAAGGCCGACGAGAATTGCAGGCCAGAGTAATCAGAAAATACACACAAAAGAATAGATGGGTCCATATTTCTCACTACCATAGCCAGCGTTGTGATGTTAGGCTCACTCCATTTTGGTCCTGCTGTGTAGCAATTGCTTCTCCTCGTATTTGTTGTTGTCTTAGTAGTTGCTGTGCTCTTTGTGGAAGCCTTTCTATGGGAAGAGAGTTCATAGACAGGCTGTCGCTTTGGAATGTAGCAGCCCCACATTAGTCAAGAAGGAACTTAAATTCATTTGATATGTGGGGGTGGGGAGATGGCTCAGCAGAATAAGCACTTTCTTGACAAGCACAAGGGCTTGAGTTCAATCCCCAGTTCCACCAAAAAAAACAAAACAAAACAAAACAAAACAAAACAAAAAACAAAACAAAACATTTCATACTCAAATAGTAGAATAGAAACATTGCCAAAGTCTGGCAGTTTCTTGTTCACTGATTTTTTTTCTTCAATTTGCCATGTTCCTTTGGCTGTGTGAATTTACATTTTACTCTTTTCTATGTAAAGTTCAAGACCTTGATCCTTCGGTTCATGAGTGTGATGACTGGGGGTTCATGCCTCATGTATGAGATGTGCCTCCCTCTAACCTTGTTACAGCGTGGGCACATTACCCATCTGAGAAAGAAAACAAAAATTCAAGACCTTGTTTTTCATTCTTCAGCATTTCTAAAAGTAGAAATATTGTTGAGCACCATTCAAATTCCCATGCCTTAGCTTAGTTTCTGAGATGAGTCTTTGGAGTCGGTTCATGTGAGCAATGTCAGAGGAGCTTGGTTCATAATGAGACAACTGTCCTAATTAGCTAAGCCTTGAGAAATAATTATCTCAGCCTATAGAGTGAGTTTACCTTTGCCCTCCTTCACAGGACCTGGCAGATGGTGGATTCCAGGTTTGGGAATGATTTTCTTTGGACCTTCAAACAGGATGTTTACAGAAAGTAGAGTGAGATTCAATGTGCTTCACTCTGCACTTGCCAGCTGGTGGCCTTCAGAGGTCATCCAGAGTGCCAGGAAAAGGTGTTGTGTTTGAGGAGTAGGAACATTCTTTGATTACCTACTTCACAGTCTCCCTTAACTATTTGATGTTACTGATACTTATCCTTTTGTCCTAAAATGAAGTGAGTATCTTTTTCTTGAGTGGATTTCTTTCTTTTTTTTTTTTTCTTCATTTTATGTATTTAGTACAGGGTCTCACTACGCAGCTTGGACTCATAGTGATCCTCCTGTTTTCAGCCTCCCTTGTGCTGGGATTACAGGTGTGCACCACCACGCGTGAACTCTTAAGTGGATTTCTGCTCCCTGGACTTCTGCGTTCTTATCTGTTTGTTTCTTGCTCATTGTATTCATCATTGGCTGTCACTGCTTTGAGGGACACAGAAAAATTTGGCCCAAATTGCAAGATCTGGTCCCCTGGACCTCATAGCAACTTTCCAACCTCATTAGCATTCCATCAAGAGTTTAAAAACAATAAGAGGCCAACAAAACAAAGGAGAAACATGAACGCATCTTGTTGACAATCCTCTTAGCGTCTCTGGTATCTGTTTAATACAACTTTATAAACAGGTATGTATGAAGATAAAATAAACCAGCTTGTTTGTCAGACAGGAGTTCAGTAGATTGTAAAATCTATAAAACTGATAGCTTTAATAGTCTCCTGGAATAAATGGATTTTCTTTCCCTTTAGCAAGTAGCTGTGTGTAAACTTCCTATGTTATGGCGTAACCAACGTGGCAGGTCACTGGCTGCAGGCGCAGTGTGGTGGTGTCTGCAAATCCCCTTATGAACCGACGTATCAGAAGAAAGTGGAATCGAAGCTTCAAAGCTAGTGTAATGAGGGTGACCTAGTTGGAGAAAGTGTTAAAGCATCTCCAGTGTAAAACCTTTTTAATTCTCACCAACGATAAGACGAGTCATTTGGAGTTCTCAGTACTTCCAATTAGCAAGCGAGAGACTCTGATTAAAAAATCAGGCCCACTGCACAGCAGAGTGTACTTTGGCTTTTATTTTGATAAGTGGTTTTAAGTATTTATTATAATAATCCACAGTCTGTCGACTAACGGGCTGCAGTGCATCTTTTAACCACAATAAAGTCTTGAGACGATGAGACCTCATTGTCAGCACTTGTGCTTAAGTTTTGGTTGGGATATAAAATGAGGCCACTTTTTTTTTTTAGCACAATGATCATGTTTTCTGATTAATGAAGTGAAAAATAGATCATTTTACTATATAGAAATTGCAAAACCTTGTTCATAATACCACACACCAAGCACATTAATTGCTATTAACGGCCTTGATGTCTGTCCTGAAGCATACCATTTAATTGCTTTCTTCAGCTGCCTTATTTGCCTGCATTTTCCTTTCATTATGGAAGAACAGCTCCCTGATTTTTATGGCTTGGTTGTCACACGTCAGAACTGGAGCTTCAATTCCAGTGCTGCTGCTGTGCTGTCCTGTTTTGTGATGTTGAAGTCCCATCCGCACTCCTTGCTTCTTTCTTCACAGCTCACGACAGCTGAAGGTTATGGCTATCAGGACAGCCTGTTCTGGGCTCCGGGTTTTGCTCTAATTATTTTGGTTTCAGCCAGATTTATGTAATCTATCACCTTGACATTGACTTAATACAGTTTATTGATGAAGACGCTCTTGTGACAGGTGCTGAGCAACTCCTTGGTGGATGATAACAGTCTGCTAATGACCTTCTTAATTTGTAGACTTAAGCAGAAAAAACACAAAGGCAATTCTTTTGACCATCATGTGTCACTCAGACTGGACTGGAGCTTTTGCCATTGCCGTTATTTGTTCCTTGTCCAGGGCAACAGGACAGTTATACTACATCTACATCTTTGATGTTCACCTTCAACCCTGACCATTCTATTATTCTTAGTTTTCAAGAGCCTTACTAGAACTTTCTGAGTTGTTTTACATTCTGCGGGGCTCTACAAACTCTGGAAGATTTTAGCGGCATTTCAGCACATGTAGCCAACTTCCCCCTTGCTTCTCCTCTGCTGGCTCCCCACTGTCCTACATATCCATTTCAGGTTCTAGAGGAATTCAGTTGAAGGGACAGTTTTCATTGCTGGATAAGATTTCTTTCTCAGATCTCTCTGATGCTCCTTCTAGTTAATGGGACCAGATCATGTGTTACGGTTTGTGTTTAGATGTCCCTTCCAAAGCCTCATGCACTCATAGGTGGGGCTTTTTTTTGAGGCTGCTGGATCTGGAGTGTGTGGTGCTGGGATCAAGGGTGTGAGATTACTAAATTAGTCCATTGATTGGTTTGGCATAGTTCTTGCTAGGACTAAGGGTGCCCACCCTAAGTGTGAATATTCTCTGCTCTAACGGTGGGTAGCCTGGATAAAATATAAGAGACAAAATGTGGGCTGTTGGGAGGGGGTTGCTTATTACTTCCTTGCTGCCTTCTGCCTGCCGTGCTTTGTCATGCACTATTTATCCTCTGTGATGTCCCTCTGCCAGGCCACCCTGCCTTGGAGCCAGCTCACTGCAGACTGAAACGTCTGCAAGCTGTGAGACAAATAAGCCTTTCTTCCTTTAACTTTGCATGTTGAATTCTTGTGTCAGCAATGAGGAAAGTAATTAAGATGACTCGCCCAGACACAAGTGGTCTCTTTGAGATCTCATGTCTTAAAGCCTGGGCCTTTCCTCTTTTACATCTGCACCTCTTTCATCCTCTTGAGCTTTTCTAATCTGAAAATCCAACCAAACAGCTTCATAAAGGCAGATGACTTAGGAAAGGTATCAGAATGCTTCTCATTCTTTAAGCTCTACATCTCTGACATTTTCCCATGGTTGTTCTTTAGTTTCCAAAATTGTAGGTTAGTGATTTAAGTTACACTTCATGCTATGAAAATCCAGACATACTTGCAAAAGAAAATGTCACTTGTCCAAATAGACTTTTTAATTTGCCTTCAGTAGGTCTGGTAATTTGATGTTTGTTTCCTCCTCCCCATCATGTTGGAGATGGTTTGTACTCTTGTCAGTTTCCACCTCTGTGTATGATTCATTATTTGCCATCGGGACTTAGTTGAGCAGAAGGTTGAATGCCATTCCTGGCTTGGAACAGAGCTAGAGAAATACTGACTTTGGATTCGTTAAAACAGGACTCTAGTCAGCTGAGCCCATGCCAGGCACAGGATAGGGCAAATTCTATGCAGATGTGTATATGTATGACACATGAACTTATGTAATCTATATAAATATCTTCATGGATGCATGTGCACAAACACATCTTACTGGTGGGTTTAATTTGTTAGTCATATTCTAATGAGGCCAAAGCACAGCTATATCTCTATATCTATCTCCATATACTACATACTTTTAATCTGTGTGCCTGCAAAGAACTGGAATTGATAAGCAAATATATGCCATAGGTAATGCAACTAGAATTTAAGTGGCTTCTCATTATGTATTTGCTGATGACATAGAATTTTTCCATTCTAGGGTAGAATATGTAAACCTCTAGGCAGCAAAGAGCTGTCAATTATTATTTTCTTTCTAAGATATAACTAGAGTATTATAAAATGATGCTTTTATCAAGCTATCACACAAGTGGTCAGCAAGGACAGAGGTGTCGTAGGTCTAGAACATGTACTTAGTGGCAGCTGGCATAGAAAGCGTGCTTCTGTCTCTGGCTCAGTCAGGTTGGCTTCACCCTCACAGTCCTCCCTTTCTAAGTTGCATATCATCTCCCCTTGAATTTTGCAGTGGGACTTATTTAAATAATAAGGAATTTCAGATCTCTTTTTTGTTCCTTCTAGGATATCCTTAGAAATTTAAAATATTCCATTTGAGGTACAGAAAATGGGTACAGATTCATGCATTGCAATGGGATGTAATTTTTCCAGGGTAATTGTAATATCAGCAATATTGAGTTACCTTTATTTTTTAATCTTTGGCAAAATGTATTTAGCAGGCTTTTGTATTGTTTTGGTGGAGAGTTTTAACTATTAATAGAGCATCTTATCTTCCACAACAAACAAACTGACAGACAAACAGGCTTTAATAGTTTTCTTCCCCACCAGACTCTATCTTCTCCCACCAATAACATCTAGTCACAGCCTCGTCTGTCTTGTTCAGTGACCTTTGCTTGTGTTAGTTTTCTGTTACAAGACAAAATGTAGACAAGCTAAAAGACAATTTGGTTTTTGTTTACAAAAATCATTTAGTTGCCCAACACGAGACTGCCTGTAGCGGCGGTGATTAGCAGGCAGAATGGGTAGAGCATGGAGCGTTATTCAGTGCCTAACTGCAGGTCACTTCCACAGTGCTAGCTGAAGGGTGCATGCAAATGCTGGCAACTGCCTGGGTCTTTTGCCTTCACACAAAAGAATAGTTTTGTTAAAGCTGATAATTAATCATCTAAGAAGGGCAACTTTACCTACAAATAATATTGAAATAGTTTAAATACATACTGTCTAGGAAAGAATCAGTCAAGGACTATTTATCTTGAGACAAACTAAAAATAAATTTAAAAGTTAAAGCAAATGGAAATCAGGTTGAGATTCCTTGGTTTTTAATAACAATAATGAAGGACCTACTTCTTGTGCTCCCTAATTTACTGAGAGAAGAGCCCTGAGGTCTCAATAACAGAATAAAAAGAGTTTACAAATTAGATTTATGTCAGTGCATCTCTTTCTGTGCACGGATGTTTCAACAGCGATGAACCAGGAGGTGAGGGAGAAGTGGCTGGAATTGTAACCATCAGCATGGTTGCTTTGTTTGAGCCCAGTGAGGAATTTCTCCTTTTTTGTCAATATATGGTTGATCATCCTCAAGTTATCTTAATGATATCGGGCAGAGTGTGTGGGCCTTCTCTGTTTGAAAAAGAAAAACAGTTGAACATCACACTATTATCCTTTTTTTTTAAACATTAAATTT
>NW_004524840.1:878443-883415 GCF_000260255.1 Octodon degus
TTGACTTTATATTACTTCTTCCCTGTCTTTTATACACACATACACACACATATATGGAAAAAAATACATGTATAACCCAACATAAGATTGGTAGTTTCATAGAAATCTGCAATGACCTTTAAATAAGGGTTCATCTAATATATCTTTTATATAGTCCTGCATAACTATCATATTGAGATCTCTTTATTTTTCATCCAGGAGCATACTGCAACTTCTCTTGCCTTTTGAATTATGTTCTTTGTTATTTTCCTATATACTTGACTATTACCACAAACAGTGACAGAAGGGACAATTTTGTGTGAGAAATCTGAACAGTTGTTTCACCATGCAACAGGCTAAAGTAATAGTACTTTATGTTTGTAGTGTGACTCATATGAATCACACCTAGGAAGTTTAATAGAGTGAGTTGCATTTAATTGATCCTTTAGGGTTCATTCTCATTAGTTCTCTATTAAAGAATATAGAAACATTTGAATAAGAGCTACTAACTTTATAATTCTGTATTGAAAAAAGAGATGAAAAATTTTTGCACAATGCCTTAAACTACCCCTAGATGAACAAAAACCATAACTGCCTCAGAACTGCAAACCAATGACCAGAAAAGCAAAATGAAGTTCTAGATGTAGGGATGGTTAAGGGGAAGCAGGAAGCACAGGGCATGACCTGTGGCTGCTGTGGTGGCGAGGATGAGGGTGACCACATGCTTTTTGGATGCAATGTACTTGCACAGGCTGCCCTTTGTGAGGCCTTAGTGCACATTTGCTGTGCACCCCTAGACCCTTTGAACCTTAGCTCAGCCTAGAAACCAAGGCTAAGGCCCCAGTTGGCCTAGTTTATACCACTTTTTAAAACAGACATTTTTAGGGACAGGCTGACTTCTATAAATATGGACAGAGCAAAGACCACCTGCTCCTCCCTCCATATAGTTCACTTGTTTGGCAGTTTCCCTGCCTTTGCGGAGCTGTAACTAAAGCCTGTGCTTTGCACTACCTACTTTCGTTTTCTGAGTTCTTCATTTTGTGCTGGAGGGATCCTCAGCTGTCAGCTATGAGTCAGCCTCATCTCACCCCTTACTTCCTTTGCCTGGGTGTGGAGATAAATCAGGTAGGCAGAGGGCTGCTTAATGAGGAGACCACTAGCCTCACCCGGGCCCCAGCTGATGCTGCACAGGTATTACACAGATAACACAGCTTTCTTTCTTTCTTTCTGTTTTTTTTTTTTTTTTTTTTTTTTTTTTTTTGTTTTTTTTTTTTTTTGTAAGTAGGCCAAAAAGCTGAGTGTACAGGACATGTGTGTTAAAGACTCATCGTGAGCTTACATCAGACTGTTAGAAACTTGTGGGCAGAGATGCTTTATTCTTCCCTTCTCATGTTTGCAGAGCCTGGCAGAAGCACATCTCTTAAGATACACATGTCCGATCAGCTGCTTGCACGAGTGTAATCAGTCCAGAAGGATCCTGGGCTGGAGGGTCAGCAGGTATTTTTGCAGGGAGCATCCATATTTTCATGTAATGAAATGTAAATCAGAGGAATGTCGAGCGCCCTCTTGAGAATGGAGCAGTGGCAGCATCTCTTTCAGGGCATTTTGTTAAGGATGTAGATGAAGCTCTTATATGCATTCATGGCACATGGCAGAAGCCTTCTGTTGGCTACTATTAGATTAAATGAGAAAAGTTAAACCCCTGTATGGCTGGGATCCTTAAGGGCTCTAGAAAGAGACAGCTTACAGTTTCATTGATTGAAGAAATGAGTAGTCATCACATGCTGACTTTTCTGGGACCTGAGTTGCACTGGTGAGGGGCCTTAATGCCACAAAAATAGATAAATAAATATATCTTATGACTTTGCTGACCTAAAGACGAACACAATTCAGACTGAATTCACCACCATCTACTTATTGTTATCATACTCGCACTTTTTCCTCCTGACTTAAAATTAAAACACACATTTGTGTCCTTAAAGGCTTCATGATTCTCAAGTACCTTCTGGTGTATCTGGTAGACCACCAGACTGTGGTATTATGGCAGCTCCGTTAGATGGAAATAGAGTCAGCAAGAGACCGGCTCTCAAGAAAGTCAGCAGGAAGAGTAAAGACATCAGAACTGTGGCTGGAGGCACATCTGAAGGTGACAAGGCTCCAAGGTGGAGATGCACCAGCCAGGCCCACAGGCCTCCCTAAGGGATGAAGAGCAACTTGGAATTATACTCTAATTAGCGCCACCTGTTCCAGGAGTTCCAGCTAGGCATCAGTCGCCCCGGTGGGTGACCAGAGCATCTGGTCCCTTTTCTTCTCCCAAATGCCTTTGTTCTTTCCATGCGCCTTTGCTAGGTGAACTACTTCCCTTCTGGACCAATATTAGCTCATCAGCTATGCTTATAATCCTATAGGTTGATTATAGTTTGACCTTCGTTGTACTCACCCCTTGCAAAAGGTCTTGGTGGCAACCCACTTTGGGGACCCTCCTGTCTCTAAGGAGTGCTCCTATTACCCAATAAACCTTTCCTATGCTTAATGGCCATTGCCCTTTGGAATTCATGCTTTGATTTCAGGTGATGCAAACTCAGCCTATCTGGCCTCTAGCAGATTGGGAGTTAAATTTTCCCCCATATCACTGGGATCTGGAGTGGGACTAAAAGCGAGCTTGTTGGAGAGGAAACAGACCAGGAGGATGGTTCTATGCTTGGCCCAGAGCTTAGGATGTAGGCTCCTTCTAGGATCTAATCCTTACCAGCTTTGTGTCTTTGGTAATTTGTTTTATTTTTATGAACTTTAATTTCTTCATCTATGAAATGGAATAACATAGACATATATTCCAAAAGTTGTTTCTGTACAGATTAGAGTGAGATTAGGATCTCTTCAATCTGTCTCACAGAGTGTGCTGCCTTTTTTGTACATTGGCTCTGACAGACAGGAAGGTATTAGAAACCATTTATCGCATCCATTCCAGTCAATCTATGGTGCATAAACCTCATAAAAGAATGGGACACTTTCTTACTTACTTCAGAGCCTCAGAGTTGTATGTTACCAAATAGCAGGATGATGACTAAGATGCAATATCAAAAAAGCAGAGGCTTAGCTAACAACTTGCAGTGCTGCACTCTTACAATTCTGCTTTTAGTTGAACAAAAAAGATATAAAATTAAATTTATAATGAAAGCCATTGACACTCTGCAGGAAAAGTTAAGGATTTCATCAACATTGGTAAGAGAACAACTACAATCCAGTTAAATCAAACCTACCTTATTGCAACTGTTTTTGAATTGCAAGGAGCTATATTAAGTGGAACTTCTGCCTTCTTTCTCGATCTTATTAGATCTCACTCTAATCACCTGTGTTTGTTTTCATCAGTTAATTATGATACAGATGCTACTGTAAATCTGATTTTCATTTTTGATAAAATGAGACAACCCCATAAATTTGTTTCTTAAATCCTAAACCTTTGCAAAAGGAATGTAAAATGATCAGAACGCAGGCTGGACAAATCATCATTTCATGTTCTGCTGGTCAGCTCACTCCTAGGCCTATTCCTAAACAAAGCTACAGTCTCAAAGCTCTTAGAACCAATTGGTCATGGCAAATGATTATTACCCAGATATTCTCTTTTAACATATGTAAATATATTCATGGTTTTATAGATACGTGCTCACATGTGCCCCATGTCATCTGTCATACAGGTAAACAAAAACAACACGTTTTACAATACTGCATATCAGCCTTTCCTAAGTTAACGTTATAAACATTAAAGCCTGATATTGGTTCTGCTTACATTAATAAAAATTTTAAGAGTTTTTTTAATAACTGGAAGATAAAACATGCTACGGGGATGCCGTATGATCTCCAAGGTCAAATAATCATTGAACACATATGTCTTAAACTAAAAAAATCAAGTAGTCAAACAAAGAAAGGGGCAAACACAGAGTCAAAACTTTGCTACATGTATTTTAACTTTTCTGAGTGTGGCTTAGTGTGACCTTCAAACAGGTGTTTGGAATGGTCTGGCATCACTTTTAAATTGGGGTCGAGGTTATGCTTGTATTTCTACAGAAAATCAAGAGATACTATGATCATCAGAGCTGTTCCATGGTAAGAATCCACCCCATCTACACAACACATCAAGCTCTCTCCTGAGACCTCAAGCAATGCGCCTGAGAGCACATTCTCCAGTTTCCTGAGAAGGCCTGCAGCAGACCATTCGTGAGGCTTGCCACCTAGTTAACTGCCAGGGTTTGGTTCAGTCACCTGATAATACTCTCTTTACAATGCATAATCTTATAGCAGCTTCTCTGAGTACTCCTTTGGTTGAAGAAGTGTATTGGGCCTACATACCTAATGCATCCTGGCTTAGACCTCTCACATGGAAGAACAGGACCCAGAGGTTTTCCATTCTACAAAGAGTAATACCCCTATATGTATTATTCTGCCTGGCCTACAAATTTTAATGCATTTACAAGAACAGGCTAAGCTTAATGTTACATCTCATTTTGTATGTCTTCCCTTGTGTGTAGCCCATTTACAGCAAGATGCTAGACTTTGCATGTCGGCTGCAGATCAGACTTGGGAAGAACAACTGTTTAAAGGACAATGTGCCTTATTGACTCTAAATTCTATTCCACTGGAAGGTAATCTTGTAAGAGATTTTAAACCTACCATTCCTTTCTGTATTCCAGAAGCTTATGTCCCTCACTTTGAGGAAGGAGATTTGGGCCCATGGCAGACTTACAGACATCCATACCATGGATGGGCTATACACAAATTTAATTATTCCTTTGTAGACTGGTCCCCTACAGGTTTCCTTCTAGGAAAAGAACAAGATTGGCACAAGATTTTATTTTTTGCTTTTTTTTATTTTTTATTTTTTTTCAAAGTTTTATTGATAAACAGCAATGAGACAGTTTCAAATCCAATCGAAACAACAGTTTCAACAAATAACACACTGCATATATTCTTCTTAGTGGTTAATTGCTGTACAAGA
>NW_004524840.1:887722-919365 GCF_000260255.1 Octodon degus
CGGCCCACTCTGCGCCTGGGCTGGGACTGGTCCCGCCGGCGCAGGGTAGCAGGAAACTCTCCGCACACTCACCGGACCTGGGCTAGGACTGGGTCTCTGGCACAAGATTTATTTTGTAGATTCCTCCTATTATATCATGATTTCAGAGGCCTTGTCCAATATTACATGGTTAGGTAGCGACTTCAATCCTCTCATCCCTAAACTCATTATCAAGGATGAAACTGGGCCCATACAACATACTTTGTGGAATCTAGCCCTACCTTTTCATGGTAGACTCCTGCAGACTGAACATCTGCAACTGATAGTTGGAGGAAAATTCAAAGCAGTACTACAAGGACATAGCTACATAAAGGTAAACATGTGATTATGGTCCTCAAGTACTACTAGAAAGAAAGAGTGACAACCAAATATGTTCTCATGTACTAATGTATAATGTATCATGCCTGAACATCCTTCCAATGACTCCACAGTGGTGATCATGGTCAGGATGCTTAGGGATTGGCTTCCAGTCAGTCTAACAGAGCCATGGTGTCATTCACTTAGTTCTTTCTTGATAGAGACATCAATTAAAAGAGTTATCAATTGTACCAAGAAGATGCTTGGATTAATTATAGCAGGGATTACTTCCTTGGTGGCCTACTTATTTGATGGCCTGTGCAGTTTTAACTCTATGATGTTAGCTCATTCTATATTAACTGCTCCCCTTGTAAACAACTGGACAAGAGTTTCTGGTAACAGCAGGAAATTCAATGAAATATTAATATAAAGTTAACCCAAGAGAGCATTCTGGAAACTTCTGTCCTTTGGATGGAAGATCAAATTGAAAGTTTACAATTGCAACAAGGTTTAAAATGTCACTATAATATTTTGTATCACCCCATTACCATATAACAGAAGTCTTCATCCTTGGGGACCAATCTAGAAACATATATAAGGAACTATCTACCAAAATATTGCTTTGGATATAGATGTTATTCAGAGAAAAGTATGGTTAATGTTACAGCAGACACCCACTTTTGATGCCCAGATTAAAGATTGAGATAAGTTTGCTGATGCTACAGAACAGTTGAATCCATTTGCATATCCCAAGGCTCACTTTTGGTTTTATATTTGAATTGGTAGACTCATTCTCTTGTTTATAATCCTCATTAAAGTTTGTCATGGAGGAGTCTTAGCCCAACAACAGCTACGGGCTATGCAGTCAGAACTGACACTGCTTCAGCTTATTCAAAACAAAGAAGGGGGAATTGTGGAGGACCACCTGAGCAGCTGTCCTTGAAAGCAGAGTGACTGTCTCCATTTTGACTGAGCCTAACCCTATTTCCTCATATTGTTATATACAGAGCTGGCAAGGACTTCTGTTTATCCTTCAATTGGCCTTAAGCAATGTATATTGGTCTAGCTGAGGTGCTGGTGATAGTCTTTGAAGGTGGCACACGTGTTTCCCTGGTAACCTACACCTACTGCTCTCTAATGTGAGCTGGGTTGAGACAGGACGGTAGAGCTAATGCTCCACGCCGCCAGCTGGGATCGAGTCTCAAGATAGAGGCTATGACTTCCTGGGGCTTGAAAGACTGCATCAAAGCTGAAGCACTAGACTTACCAAAATATTAGATACTATACAATGCAGATTACTTTCTCTGCATATCCTCTCTGCATATGGCAGAGGTAAATGTAGGCCACCCACCTAGCTCAGCTCACAGTGATCGCCTGCTTCCCACAATTCTCAGTCAATCCTCCTCAAGCCACTCCCCCACTGAATAATAACTGGGTGAGGCCCTGGGTCGCTCTCTTGGTTCCGGAAAGCCATCTTTGTGGCTGGACTTAGAGCCCCTTGACTCCCCGATGATTGAAAGTATAAGTTGTTTGGAAGCAGTAAACAACCATGACTGTGAGCTCTGTTAATTTTAGTTTGAAGTGCTTCTGTGCTTTATGGCCCAGTCTTTCCTCCTGTATCTAGTCCCCTGTGCACCTCTGGAATAACCTGCAGCCTCCTGTGGATTTAAGATCAGGCCAGGTTTTCCATGTATTAACAATGATTCCTGAGTTCTTAGCCATTAATGCAGGGTTTTTTTTTTTTTTTTTTTTTTTTAATTTAGAGGCACAGACAGACCAGTGCTTAATCCCAAAGATCAAAGTGTTCACACATTTTTCTGGACCTCTCCCTACCTTTCTAATTTATGTGTTATCTTCTGCCACTCACAAAATTATACTCTGTGCTTTGTATGCAGAGGTTACTCACTGAATGTCTGCTGAATGGAAAGGACCCAGGGCAGGGGAACTTTTGAATCAGGGTATTAAAAATGAGCTCTACAGTTACATAGAGGACAGAATATTTAGTATACTCACAAAATGCTATACAGAAATATTAGAATGCTGGTGTTTTAAATTCAAACCCATGACTGAGACACAACAGGAAAAGAATTGGAGGCAGTTTCCCCTGGCAACACAGGAATAATGCAGACATTGTCTGGAAATTTACTTCTTCTACTAACTTGAGAAATTTTTTCCTCTTCTTTCTGAAAAGGTTATACGTTTCAGCCCATGACTTCTGTTAAAATACACATAAAAGGAAGAACTGACTTGTCAACCTGATTAGTCAGATAACTCTGCTCACACATGGAGTGTTAGCCCTTGCAGCCAAGTGATCCCCACCTTAGCCACAGCTCACCTCATTGCCAAGAAGACAAATCATCTCAGGGGTCAAATGTAAGAGTAAACACCAAACATAAGCATTAAAAATCATAATTCAAGGAGTTTCCCTTTTCTCTTGTGTTGCAGTTTTAAGTAAAACTGGTTTCCAAGAGGAAAAATAATCTCATTAGAATCACAATGACAGAGATTACTTTCTTGAAGGATACTGTCAAAAGTTAGCAAGTGCTGAAACATAATGATCAAATTCAAGGAATCCACTTCAGCATAGGGGAGAATTACTTGCAGCTTTCTACCTTTTTTTTAAAAAACAAAGTTTACATATTTTTTCAATGTCTTATAATGTATACAATACATTTTGTTTGTGCTTTAAAACACAATATCAGAATATCATAGTTATGCTGTTAGGTGAGCTTCTTTAATCACAAGAAAATATCAGTTGTGTTGTTTTGATCACGTGATTACTGGGTTCTATTACATAAAAGGTACAGAATAGGAAAAGTTAGATATTTTAATCATGATTTTAAAACATCTGACCTTAGTGTCATCACCCATCATGCCACGGGGACTTCATTTTCTCCTGCTTTGATGGCTTCTCTGTGCCCTCTGTTGTCGCTCTTCTCCACTTTTGCCCTTACCTGTTGGATTCCCTGAGGACTTTCCTAAGTGTTGTTGCACTCTCACGTCTCATGTGCTCCCCTGAGCTCTCATTCATCTCCATGCTCTTGGCTCCTGAAGCTTCATCTTTAGTCCAGATCTCTGCAGTCCCTGGCTAGCATATCTAACTAGCTACTTAACATGTGCACCAAGAAGGTTCCCAGGCAACTCAAATTTCACCCATCCCAAACTTGATTCATGATTTTCTCTTCTCTTTTATTTCCTAAAAGTCCATTTCTTAGTCATTCTTATCTGAGGGAATGGCAATTACCATCCCTCTACTCACGAGGGTTGGTATCAACTGGACATTCTCCTTCATTCTACATCCAAACACCCCTGGGTGTTCCAAACATCTCTGCGTCTCTCTGTTGTATATGTGTCTACTGCTTCCATCCTATGCCACTATTTCCTGTCTTGATTGCAATGACCTCATAGTTGAGCTCCTGGTAACCTTTCCTTTAACCTCCTTGCTTTGAAAACAGGTCTATGCAGGTGTATAGCAAGATTTTTCCCAAAACCCAATCTTTATCATATCTTCTAATTAAATATCTCTTCTGACAGGGCCTGGGATGAATACCTTCTGTGGCAAAAGGAGTGTCGGACATTAAGTAGTGCACCCCAAAGAAGTTTGCCACCTTCAACAAATACTCTTCTCTCCTTCCTTGCTGTAGTCACCAGGTCCGTTCAATTTCTTGAATATGCTTTATTGTTTTGCTAGAAGATGGATGGCTCCATTTGTCACTTACCTTTGGGCAACTTTCACACCTTAAAGTTGGCTTTTTTCTGAGACTTGTCTGAACCCCCTTTATTTATCCCCTATAGTGCCTTCATTCTACCATGCTGTATAATTACAATGAGGATTGCAAATATTTGTTTAGTGTAGTCTTCATATCAAAAAGACAAGACCATTTCTATCTCTACAACTTTAAACCTGGCCAGATATACAGAAATAGCTCAATAAATTTATGAAATGAGTGAAAGGATTAAGAATACATAATGGAGAAAAGAAGGCTGGGGTTAGTTTTAGGAAAGGCAGTAGAACATTCTTCATTTAAAACTAAGACCACTTAAAAACCAATATATTTCTAGTTTAATGAATGTAAAAATAATCATTCCCACTTTAAGGACCCCCCTAAATGTATTACAAATCTCAGTGAGGCTTAGTGTAATGAATATTTGTCTAGCTATCAAAAGACTTGAATACAATTGCCACAAACTAGCTGTGATATTGGTTGTTACACAACTAATTTTTCTTTTTCTTTTTTAGTGTGCCTTGGTGCTCTAAATTTTTTTAAATTTTTATATTTTTATGGAAGAGTGTAGAGAGTGTTCAGGGTCTCACTACTAGATTGGGCTCATAGTGATTCTCCTCTTTACAGCCTCCCAAGTGCTGGGATTATAGGAGTGTACCACCATGCCCAGTCTCAATCACTACCTTGCTTAACTATTTTAAATCCAGCAAAACATTAAACAAGAAACAAATGCTCATATATGATTGTAAGAAACTTTCTGGGAGCTGGAGCAGAAAGTACCACATGTTGGGAATTAGTTTGGGAGGCTGATTATAAAAATCATTTTCTGGTTGTTATTTTGTAACAACCCCTGGCCCCTGCACCTGCTTGCAGGTGCTTTAATCTGCTAAGCTATTTGGCCCGCCCTAAAAAATTGAGAAGATTAAATTTGTAATGAAAATAAGAATCACCACTTTTGTATCTGAAATAAAATTATAATTATAAAAGTACTTTAAAATATATAGGCACTACATTGAATAAAGTTACTTTGGGTAAGCCATTCTGAATGCACAGTGTCTCTGCTGTTCACATTGTAAAGGAAACTGAGAGTCATGGGTCTTGTTCCGAGGTCAGTGATTTTCAAAGAGTGGTTTGTGGAGCATCCCTTCATTGGATGTGTGGGGGATGACTCATTAGAAACTCAATTTTTGGAACTTCCCTCAAGATTTTCTGACTTACAACATTGTCAATAGATTCAAATTAAATCATCTATTCTCTCTGTCTGCACCACCATCTATCTCTCTACCTTATAAAAACCAGCTCCTAAAGTAATCTTTGCACATACTAAAATTTGGGAACCACACTTTGCTTTTTTCACCCTCTTCCCTTTGGGAAGTTTTGTTTGTTTCCATGTAAGAGAGACAGCAAATATCTCAAGGCTTCTCATTTTTCAAAACTCATCCTTACACCTTGCATTTCTGCAGATGACTCCTGGTGTTCTCATGAACTTCCTTTTGATATTTTAAGCAGTTAAACTTCACCAAGTTAGCATTTAAATCTACATATTGGTATGTTTTGAGAACTCATTGTTCCTGTGCTAGTCTTACTTCTATAAATAGATTTCAAGTTCTCCAAAGTGCAGAAAGCTGGCTTATGCCATTTCCATATGCCCTCAGTCTCTGGCAAATGTTGAGCTCAGCGTTGATGCACAAAATCCGAAGACAGAGGTCTGGAGGGGGCAGAACTTTCAGGAAATGGAGAATCTGTGAGGCTCTCAAAATAAACATTCTCCTCACTGAAGAGGCCTATTTTCGTTGGCATTTGTTATGTTAGATATCCAGACTGTCTTAAAACCCCCCTGCTTAGCTATTTTAGAAGTCCAATACACTATCCATTGCACCACAGAGCCACCTTGCTTAGCTATTTTAAATCCAACAAAACATTAAACAAGAAACAAATGCCAATGTATGATTGTAAGAAACTTTCTGGGAGCTGGAGCAGAAAGTACCACATGTTGGGAATTAGTTTGGGAGGCTGATTATAAAAATCATTTTCTGGTTGCTATTTTGTAATCTTACTTTCAGGAGAACTGTGGTCCTTTCTGACAGGTGGTCAGTGTACAATGGACACACTATGGTGTCACTTTTCATCAGTCATGATTTATTCTTGACTTTGATTTTTTTAAAAGCATATTGAAAGGAAAAGTCAAAAGGGATTTGTACCAGTTTGAGAAACAGATGAAAGAATAGTTACAAAAATATCTATTCAGAAGGGATTATAAGAGGAGAAAACATCTTCCCCCTTTTTGTTAAAAGCTACTAAAATGTACCAGTGTGTTCTGTTTAGGGCTGCACTACTAGAGCAAGGAATACCCAGGCATGCATGTAAAATGTGCGCGGGCATGTGTGCACCTGGAGTGGAACAGGGAAGATGGGAGTCAGCGGAGTCCAACTGCCGCAGCGTACATTATTTTGCTGCTGAGGAGTCTCCTGTCTGTCATATGCTTGTTATTAAAAATTTAATTAAAAAATTTCTGTGCACCTGAGGGCCAGGACAGTGAGTTTGCAGCCCAGGTATATAGTTCCCAAATAAATTAGTTTGAGTTAAAAATAATAATGATTGTCTTACATTTTGAAATCCTCATCATTGGCTTCTTTTTCTGGTCTCTTTTTGATTTTAATTCTTGTAACAATCCTATGAAGCAGAGTCAAGGATTACTGGGTGAAAGCCGAATCCATTGTCGTTCCCAGTTTTCCCTAGGTGACTCATGCCATCGCGCATCGCAAGTGCCATCGCTTTTCTATGCCTGCCTGAAGTTGTCAAGAGTGTATGTAGAGCTACAAATCTTTTTAACAATACTATAATGTATTTGAAAGCTAATTAATGTTAAAGAATGTATTTTACGTAGATCAAGTGCAGCTTCAGTTCCCTCTTGTAAGTCTGGGTGAAAAAGAATGTGCTCTATTGTAACCTGATGTCCTACAGGAATCTCTGTGTCCCCTTTAGATTGATTTCAAGTCACTTTTTGTCCCTCTCCATGCAAAAGACACTGACATCGCTTTTGCCAAGGAGGAAAGAAGAGTTGCTTATGGAGGACTTGCAATTATACCAAAATGATTACTGTGTTCTGTACATAGACCCTGAGATTCTGAGGGAAACTTTGTTCCAAAGCCTCTCATTACCACCCAGTAAACACCACTGTGTGGATGCTTTCTAGTGTCTTCCTGCTATTGTAGGGTACTCTGCTGCCCTGTGTTGTGTCCAAGTGCGTTTGGAACATCTGCTTATGGGTACATCTGTTACTCTTGGATGGTGGGTGTGGGAAGAAAACCATTGCTGCAACCTTCTGGGGCTCTGGTTCTGCCATTCTGGTCTCCCTGGCAGTTTCCATATGAGAGAGACAAAGAAACCACAGGTAGGGTCCATGACTCCAAATCCTTCACTTCTTACTCTTTTCCTGGGCTGTACAGAGCTTTGTGTCTAATTCCTTTCTGTTCCCTAAACTCCTTTTGCCAAATTTCTCCAGCTATCTCATTTCACTGTATTCTTGGCCTATAACTCTGTGACTCTCATGTTACATTTGAGAGACAAACAAGATCCAGAGTGAGTAAGGTGTTAAATTATGGAGTTGAGATTTCACTTAAGCTGGTGAAAGTCCACATTTATCCTTTTAAACCACAGCCATAAAAGAACACATTTCTCTTTCAAGAAGATTGTCTCTTAAATATGGGGAGAGAGGGCGGGGGGTGGGTGTAGCTCAGCATCCTATGTGCCTGCCTGGCAAGTGCAAGGACCTGGGTTCAGTCACATAGAGTGCAGGCCCCAGAACCCTGGGCAAACCATGCTGGCCACCAAAGCCGGGCATTGTGGCACATACCTGTAATCTCAATGCTGGGGAGGATGAGACAGGATGATCACTATGAGTCTGAATTGCATAGGGAGACCTTGTATCCAAAAGAAAAATGATGTGTGTGATGGGAGAAAGAGGAGGAGTGTAGTGAAGGGAGATGTTTTGCTTTGGATTTTTTTTTTTTGGTACTAGGATAAAACTCATGATCTCTAACTTGCCAGGCAGGTACTGTGTCACTGAGCTATCTACCTAGCTTGTTTAGCACTTTTAGGAATTCTAATATGCTATTGCTCCTGAGGGGTGCCTCAGAAACAGAAACTTGTGTCAATTTGATGCTAAGCAGGACAAGTTGGAAAGATAGTACTTATCTTGAGAATTTAGACACAAGCAAGAATTGAACATCTTGTATTTTTTAAATTAGTAGGTAGATTGTGTGTGTGTGTGCGTGTGCGTGTGCGTAGTGGTAGATGGTCAGGGTAGAGTGAGTGTGGTTACAAAATGGGAGAGTAGAGGTCCAGTAAGTTTAATCATAGTCTGCTTAATTAATTTCTTTTAAGATTAGTGGGAAGGATGCTAGAAAATCTAGTGTTTAGTTTAAGGAATGTAAGCAAAATGGTTTTCAAGAAAAAGACGGAACAGCTTTCCTGGTACCACTTAAGAACTTTAGAGGACTCTGGGCAGCTTTGGGACTCTGGTAAGCTCTGACCTTAGCCCCTGAGTATGCAGGTATGGAGCTGCTTCTAACCAGCTTCTCTCCCCTCTTTATTATAAACAAGCTACCCTAAGCTGAGGGTGTAGAACTCACACAACGCCCATGCCATCCTCTTGCATAGGAGGAGGATGTTGACAAATTAAGAATCTGGGCTCTCTGCTAAGTCACTTAATTGAGTTTCTGAACTTCTCAAGCTGACTCAATGTAGCAAGCACTACATGCAGCTAATGAATGTGAAAAAGAAAGATCTCTTAAAACGAACAAGGAATCAGGAAATAATAATTCATCACCTCCAAAATGATGCAAACAAAAATAGTATAAGAGTAATAGATATCAATGAGGCAGCAGGAGACATCACAAATGACATAAAAACACTATTTACAGAAGTACTAACAGAAAAATTTCCAAACATTAGAAAAGAACTTGACATCAACTGATGAGTGAGACATATAGAACTTCAAACAGCCATAATCAAAAATAAATAAGATCTCAGTAATTTTGCAAAAGAAAAGAATACTAAAAGTTGCTGGAGAGAAGAAACAGACCACCTATAATCAGAACATGGCAGATTTCTCAACACAAACCATCAAATCAAGAAGAGCTTGGAGTGAAGTATTTCAGGTTCTAAAAGAAAATAACTTCCAACTCATATTGACGTATCCTGCAAAATTATCTACCAAATTCAATGGTGAGAAAAGATCTTTCTATGATGAAGAACAACCTTAAGAAATTCATGACTAGAAAATCAACCTTACAAAGAGTACCACCAGATATTCTAGAAAGAAACAAGTGTGATCACAGCTTCAAGAATGACAGAAAGGAGCCACCAAACAGAGCAACTAATTAAAAAGAAGGGGAAAGTATAGAACCTACAACAGGAAAATAACATGACAAAGATAAGCCAGTCTGTATCAGTTATAACCATCAATGTAAATGGCCTCAATCCACCAGTAAAAAGACTAGCAGAGTGGATTAAGAAACAACATCCAACAATATGCTGCATACAAAAAACATATTTAACTCAAAAGGAAATTTACAGACTAAAAGTCAAAGGATGGAACACAATTCTCCATGCCACAGGAAATCAGAAAAAGCAGTGGTAGCTATTCTGGTTGCTGACAATACCAACTTCAAGGCTGGCCAGATAGCTCAGTGGGCTAAAGTGCCTGTTCATGGGGAGTGCAGCAACTGGGGGTCTATTACTGCCATGCCATTCTGGCCCTGCCCCCGGGGCACGCTGAGATGGATTGAGACTGGATGTGGTGGCATGCACCTGTAGTACCAGCACTTGGGATGCTATAAACAGGAGAATTACTATGAGTCCAATCTGTATAGTGAGACCTTGTAGACCCCATAGACTCTGTACCAAACACATAAAAAACCAATATCAACTTCAAGTAAAAAAATCACTAAAACAGATAAAGAAGGTCACTATATACTTGTTAAGGGAAAACTGCAAGAGGAAGAGGTAATAGTTATAAATATATATGAACCCAATGCAGGAGCACCCACCTACATAAAACAAATTTTAACAGACATGAAAAATCAAGTGAGCAATAATACAATAGTAATGGTGGGCTTTAACATGCCGCTATCATAAAGATTGAGTAGGCCAAAACTCAGGAAAGAAATAATAGAACTATACCAAACTTGTGAAGAAATCGACCTGGTAGACCTTGACAGAGTGTTCCACCCAGAAACAACAGAATACACTTTATTCTCAGCTGCACATGGGACATTCTCCAAAATAGACCATATACTAGCACACAGAGCATTCTTAACTAAATGCAAAGGAATTGAACTTATCCTATGCATACTATCTGACCACAGTGCAATGAAACTGGAAATTTGAACAAAGAAACTAACAAAAACACCATAAACACAAGGAAATGAAATAATCTCCCAAACTAGTGGATCACAGATGAAATTAATGAAGAAATAAAAAATATTTACAATCAAATGAAAATACAGATACAACCTACCCAAACATGTGGGATACAATAAAAGTTGTCTTAAGAGGAAAATTTATACTGGTAAACATGCATATTAGGAAGGCAGGACAAGCCCAAATAAACAATTTTATGCTGCACCTCAGGTTCCTTGACAAAGAAGAGAAAGTCAAGCTGACAGCCCAAAGGAGTCAGGAAATTATAAAGATTAGAGCAGAAATTAATGAATTAGAGACAAAGAAAACCATACGGAATAAATGCTCAAAGATATGGTTCTTTGAGAGAATAAATAAAATTGATAAACCCCTAGCCAACCACATTAATAAAAGGAAAGAATAACCTCAACTTCATGCAATAAAGAATGAAAAAGGCAAAATCATTGTAGACCCTAGAGAAATTCAAAAGATCATCAGTACCTACTTCTAAAGTCTTTACTTCACCAAATGTCTTGTAGACTTAATCTCCAAATTCAGCAACGTAGCAGGATACAAAATCATCACCCCAAAATAAGCATTTTGGTACACAAATAATGAATGCACTGAGAGAGAAATATGGAAACCACACCTTTTACAATAATATCCATAAAAATGAGATACTTAGGAATCAATCTCACAAAGGAAGTAAAACTTTTATACAGTGAAAATTACAGTACTCTGAGAAAAGAAATTGAAGAGGATTTGAGAAAATGGAAAGATATTCCATGCTCCTGAATAGGAAGAACTAACATTGTGAAAACGGCCATACTCCCAAAATTGTTACACAGATTCAATGCAATCCCAATTAAAGTTCTATTAGTATACCTCACAGAAGTTGAGAAATCTTTCCTCAAATTCATTTGAAGCCAGAAGGACCCAGAATATCAAATGCAATCCTGGAAGCGAAATGAAGGCAGGAAGTACCACAATCCCTAACCTGAAATTATAGTATAAAGCTATGGTAATAAAATCAGCATGATACTGGCATAAAGACAGACTTGAGGATCAATGGAACAGAATAGATTATACAGACTCAATTGCAAACACACTCAGTCACCTTATCTTTCATAAAGGGACCAAACATGTTCACATGAAGAAAGATAGTCTCTTTAATAAATGATGTTGAAAAACTGACTTTCCTATGTCAAAGGCTAAAATTATTATTATTTTTTTCCATTTTCCATTGACTTTATTGATTTATTTATTTTTGATTAATTTTATTGAGAAACAAATTGCAATGAGACAGTTCCAGAACCAATTAGTAGGACAGTTTCAACAATTAATACATTGCATATTGTTGTCTTCATAGTGGTTATTCATAGTACAAGATGCAGACATGATATCCTGCCCAAACACTATTAGTACAAATCTTTCTTCTGATTGAATTAAGAGAAAGTAGCTGTATATCTATCTTAAATATTTTGTCTATACAGATATAGAATGGTCCTTCATTTGTATCCCCTTTTTTTGCTTAGGTTTGTGAGATATGGATATTCCCTTGCCATTTAAATATTGTAGATGCGTGAATTTAGCAAAACAATCCAATATAGTCCAGTAGTCCATAATAATAGTGGGTTATCTGTAGGACTGGCAACATCAAAAGTTGTTGACTTGAGCCTTTTACAGCTCAGCATATTAATATGGCTTTACTTTTTGTACTTTGGTTTTATATCTTTATGATGTATGGTTAAGACCAAGATAAAGCAAGACCTATATAACAAGAAATACAACTTTTGTATCTGATAAGGTCAATTAGATCTCCTCAGGAAAAAAAAGGGGGCCGGGGAGATGGCTCAGTGGAATAAGCGCTTCCCTGGCAAGCACAAGGGCCTGAGTTCAATCCCCGGTTCCGCAAAAAAAAAAAAAAAGCAAATCTCCTCAGGATTTATCCTGAAACTCTGTACTGCAGTTTGCAGATTCTTTGTCAGTGTCAGCTGTGTGGATAAGTCATGGCCGTTACTTGACTAATTTGCTCTCTGTGAAAGCCTGACAGAATTGTTTCTCTCCATGTGACTTTCCTTAGGCACACACTACATTATCGATCACTTTCTTCTATGGCCCCATAATCTCCTTGATCAGAAATTTTGGGACACAATTGAGTTATGGGATGTTACAGAACAGATTCTCCTATGTCCTGAGTCTTCACTGACCTTGAAAGGCTAAGGACAAAATGTTGGCTGTCCTTGCAGCTCTTCATGTTTTGGTCTGGAAAGTTAAATTATTAACCCTCCAGAAGAGCAGCTTAACGATATTATCATCCTATAACATAGGCAGTTGAGCTTAACCTCACTATCTGTCTGAATATCAAATATCTTAGACATAACATGAAAGAGGTATTTTCCATCGAATGTTGATATGTTAAAACCCTACCGAATATGAAGGAAAAAAGGAAAAAAAATAAAAATATTTTAAAAATAGGAATAAACCATTACATATTTTTACACAGAAATTTAGAAATATAACCATATACAGCATTGTAGCAGGAGAGTCCTATGATATTTTTTCTTGTTTCTTGTTTTTATTTATTAACATTTTTTCTTAGCAAACATTTACTTGAGAGACACTATGGCATTAATTGGTGTGACATGACAAGAAGTATATATTTAGAAAACCATAATGACAGGCATTCCTAGCATGACCCTTCTATTACACATTACGATCTTTAGTGCAGTTGCTTAGCTCACAGGTATCAGCATATATAGTTAGTCAGGGTGAGAATCCTACCAGTTAACTGCTAGTTTCAAAAACATGCTGAACATTCTCAGGATCATTGCCTTAACCATCATATTCATGTAAATGTGTGGCTTTGCCCCTGTCATGTTTCCTAGCTTTTCTTCTTGCCCTCTCTTCATTGTTTAATCCTTAACTTCTCACTCAAAGGCTAAAATTAGACTTATGTCTATCACCGTGCACTAAACTACAATCAAAATGGTTCAAAGATTTAGAAATTAATACAGAAACATTACATCTGCTAGAGGAAAATGTAAGTAGAAAATTTAAAGACATAGTGATAGGTAGAGATTTCATGAACAGAAATGAAGCAGCATGGGGAATACTTCAAAGAATCAACAACTGGGATCTCATCTTTTTGAAAACTTTCTGCACTTTAAAATAAATCTCCAATGGAGTAAAAAGAAAACCAACAAACTGGGAAAAATTGTACCTGACTGTCCTTCTGATAAAGACCTTTTATCTAGAACATATAAAGAACTTAAAAAATCAGGCACCCCAAATTCAAAGACCCAATCCAAAAATGAGCATCTGATATGAATACATACTTTTCAGATGAAGAAATACAAATGGCGAGCAAATTATGAAAAGTGGTTCAATATCATTATTCATTTGAGAAATGCAAATTAAAACAACCCTGAGATTCCATCTCACTCATAAGAATGGCTAACATCAAGAAGTAAGCCAATGGAGAAAACACTCTCTCAGGCTTTCACAGAGAGCACATTGGCCAAGCAATGGCCATGACTCATCCACATGGCTGCACTGACAAAGGTTCTACAATCTGAGGTACAGGATCTCAAGATAAATCCTGAGGGCATTTCACTGACCTTCTCAGACCAAAAAGCTACAACTCTTATTGCACAGGTCCTGCTTTACCTTGGTCTTAACCATCCAGTAGAAAAGTATGAAGACGAAATATAGGAAGTAAAGCCATGTTGTTATGTTGAGCTGTGGGGGACTCAGGTCAATAATTTCTGACATTGCCAGTTAAACAGAAGGCCCAATGTTATTATGGGCTACTGGACTCTTTTAGAATATTTTGCTGAGTTTACACACCTATAATATTCAATAACGGAACTTAGAAAAAGTGGGGTATACCGATGAATGTCCATTTTGTATCTGTGTATTCAAAGTGGTTAGGATAGATATATAGTTGCATTCTCTTAATGAATAGAATGATTTGTCCTAATGGTGTTTGTAAATAGGATCTCAAGTCCGCATCTTGTACAACAATTAACCACTAAGAAGAATATATGCAGTGTGTTTTTTGTTGAAACTGTACTTCCAATTTGATTTGAAACTGTCTCATTGCTGTTTATCAATAAAATTTTGAAAAAAAAAGAAGTAAGCCAATAACAAATAGTGGAGAGACTGTGGAGAAAAAGGAACCCTTCTCCACTGTTGGTGGGAGTGAAGATTGGTACATCCATCATGGAAATCAGTGTGCAGATTCCTTAAATAGCTAAGATTGATGATCTCTTTCAAGCCAGCTATTCCTCTCCTGGATAATTTTCCAGAAGAACTGAAAACATTGTACAACAGTGACATATGTGCACCCATGTTTATAGCAGCACAATTGTCATAGGTAAATCCTGGAAACAACCCAGATGCCCACCAGCTGAGGAATGAATTAAGAAGATTTGGCATTTTCACACAATGTAGTATTATTCAGCTACAATATAGAATAAATTTGAGACTTTTATTGGTAAATTGATGCACCTAGGGACCATACTCTTAAGTGAAATAAATCCGACTTGCATGTGCAAATATCATATTGTCTCCTTAGTGTGAGAACCTGAAAGAGAAAAATGGAATTTGATGGGTACTGGAAAAAGGGAATGAACTTACTCAAAGATGAAGAGCTACTGAGTCGAGGAGAAAGACAGGAGAGGAAGAGGGGAAAAGAGATTTATCTATGTATATAAACAGGTTGGTTTGGACAACTGTCCTGTGCATTTCTTCTGGTCTATTGAAAGGAACAGATAATGCTTAATTTGTTTTGTCCTTATTTTAATTGTTTCTCCTTTTTCTCTTCTTAATTTCTTATATATTTCGTTATCTTTAATCTTTTTTCTTCCAATTTTGCATGTCTATATCTGGTAATATGAATAACTGGTTATTCATATTACTTTGGTTATTTGTATTACTTTGTAAAGTGAAATTCTGTATCACTTATAATTTTGCTATTTTACTACTATTTTGTGCTCTGTTTATAAAATAAAAAACAATAAAAAAAGACAGAATATAAATCCTGGATAGCACTCAGAAAGGATACAACCTTGTGTGGGTGGAGGTGTCAGGTGGCACCTGCTCTTCTAATTTCTCTCTGTGTGCATTCTTCTTTGGTGAGTGGAATAAGTGGGTGACAAATTCCAAATCACAAACTTGACTGCTTAACACAAAACGAATGTGTCCTGCTGTGGTTCTGGAGCCCATGAATCCTTAATCAAGGTGTCTGCAGGGCCACATTCCCTCTGAGGACTTTAAAGAAGGACCCTCCCTTGCTTCTTACAGTTTTTGATGGATCTTGAGTTTCCTCATTGAGGCAGCATCACTTAATCCTCTGCTTCCATTCTTCCTCATATAGTCTTCTTCCTCCCTATGTCTAATTTCTGTCTCTCATTTCTTCTAGAAAAGTAATTTTCATTGGGATTAGAACCCACTCTAAAGCCAGGAAGATTTCATTCAAAAATCCTTAATTCAATCACACCTGAAAAGACCTACAAAAGACATATTTCCAAATAAGATCATGAATACAGAATTTTATGGCTTGGATATATGTTTTTAGGGGATACGGCTCATCACAATTTACAGATAATCACTCTTGGAGAGAAGAAGAAGAGGAAGAAGAAGAGGAGGAGGCGGAGAAGAAGAAGAAGAAGAAGAAGAAGAAGAAGAAGAAGAAGAAGAAGAAGAAGAAGAAGAAGAAGAAGAAGAACAACAACAACAAGAACAAGAACAAGAAGATAGGGATATGCAAGGAATGTGTGGCCTGTATGCTTTACTCTTTCTATAGTGAGTAGCAGAACCATTACCAACTCTAATAAGACAGAAATTTATGCCAGAAGCTTAAGGATGTTTTTATGAGTATGAGCATTAGCAGAAAAACTGGGTGGCTTGAGTGGAAAAGGTGGCTGAGGCTGTCATCCTAGTACCACAGAGACAGTCAGAAGCACTTAGAGTTGTAGTGGGAAGCCCTGGTACACTCCCAGAAGCATGCAGCAACACCTCCTTCAGTATGGGCAGTGGATGCACACAAGCCTGAAAAACAACTTCTAGAGCATAATTTTTCTTTGTTGCTGTGGGCCATATGAGGCAATGCTGTGGTGCCTGAACCAACTAAAGAGGTGCTCAAGGTTTCCCTTTGATGTTGCTATTAAACAAGTAGGTACTAAGAACTACTGTCATTAGATAGTAATTGTAATAAAGGCACATCTGTGCTCCACACTGCAGGAACCTGGGAAAGTTTGCTTTTAAAGACACAAACAAGTTTAAGCACATGCTTGTATAATATGTGGGAAAGCTTGCAATGAATTATTGCTTGCTTGTGAACTTGATGCTTCTGTGGCCTCATTTGGAAAATTGGAGGAATTAGCCTCTGGGGACTTCAGCAAGAGATGATCCAAGTATAAATATCAGGAGCACTGGGAGAGGAATTTGTTTGATAGGAAGACTGAGGGATTGATTAGAGGAAGAGAACAACAGTGAAAAAAGAAAAGTAGAAAATAAGTTTTAGAAATAATATTCTGTGGGCTAACAGGAACAAAATTTTCTGAAAAGCAATAGACTAATGAATTGCCAGAGGACCCAAGAAAGAAAATCATGGAGTCTGTGCTCCTTCAGGTGGTACCAAGCAGGAGAAAGACAGCAAAGAGCATCAATCTATGGTTAAGCAGCAAGCATGCGGCTTGGTGGATTCTTCCTTAGGGATGTGGTGAATGGAAATTTTTTTGTCTGGGGACTAATTCTTCCTGTGGACACTCAGTGCCAAAGCTCAGAGTCTCAGTCTTTTTGTGAAAATTGCCCACCTCAGGCACTGCCCCGCTGACTGTATTCTTCATTCTATTTCAAGCAGGATAGAGACTAAGAAGTAAATGGTTTGTTCCCTTGGGAAAAAAGAAAGAAAGAAAACACCAGCCCAGCACTCTTTTATTTTTATCTTACTGTCACTTTTCAGAAGAGATGAACAAAAGGTCAGTGGGTGGAAAGAGAGGGTACTAGTGGAGTTCAGAAAAACGTTTTTCCTGTGGGGATTTGTGAAATGGGCTTGGTCACTTGTTAGTGACCCTCTGCTCATACCCAAGGCAAAGAGGTCAGTCAGCCACATGCACCCGCAGCTGGGTCAGCAAGCCACACGGGGCACCCGAAGATAGATGCCACTCTGCTTCCCCTGTAGCAGTTGGTCGGGGTCAAGAATTTGCTCTGTAAATGCTGGAGGATGAGATGTTGTTAAGTCTAAAAAAGTCTCCCTGGGAACAAATGACCCCCGCGTGCCCTGCAGGGGGCAGCAGAGAGCAGAGTCAGCTGTGGGTCATCACAGGTCCCCTTGGGGCTCCACACGCAGTGAGCTTGGCTGAACAGTAGAAAGTAGAGCACAGCGGAGGGGTCTTTAGAGCCAGACAAGCTAGGAAAAACCCACAAGGCCCCTGTGGATCTTCCTAGTTGCCTCTGCCACCTTCTGGAGGATCTGGGAGGGTGGAGTACAGAATCCCTGTCTCCAAAAGCAGCCAACACACTGTCTAAAGTAATAACTTACATATAGAAGAAGCTTTCTTTAGTCACCGTTGAGCCACAGAAAGTCAGGGTTAGATTCATCAGTTCTGTGTCTCTAAACATGATCTGTGGCAAACAAAGGAAGTGTTTAATAAATATTTGTGGGGAAAAATATGAGACAAATGAACTGGCAGCCCATTGGTGGCTTTTTTTTTTTTTTCCCTGTATTTTAGTGGAGGGTCTAGAGGGTGTTCAGGGTCTCACTACTAGATTGGACTCGTAGTGATTCTCCTGTATACAGCCTCCCAAGTGTTGGGGTTACAGAGGCACACCACAACGCCGATTCTCAATCGCAGTCTCAGAGCTCCTGGAGGCGGAGCCTGGCACGGCAGGCCCTGGGATGGAACCACCAGGCCCTAAGCCTGCTTGCAGGTGCTTTAATCCGCTGAGCTATTTGGCTAGTCCGGCAGCCCATTTTAGGTTGCCGTAGTTCTCCATCGTTCATAATTAGAAATTCATTCAAATACCCAGAGTACACCACAGTTAAGTTGAATGAAAGGAATAAAATGACCAAATCAAGATGTCATCGCTTGGGATTTTTGCAAGGGAACAATATAATATGTGGCACATTTTATAATAGTTTATAAGGAATCACCCAAGAATCATATACAACAAGTGCAGGAAATCTATCCACACACCAAATAATAAAGAATCCAGCTGAAGGCCTGGATCCTACTTCATGGGTCTGTGCTGGAAAGACCCAAAGGCCCATGGTAGAAGCTAGAAAGTCTATGCCAGTGGGATATTATTATTTTGAAGACTCTGCTTAAGACTATCTTTTTCCTTATTGCCTAACACCAGTCCATTTTTCTCCGATCATTATTATTTGTTTAACCTAGAGTAATATTTTTAGATCTCCCTTGCTAGGGAGATGCTATATCAGATAATAACATTCAACACCGTATTCAAAAGTTATAGATAAATCACTCTTTAGGTGATGGGTGAAAATCAAAATTTTCTTGACTTTATGTACTAAAAATATAAAAAGTGAAGGGCATGTCATGCCATGCAGTCATTTCTAGTAAATAGTGGTGAATGTAAAACTAGACATATGTCTAGTTAATAATCTTTTCAGCAATACTGAAAAGAGGAGATTTGGGCACTTCCCCAACTGTTATCATAGCTTGCCTTCAGACTTGCTTCATTATCCATTTATTATGTCTGTTTATAGAGATTTTTTATGTTTGCTCTGTAGTGCAACAACCAGAACTGCCAAAGAGTCTCCTTTTCAGGACCCCATCTGGGATTTTTTTCTACTAAATGTAGTTAGTGTTCTAGGAGATAAGACATCTAACATGGAAATATGTTCTTTTATTTGTGGGAATTGTTAATTTTGAGAATGAAACATTTATTCAAAGTACAGTTTATTATAACAGGGGCAAAGGCTCCCTATCACTTTTAGATAACTGAAAGAAGGGAAAAGACTGGTTGTGCTCTCTCTTCCTTTCATTTTTTAAAGCAAAAAGACATTTTTTAGTACATAAATGACTATAGCAGTATCACTTTTGAGTCCTAGGTATGTTGCAGACCACCTCTATCGGGCTTCTTAGCAATAACTTCTCACCTTCTGAACCTTCAGAAACTGCTTGTCTTTGTAATTGGTAGGACTGTCCTCTTCAGGAGAAAATGCACACTGACATTCTGCTTGTGACACAGAATTATCGAAGAAAAGAATGATATAACTAATAAATATGTAGCTCAAGGGCAGAATGACACTTCAACCACCCTAGGAAGAAACACATGCATCTTATATTTAATGATTAAGAAAAAGTAAATGCCACAGTGGAGTGTTTAAGAAATAAGGAACACAATTTCAAGATTTTTAGGTTGAGAATTGCTGTTGTAGGGCAGGAGTTGTTAATAATTTTAGTTTTTAGATATCGAAACTCACAACTTGTGAAGTTGGACATCTTTTCTGAGAGAGCATGTTGGGATGGGACACTTAATTTAACAAATGTATGTTCTGCATGATTTTTGGAGAAAACTTTGAATTTTTCATGTGTTAACATCCAGATTATGCTTTCTACTCATTTTAAATGAATTGCTTTTATGCTATCTCTATATGTTGATATGTTTATATATCTTTGTATATTTGAGAGACTTTTAATAGCTGTGTCCAGTTTATTTAGTTCTTGTCTTCCACATGGGAATATGGATGATTTAGCAACCTGCCCATTTTGAGAGGGGAACTCTAAGTTGTGGTATTGTATCAGTCATTTTTTTTTTTCAGAGAAACAGCTATAACACAAGATATACAAATGTATAAGAAGTCTCAAGATCAGCTTACGATGGTCACCCCAGAGTTGGCTGAGGAAGCATGCAGAGGGTGTCTCTGTACACTGGAGACAAAGGATTTCAGTCCAAGGGCTGCAGCTGACTGCAGTGCAGTGCAAGATCATGCCAAGAGGCATGTGGGTCTACATCAGAAGGCTCAAGGGTCTGTACTGGAAGGTTGAAGGACCTGCACTGGAAGCCGGAGTCTGTGCTAGAACTCAGAAGATGATGGCCAACCCAAAGGCGAAGATCAGAGCTTCTCTGAAGAACAAAAACAGTTTTATTCTTCCTCATTTCCCCTTTAAATTGTAAAGTTGATGAGCTGCCCTAGGGCAGATCCTCTACACTCTATGGTGGAGAATTGCTGAACCCATTTAGTTAAACTTCTGAACTTTTCAATTTGCTACAGCTAATTAACCATTGCAAATATTAAAATATCAAAAGCATATTTTATACATGACTGAATATAGGGCCTGAGATATTCTTTATATAGAGGAAATATACTGGAGATTCTTAAGAATATCTTCCTCAGACTTTTCTGTTCTCCTATAGAGTTTATAGACAGAACTATTTGCAGGCTTGAAGAAAATTAGTGAGGAAGGATTGATTCTGGGATTCATGTGTGATGTTAGAACCAGAGTGAAAAAGTGTTGATTCTAAAATACACAGTTTGTGCACATGTATGTGTACGTAATTTTTTAAAAAATCATTTATTTGTCTATTTATTGGGTTCAAGGTCTTGCTATGCAGCTTGGACTCATAGTAATCCTCCAATTTTCAGCCTCCCCTGCACTGGGATTACAGGTGTGTACCACTATACCTGGTTTCAGTGATTGGTACAGCATGCCCAGGGTTCTGGGGCCAGCATAGCATGCAGTACTGGGGATTGAACCCAGGTTCTTGTCCTTGCCAGACAAGTGGTTAGACCACCGGCTATCTCCCTGGCCCTTTATTTGTACATAAATGCATACTTGTATATATGTCTATGTGTGCCACACACGTGCGCAGGTACATTTAAAGGCAAAGGTTGATGGATCCACTTGGGAAATATCACATTCCTTGCCAATATTAACCCCTCAAATTCTGATGGCCTAGGTTAGGTAATGTTAGTGTTTAGAAATAGCTGGGAAGGAACAGCTTGCCCAATTTTATTGAATGGCAACTCAGGATTACTCAAATCTGGGGCCATACCTATAAGCAGGTTACATGACCATGTACATGCGAGGATGAGGGCTTGAAAACTGTAGATGATTTTGGCTCCAGAAGAAAACTGATGACACTGAGACTGACATGCTCCCGTAATCTGTGGACCCAAATCCTTGGCAGGTAGTGTGTACTTGGTAAAATATTTGGGGTGTAATACAATTTGTTCTTGTTTATTTTTTTCTCCACTTACTTCATTTTGTCATTTTCTGCTGCCTATAATTCAATTAGATCTTTGGCTCTGTGTTTATTGCCTAAGGGAAGAGAAAAAGAGGTTAAATTTTTCAAAAGTTTAATACCTTAGGGAAGTTCAATGAATTTGAGGCAAAAACAAAATGTTACGAAGAAACACCATCGGTTAGCTTTTCCTACATGACAAACTGCTCCAAGTGATTATGACTAACACAAATATCATTTCTTGTTGCTCTAGCTGTGCTTATTTAAACCAGCCACAGTGGATCATGGCTGTGCTATCTAATAAGATATTGGATTGCATGGCTTTCTCCATGCCCAGCAATCTTCTGGAAGTGAAGGTCATGAGGAAACATCACGGAATCTGTCAGCTTTTTCACAGGATACAGTAGAATTTTTCCCCATTACCTCCTCAGGGCTATGTCAGAACTGACCCAACATACCTTCTGTGACATTCTACTGTGGAAAGAGGTTACAATGGGAGCCCAGATTTAAGACATGAAAATCCAATTCCCACACTTGATGGGAGAAACTACAGAAATACATTGCAAAATGGGCTGCCTACAGGAAGGAAAAGAGAACTGTAGCCATCTGCTCAGTTAGCCATATAGAACAAAGAGGACTGGGGTATATGGACACTGGGAGTGGGACCAAACTCTCATCTGCAACCATTCATATAAGGAAATGCTCATCTTACCAGTAGGGATGTGGTGAGATAGTCCATGGGAGAATGCTTTCAGAGCTTTACCAAACCTGTAAAACTCCATGGGGCACATGGAGACACTCAGAGAACAAAAGCCCATAGAGAAAGGATAGCTGAAATGTGAGTTTAGGCAAGTGGGCCATAGGTAGCCTATAAGAGATCCCTACTTCCCAGACAGCTGCAGAAAGCAAAGAAAAATCTGTGTCACTGAAACTGGACAAAGCATGTGAACAAGCACAGGAACACTCATGGGAGCTCTTCAATGGTTTACCCAGCAGGGACAGGGACTTTTGCCCTGGTGACCCCAGTTCTTCAGCACCACATCGGGCATGTACCCTGAAAGATAGCCACAGATGTGGAAGGCAAAGAAGCAAAGATATTTTGAGCTTACATATTTTCCAGTTTAGTAAGAAAAGAGCTCAGTAAAATGATTAATTACAGAAAAAAAAGGTGTATAGTTTTTCAAAGGTTGAAACTGATGCTTAAAAGATTAGGCTAATATTCAATAAAGGAAGTAAGTGAAAATATATGCAACCTTCTAAGACATTTAATTATGACATTCTAGATAATTTTTCTAGCCACTGGTCATAATACCCAACACTCACAATTTAAGGGGAAAACTTTATTTGACTCATGGTTTCAAGGAAATCAGTGCGTGGTTGCTTGACTCCAAGACAGAACATCATGGCAGAAGGCCATGGCAGAGCAGAGATGCTTACTTAGTTCATGATGACCAGCAAGCAGAACAAAGGAACTATACCAGAGGGGAGGGAGCCAGACATGATAGATAATTGCCAAAGTCACATCTCCAAGACACACTCTTACATACACAGAACTATGCTTCAGTGACATCCTATGTGGTTCCTAAGCCAGTCAATTAGTCAAAATTAAGCTGACCCACCAAAAATGTTATTCCCTACAAGATATTAGGAAGGAGAAATGTTTAGAAAGCCTCTTCTCTGGGTTTCTGTAGGAGTGGGAATGCACAGTCTGATGCGACTTGTTTTTTTTAACTTTAAGTCTAACTATTCTGCTAAACATATTGTGGCAGCTCCCACAGCAGAATGGTGAGGTATCTGTTGTTGAGAACATTTTGGGCCTGTTACTCCAGTCTTGGGAAGGGGTCCTCGAACCACAGCAGAGGCTATAACTGTGAAGCAAGAGTAAAGAGTACTGAATGGATGCAGGAAGGCTGCAGTGAAGTTTCAGAACTGCAATATTTGAAATAATAATTTGTCCTCTTAAGATGAACAACACTCCTGACATTGAGGCCAAGTATTTATAGAATGTGGAATATCAAGAATTTTTTGCCATTTTTTATTAAGTGGGAGCCAAAGTGTCTGTGTTTGTATTAAAGATAAAGGTTTTTTTTTTTTTTTCTGAAAATGGGAGAAAATGGAGCAGTAAATCAAGGAAACATTGATCAGATGTGCCTGGAACAGCTGAAAGCTAGAGGATACGATAAGAGAAATGCTTCTGGTGGAGCCCAAGTTTTGTAGGTTTTCCCAGTTATTAGTCTGTAAAGGGGAGTAGAGACTTGAATTACTGAGAATTGTTTCCTGGGCTGAAAGCAAGTTCTTGCTCCATGGTACAAACTAAGAATGTGGTGAACAATTGAAACCATTAACACAGAACTGGAGGAACTGACACAAAAGCCAGACTCTTGGACAAAGGAGACAAAGAAGAAAAAAATGGGCCAAGCCAGCATCCTTATATATGTGTGGCCAACGAATGTGTGGGAAGGGGATGTGGGCACAGATGAAAACCAGCTTCAGCAACTCACTCTGTAACTATGAGCTCCTATAGAGCTCACATTCTCATTATATAGTATGAGGCTAATAATAGAATAGCTTGCCAGCATCTTGGATTCATGTCATATAATTAACCTGTACTATGCACTCAACAAATGCTCTCTCTTATTATTACTTGCTACATTGAGTGATATCAGAAAATAATGAAGGAAATATACATTCAAGTTGTCTTTACTTTGTCCTCATCATTGCCTCAGTGGAAAATGTGTCTTCCAGCTTAGGGATTGAGTCATGGTGAAGGGAATGTGAGTATAAGGGGTTTGACATTCAGTGGAGCAGACCAGAGAATTATGCTCCCAGTTGTTAAAATACAAGAGATGGGTGGACTCATTTGGCTGGAGAAGTCCAGTTATCTCTGCTATGAGGCATGACTGAAACATGAAGTGAATATTTAATTAAAAATTATTATAGCAAAAGAAATGTCATTCACTGCTCTCCATTGCCCCCTCATACTTTGGCCACACTCATCCTGTCATTCTTGCCATTCTCTGAAGCACTTATGGAAGTCCACTTTCATGGACATCTTGCAGCTGCCTCTAGGTCCTGACTTGACTCAAAGTGCCTACCTTTTATTGTCATTTTGACATTAGAGAAAGACAAGAAAAGGCCTGGTGCCATACCTGGTGAAGCTGCTGGATGAGGATATGCCATCATGTTTTTTATTATTATTAACTTAAATAAGAAAAAAATAAAATAGCAGTGAAATACTTTCAAAGCAGGTTAATAGGACAGTTACAATAATTAATACATTGCATATTGTTGTCTTCATAATAGTTATTCAGAGGATGAGGTGCAGACATGATATCTTGTCTAAACAATATTAGTACAAATCTTTCATCTCAATGAACTAATAGGAAGTAGCTATATGTCTATCCTATCTTGTGTATACATACATATATATATATATATATATATATTCTTCTTTTTTTCAACAAAACAATTCTTTATTTATACTTTTACAAAGTTAGTAACATGTGACACAAGGTTGCCTATTGACTAACAGCTGACCTTAACCAGACAGGATGTTTCTCTCAGGACTGAGACAGCTTGTTTGCTTTAGGCACTCAGGCCTAGTCCCACCTACACACATTTGATCAGTTTCGTAGCTTCTGTGGCTCCCAACATATCCCCATCTTTTGTTTTGTTTTGTCAGAGATGAGTGTTCCATTGTGCCGTTGTGTTTTTACCAGCCTCCTTCTGTTGGCTGGCACTTGGCAACACCATTCACCACTTTTCTGATCACACTTCATAAAGACACTCCAGAAAATGTAGTTTCTGGTCATGACAATAGAGTAAGTATGTTCCAAGTGATGGGTTTAAATGACATGCACATCTTATTGTAATAAATTTCAAAAAATTAAACATTCACCATATATTTGATCATCTCTTGCATGTGACTGTAAAGCTGGACTTTTAGAACAGCCTGGTGGGTGACCTGGAAGAAGTGAGCAGTAGTAAACCCTGAACTTTGTTGAAGTGCATGATTTGTGGCAGGCACTGTTCTGAGGTCATACCTGGTGTAGAAGGTGGGGATGGTTGGGTGAAAGGGCATTTGTCTCAGGAGCAGCTTGAAAGGAGGAGCCCAAAATTAAAGGCAAATACTATTTTTATGCAATATTTTAAGACTGGGTGTGGTGGTATGTGCCTATGATCCCAGCTCTTGGGAGGCTATGAACAGGCAGATCATTAGGAGTCCGATCCAGTATTGAGACCCTGAACACCCTGTAGGCCCTTCACAAAAAAAAAAAAAAAAAAAAAAGAAAAATCTATGCAATATTTTAAAAATCAAAATTTGTACAAAAATCCCCATGATAGCAAAATACCTAAATTTTAAGTAAAGAGATTATTAAAAGGGCAATGCTAAGCCTTGTTGCAAATGTAGGCAAAGGGAAAAATCAGTAACACTCATCCTATGCTTATTTAAATTGTGATATTCGATTCACTGTGACTTTTTTGCATTGATTGCAATTTTGAAAAATATTGTGCTCACATATTATTTATCTTGGTTACTGAGTTTTTGATATATGCTTATGTCCTGGAGGGGGCTTCACTTGCTTTTCCTTGTCAGGTTACTTTTATCTAAAAAAATTGATTTAATTCCTTCTGGGTCTAGCAGGGCATCTCCTATTACTATCTACATGTTTCTATGTGAAGAAATGGAGGCATAAGGAAAATATGTATTAGTTTACTATGGCTGCTGTAACAGATTGCCATAAGCTTGGTTTGTGAAAATAATCCACATTTATTTTCTTATAGTTGTGGAGGTCAGAGATCTAAACTCAATTTTATTGGTTTGAAATGGAGATACTGACAAGCAAAGATTTCTTTCCTGCTTTGCGCATTTCTAGTTTCATTATTTGTAGTCTTTGGTTTGTGGCCCCTTCCTTGAACATCAAAGCCGAGACAAAGCCTTAGCTCTCACAGTCCCTTCTTCTGTTGTCTTCATATCCCCTCTGCCTTTCTTGTGATTATGTTTCAGACCCAACCAGATAATCCACCGGAATCACCCCTTCACAACATATGTCCTTTTAATTGTATCTATAAAATCGTATTCTGTGACATTCACAGGCTCTGAGGATTAGGAGATGGATCTCTGTGGAGGTTATTAAGCAGCCTCCCATCAGCTGGATAGTAAATTGTGACACTCATTAGCTCAGTCTGAGACAGACTATCATCTGTGCTTTTCCAGTGGAGAATTCTGATGTGTTTTTGGGTACAGCACGTAGACAAACAGGAGCCTACAACAAGAACCAGCAGGTTTACTCTTCTTGAGGAGCCTGCCTAGTTCTGTGGTCAACATCATGGACAAAATGGGGAGAGTTATTCACATTTCTGTTTTTCATACAGAATCTTACTTGGAAAACAGAAGTTCATTGTGTGAAATAAATTTCTATGTGTCTTCCTGGTGATAAGATCTCATTTTATGCTGGGAGCAGGATAAGAAGGACATTAAAATACTACAAATTACAAATTGGATACCAATCTTCTATTGTTCTCATGTTTCACTTTTTATTGGTTAGGAGTTCTTCCCTCAATGTGTCCTAAATCCTTACTGATTAAGTCCTATTTTCTTTGCTTCTCTTGTTTGGAAGAGAGAAAATAATCACTTTCAACTATCTGAATGATAGCATTTATGATTTTACAGTCTTGTGAAACTGTTGCCAATTTTGATTGCACATAAAATAGAAAATTGATCTGTTGGAAAGACTGATTTATTTGCTGTTGGATTTGAAAATGATGAAGATTATCTTTATTTTCTGCCAGAAATTCTTTATAAGTCATACAAGAACATTCAAATTTAGTACCATTCAAGACATGACACATTCTACAAAAGGAGAAATGGTAAGTATTTCAGGCCATAAAATTTTGTTTGCAACTAATGAATTCTGTTTTTATATTGCATAAACAAGTATAAATAGTATGTAAAGAAATACATATAGATCTGTCCCCATAGAACTTTATTAATGGAGTCTGAACTTTTCATATGCTTTTGCACTGTTATTTCATTGTTCTCAACCATTCATAAATGTTGAAATTGTATACACGAAACATTCTTGTCACATGAACCATGGAAAAACTGATGCTATGCTGTAGTTTGATGGTTCTTGACCTTCAAATTTTGTAGCTTATTCCTGCATGATATTGTGAGGACAAAGTGAGGTAAGTTGATATGAGATTGTCTTGTTTGGAAGTCTAGTCATGTGTAGTGTCCTGTCTTTGATTTTGTCTAATCTCCTACTCTAGACTCTGGGTGCCTAATAGAAACTGCTGAGGTTAGATGTTAGAATGGCTCTCCTTCCATCTAATTTATCTTTTTCCTCAAAGGCCTGGTTAGAGCCCTCACACCTACTTTGATTTCAGGCTCATTCCTCTCCCCTTCATTTTTATTTTCACATGCCTCAGTTATCTGTGTACATTTTTGCCTCTTTCCTTTGCCACAGTAGAATGTAAGGTCTTTGTATCATCAGAACAATGGCTTACTAATCTTTGCCACTTTGATATACTTTTCAGAATGGCAGGGTTCCATTTCTTATTCAGAGATTTTTTTTAAGAGAACATGATAAAGTTGAGAGCCATCTTAAAAAAAAATTGAGGTATTCACTGATGTATTTCCATGTATCACTTGCTTTTTACCAAATCAATGATAAAAAGCCACAGTAGGAATGTCAGCATTTGGAAACACCACATTTGGGAAATGGGTCTTCCTTCTCTCATCCATCCCCCTGGCTTGAGACTTTGCTAATCTGGAGGTAGAGCAAAATGGAATGCTTAGGACTGGAGACAAGCTGGAGTATGAAAGACACGAAATCAGAAGGCTGAGAGAAGATGAACATTCTCAGGCTGATTCTGACACCAGTAAATTAATGGTCCCATTGCCTTTTAGTGACATAGATCTACTTCCAAAGAATGTAGTTGGGTAAAAATCCCCATTCCATTGAGAAGGAAAGGATGTCTCAGAATGCTCAAAATGATTCCCTCCCTATTATATGTAAAAGGCTTTCCTGGGACCCTGAGTTCTAACATAGAAGAGAGAGGATTTATTTTGAAGTATAAAGGACGTAGAGTCTCTGCAATGCTCCGTCTCATTCTGTTTAAGATGCAGTCCACGTCTTTGAAGAACTGCAATCTACTGCTCGTCATGGGGAAGTTAGCAGACTAAAAGAGCAGTCATTCCAGCACCCAGAGACTCAGATGTCGTAAAATCGGCTTGGATGGATGTGGCAAAAGGACCTGTACACACAATATTGTACTGATGCTAGGCCAATAATATCAATGAAGAATTTAAGAACTCAGCTTCTTTGCTAAGGGCAGCTACCCTGCTGTGTGCATGAAGGCTAGGAAATTAAAAGCCTTAACCACATGTCCAGAGCCATCCTCGCTACTTTATTGTTCAAGTGAAGGGAGATACAAACACAAATAGCCAGGAGGGTGAAATTTAAATTAAACATTAAAATCACTGTGTGTTTTAACCAACAATAGTGTTATAATACAGCAAACAAGGTTGCTTTCTTTGGAAGCCTAGAAAAATGACCCAACAGAGAAAAATTTCTGGATTCTGTAGTCTCCTTTCAAAACTGCATATGTTCACTTTGAAACCAAAATGTGACCGAGATCCTAAGAAATGAGATGTAACTCTCTAGGAGGAGTTTCTAAGCTGTTATAAATTAGATCTAAAATTTTACTCAAAAATCTTACCTTTGGGAGATGGTTGGATCACGGGTGCTGTACTTTTCTGTGAGGTCATCCACCCAAGAGTGCAGCGGCTCCCTGTGCGGTTAGGAACTGGGCAGTGGGGGGTGCAACCTGGCTCGGCCCTCCTCACTCTGCTTCCAGGATGCTATGGATTGAGAGCTTTTTCCTGCCAGGCCCATCCATCATGCCCTTTCTGCTTGGGTGTAGTTGATGTTATAGACTAAGCTTTCTAACGGTATCAGTAAACTAAAGTTCTTTCTTTAAGGTAGGGGTGTCAGGTATTTTGTCCCAGGGATGAGAAAGTGGGTGATACCTAAACTATAGCAGTTGCTCATGACCTTCTCCAGGCTGATGGTCTTGTTTGCAGCAGAATTCCTAGTCAGGTTGCTCTGCTTTTCTTTGTTAGCTGTCTGTGTTTACCAATGTCTTGCAAAGGGAGCATCTAATGAATCATTAGAATCCTCTTTGCCACTTTCTAGCTTTATTTATTAGAGAAGCAATTTTTGTGGTTCTTTCTTTGTCATAGATGTGTTATTTTATTCTTGTCAGAAAGTGGATGTGAACGGGCACAATATTTCTCTGAAATTTTGCTTCAATCAGGGACCAGCTGCGGCAATAACCCACTATGAAGGGAGATCAGAACCCACAGTGGAACTGTGCGTGGGACTCCCTGCACTGGTAATTATGTGTGTTCTCTCTGAAACCAGGGATTCTCTATCTTTTGAAAAGTTTGTGGTCACTCTCCCAGAAAGATTTAACATCTAAGAGCCTGAAATTAAGACCATTTGTTAAATATAAGATGCTGAGCAAAATACCTTAAAAACTGTTTTCTCATGTGGGGGAGCAGCAAGGTCTCCAATGTCATATGCTACGAAGTAAGGGTCTCAAGTGGCTGGTCCTAATTTAGGTAGAAACACCATTTATTTCTTTATTCTTTCTCTGTGAAGACAGCTATCAGAGATTCTGTGTAGATATTTTTTTCTTTTGGAGGAGTTAAGAAAGATGTTCATACAAAATTCTATACATGGGACTTAAGGAGAAAAAAATGGAAAAGAAAAACAAAGGAGTCTAAAGGGTAGATTTGAAAAACCAATATTATTTCTCTAGGCCAATCTGATGAGAGGAACCATGGCCCTCCTGGACATGTAGGAGCTCATGTGTGTCACCTACAGTAAGCAGCAGCCCTGACTTACTGTAATAAAGCTTCTCCTGAGGCCAAGAGGCATTTCTGCATTTGAACCTAGACTTCACATTTTTGCCTGGAAAGAATTAATTCTCTGTTTATTTTTCTTGTCTTGTAAGTGTTTTCTCCATTGAGACAAAAAGAGAGAAGTTGTTAGTAGTCAGGAAAGACAGGAAGCATTTCTTCTGTGATTTGGTGGCTGTACATGTCACCACTTGTGGTGATTTTGAGCTATCTTTATAAACGCTTTGTTATTCCTCTCATGAAGAAAGGGAGTCTGTGTCCCAGACTTCTAAACATGAGTGTCCTCAGTGATTAGATTAATGAACAGAATGGAGTATGATCTGTCATGTGCCTTTTTTTTTTTTTTTGCCTTAACTAGATAATGCTATGAACCTGCAGTAGTTTCTCTTTTGATAGTAGTTGAAAGCATCTTCAGCCACCACATTTGAAGTCTAGTTATCCTTGGACAAGGTGAAGAAGTATCGTTCTTAGATATTCATCTAGCCTGCAGAAACTGCTCATTTCTAAATAGGTTTGAATTTCATTTACTTCCTGGTAGGTAACCTCTAAGTCATTGGAGTAACTTCTTTTTCAGTCTGTCTTTGTTTATTAAAAATGTTGGACCATGCCATATAGTCAATGCTAACTATAGGATTTATGGAATGGATCCTCAGGCTAGAGTGTCAATTTCATCTCTGGGGGTGGCTGGAGAGCTGAGGTCACCCAGTGAGGGATCAGCCGTGCTTATGGGGCTGACCCCAGCAAACATAGGACAATAAAGTCAGGGAGTTTCCTTCACAGGCAATGATTTGTGCATATTGCCACACCATTGCTGGGAGAAATACATACCGTCTGTATTTCCATTGCGAAAGCAAAACTTGGTGCCTCTGGGACTCTTCATGTACAGCTTTTCCACTACTGACTTAACTCTATGGCCTTTTGTTATTGTATTATTATCATAAGTATAATAGCTTTGCAGGGTTCTATGACTTTTTGTAGCAGATCACTGAGGGATGGGTTTGGGTACCAGAGAGAGAGAGAGAGAGAGA
>NW_004524840.1:919550-939726 GCF_000260255.1 Octodon degus
GACAAAGAGAGAGAGAGAGAGAGAGAGAGAGAGAGAGAGAGAGAGAGAATCTCTGTTCCTGCCCTTCCTAGTACATATGAGTGACGAAGCCTTTCCGAAAGCTCAGGCTTGCCTGCTGTCTAATTTCAGTCATAAGGGGGATACTGAGGAAGTGCTTCCTAATTGACCGCAGTCAACCCCCAACTTTATAAGAAAAGAAATATGGTTGTATTTTGGATCACAGTTTAAGTATAGTTTGCTACTCAGCAATAGAATACCAGAACAACTTTTGGTGCCAGGAGTTGAATGCTAGAATAACAATCCAAATATATCACCAACAGAAGTTTGATGGAACTCAAGAAACCTTTACATAATTGCTTAGAGGACAATGAGATAAGTGCTGCTGGAGGAAAGGAGACACTTTGTTTTCTTAATTAATCCAATGAGCTAATAGATTTCCAGGCGAATATTGAAAGTGCCAACAATTTGTTTCTTTTGGCTGAGTATGATAAGGATAAAGAGGTAAGAATTATAAATGGAGATGTTTAATTTGCAACAAAATTTAGAGGTCACATGAAAAGGCCAGGATTTCCAGATTTCATAACCCCACCATATGGCGAAGCATACTAAAGTTAAGACATAGCCCTAGACAAAAGTTTATTTTCAGGACAGGTTTTTAAATTTCTTCTAAAGTAGTGCATCAGAAAATCTTCCAGGAAGATAAAAAGACTTCTAGAGATCTTAAGACTGTGCTTATTAGATCTTCTCTATTAAAAAAATAGGACTTTGAAACATCTTAAGGACATTGTCCCACAATAGTCTGTCAAGTAGCACAAGACAGAGAAGAAATAACCCCCAAAAGTTTTGTGTTTGTGACTTTTATCTAATCATAGGAGTGATAATAGCACCACAGGAAACCCTGAAGAGTTTTTAAAGAGTTTTAATAATAGAAGTATCACCAGGTCACACAAAAAGATACAGAAATACTGCAGAAAGTAGAGAGCTTGGCACTCTTAAATGACTTTGAACAGAAATCAGACTAAGGAAATTTCTGAAATGAAAACCCCACAGTTTCCTATAGAAAAAGATAGGATTTAACATGAAAAATCAAGAGGAGAGTCAGTAAAGGATCATTCTACAGCAATCATAAAGCAAATATGTAGAGTCCCTTGCGACGCCCAAGGGTCAGTGTCTGATGAAATGGTCCAGGAGGCAGAAGACTGCTGACCCAGAGGAGCTGAAACAGCTTGAAGACAGGATGTTTTGGCAGCTCATGCAGAGATGGATCCTATAGGTGAAAACAAAGAAGCTCTGGAGGAGACAATCAGATGAGAGTAAGTTATTCAGCCAAGCTGTCACCATACCCTGCTTGCCTGCTTTGCTACCTAAAACAAACATGGGCACTCTATTGCATTTGCTGTTCCTCAATAAATTTGGAATTTGAATCAGTATGGGGCTTCATTCCATTTGGTCTTCATGGGGATGAAGACCTGTGACCCCTGACAAAGGTATTCTCTGTTTCCATGTATTCATTCATATTTCACTATCAGGGTTTGCTGGCCTGTACCTGCAAAAATTGGCTGTGGGTACCCAGTTTAATTTCAGAGTTGCTTTGGGTCAGGTTTTCAGCAGACATCATATTTTCCCTCTGTCAGATCTGCCTATCGGGGTATCCAATGCATGCACCATCATTGAATACTGATTATGGAAAGAAGACATTGAGAAATTTTCTCTTTAATTCATTAAGGTTCACATTGAGAAGAAACAGTACTCAGCATCCTATTCCTTAGGACATACACCCAAAGAGACTTCCCTATGCCTATATGTAAACTATCCTAGGATTATGGGGCCTTGAACTTTGAGCCTGAACTTGATACCATGATAGGTGACAGTTCTGAAAGTCTCTTAGAGGTCTTACGAGGAGGTAAGAATATTTTCCATACAGGTGAGCACAGACCAATTTGATTTTCTTAGCTGAACTTTGTAAGATGAGGATAAAGACTAAAGCACCGCAAATGGAGGTGTTTAATTTACAATCAGAAGATAAGCAAAAGAGCCAATGTTTATAGATTATAAAACTTCTGTGTGTTTTATCCCCAGGGCAAAGAATTCTAACCCGAAGACACAGCTTGTGTCCAAAGATCACTTTGAAGCCCTTTGGGTGATGCTCACAGTTCTCATACTAGAGTTAAGGGAGTTACTGTGCTGTGGAGACAGCATCTTGGCAACATTGAGAGGGAGCCAGTGGATAAATGTGTTTCCCTTTTTTAACAACTATAACCATGGGCAATCCTGGGATGCACATCAGGAGTAGCTTGTGTGTCTCTCCAGGGTCAATCCCAGCAAATCCCATCACTCTTAGTGATGGCCAGCTCAGTCACATCTCCTATTGGGGTTTCTTTTGTTTCTTCTAACTGACAAGTAAACATTATGTACACTTATGGTGTATGTCATTTGACCACCTGGCACTCTGTGATTTTTCCCCTTATTTTCTCTTTCATCCTCACTCCTGTACCCTGGGATTGGATACTATTATAACACATTTGCCCTCCACTTGAAGGTTTACCCAAGCAAGAGAGTATTTGAAGAGAGTTGTGCATGGCTGTGGATGTGTCCTTTACTCCTGCTGCTCTTGTGTCTAGAAAGCTATGGGTCTGTGCCAATTTTGTACTCAAACATTATGCACTAGCTAGTTCTTTGGAAGCATTTGTTTATATGTTTTGGGGTTTTGTATACTTCAACAATTATAGACTCTCAAGCCTAACTGTAAGAGGGTTTTGGTGTTATAGTGGCATGTATAGAAGACAAAAGATGCCTGATTTTCTTACTATTTATGTGGATGGTCAGGTTACTATTTATTGAAGGTCAGGTCCTCTGGGAAGATGACTAAGTGATGAAGCATAATATCCAGTTTATTAGGAAGCACTTTCAGCATTAACTCCTATGGAAGGAAGGAGAAAAGTACAATTAATAGAGATAGGAGCTACTGTAATGGCATGTGTCCTGACTCCACCAGGACATCTGAACTTGGGACTACTGTTCAGAGTTGTCCTGAGTTGGGGCGGGGGGGTGGTCTTTTATACTCACTTTAATCATTGGATGCAAGCTACCCAGGATGATGACATTTGCCTTAAAATGCTCTCTTCACTTAAAACAACTTCTGAAGAACTCCTGAGACCTAAGACCACCAATACTGCCACCATCTTGGGGAGTGAATCCTTCAGTCTTTTTTTTTCTAAATGTATTTAGTACAGCTTATACAGGGTCTCCCTTCACAGATTGGACTCATAGTGATACTCTTGTTTTCAGCCTCCCAAGTGCTGAGATTACAGGTGCACGCTACCACGCCCAGCCTCATTCACCCTCTCAGTGTGCCCCAGGGGCTGGGCCAGCACAGCATCCCTGGGATTGAACCCCAATCTCTGAGCCTGACTAAGCAGGTGCTTTAGTCCACTGAGCTATCTGGCTGGCGCCTTCAGTCTTGAAAGTCAAATGTAGGTAACATTTTACAGCATCTACTCTAGATGCACTGCATGGTTGCTAAACAAATCTCCTTCTTGGGTAAGGCAATCCCAGTGGCAAAGCCTGCACAGATGTATATTGGAACAAAGCCTAAAGAGAAATCATTAGCTGACAGCCAAGGATTATTTTCCAAATCAAGGTACAGAATAGGACAGAAAGTTTTTGTAGAAAGAGCTGTAACAAATGCACAAAAATGTTCTGCTAGGAAAAGGTCAGAATTTTGGCATTTGCTCATAGGTGAATACTGTACCTAATGGGAGGAGCCTCTGTCTAGAAAGACTTGTATGTCCTTAATTTTCTTTTCTCTGCCTCTCTCTTCTGCATCCCATAAAGCATTTTAAGAAGCAACATAGTGAATGAGAATGAAGTGGAAGAACAAAAAGTGTGATTGGAAAGAATTGTTGCTTTGTAAAATTTGAAGCCCATGCTGGACATGGGAAGAAATTGTAAGACCAGAAAGGTGCTTTAGATTAAAGTGGTTGTGAAAATGAGTTGTGCTAATCCCTAGAATCAGCCACACAACTCCGTGACTGCTTATTTTATCATTTAGGGGTGGAAAGGGGAAAGGAATCTTTCTTACATTGCAGTGAGAAAGAATAGTATTCGTTTCTGCTTCAGAAAATGGTGGCATTTTCATTAGTGAACAAGGTCCTCACACAATGCTGTGGGGCCCTTGTTCTGTTCTCACAGATGAACAGAGTTTGGGAGCCTCTACATTTGTGTTCCCTTAGGTGGCCACTCCAGCCCTAAGAGCTGGCTTTTAGAAAAGTTGAACCTCAGAGAGCTCAAATGACTTGTTTAGGTCCCATAGTTAGTAGATGGAAGCATGAGAGTCCCCCCCCAAGTGTCCCTCTCTCTATGAATGGCTTTTTCTTTGGGGACTACAGATTGGGTGTGATCTTTGAAATTAGTTGATCTGACTCTCTCCCAGACAACTGACTTAAGGCTGGCAATCTACATAGGAGAAGAAGTAAATGAGACTTAAAAAGATTAGATGATACTTTTAAAGTCACACTATCCTAGAAACTGCTCCTTTTTCACTAAACCCTATTCAAATCTCTCTAGAAAATTCTGTACAATCCTGTTCTGAGGAAGGGCTTGTGTAGTTTATAACTTCATTTGACTCTCTGTCCAAGGGAGTAACATCCAAGTCAAATCTGTTTTCGTGTTTTAGGACCACCATTTATTTCCCCGACATTGTGTTAGGTGATGTGGGTGTAAGAGTAACATGTTTAACTTCACATCCTGCCTTGGTAGTTAAGTGTGGCATTAATTCACTCATTCATTCATTTGAGGTTGTTATCAAGTATATTGCAGAAAGGTTTCTTGAAAAGTACAAAAGACTCAACTGGTCTTTTGGGTCTGCAGTGCCCACTATTTTCCTTTGTGCTTTTCTCTTTGCTGTTTACTTATCAAATGGTTTGTACCTCAAGGGATGACTATGATTCATCTGACAGTTCTTGAAAAGCAGTTTTGGCCCCAGAAAGAATAATTCATATTTTATTTAACAGGATTAGAACTACATGATTAGTAAGGGTCCCTCTTCATTGGAGATGGGGGAGGATTTGTTGTTGGCTAAAAACATAAAGAAACATTTTAAGGCTAATTTTCTCCAACTCTTTTGAATTTTTGTGAAATATAAAGCCTGCCATATAAATGAGGAATCTAAAATTAGAATGGTGTGCTTTACTCAACTGAGACAGGTTTAATTGGGAAATCCGCTTAATCAGGACATCTCCCAGGGAACTGATTTAAGCCCAATGATACATAATGGTTGTGATTGCGGCTTTGAAGGGGGAGGTGATTCTCTTTAATCGAGCATTTTCAGGTAATTTAATGATATTTGAGATTCAGTGTGTATAGATGTATATGTGCTATGGCTTCTGTGGATTGGGTTGTCCTACAGTGTGGTGTGCAGGAGAGATTCCCACACCAGAACTTAGCAGCTCTGTGTTGTGTGTGTCACTATCCATCTGTGTTCAGGAGAGCAATGACCTGAGGCTTCCCGGCAGAGAACTGACAGACTCCTCCCAGCTGTTTGGGCCTGGGGTGCTTTTTGGGGGGCAATTACTTGAGTAAGAGTCATTAAATCAAAGTGAGGGACCAGTATGGTTGTTGTAATTGATGCTGATTGTACTGTCTTTAGTCTCTTTTACCCTTTTAGGAGGTGGGTGTGCACTTCCTGCCACTCTGTACTATAGATCTATGGGTACCATTCCCTACATTGCCCATTTACTCACTCAGCACACATTTCTTAATCTCTTTTTATCTTACTCTCTGATTTTGCTCTTCTTTCTCTCTACAGGGAAACATTGTAACATGACTACAGTGTCTTACAACTTTTCATTGTGTGTCTTGCTGAAAGATGTGTTGGCAATTTGAAAAACAAGTTTGCTTGTTTATTTCCATGCAAAAGAAATCCAAATATGGTCTGGTGACACCAGCATGTCCTTAGCAGCTCAGTGTCGGAACTTGTGCTACGATTTCATTCCCTGGAGTCCATTTCCAAAGTTGGAGAGAGTGACTTAAAACCTCTGCTTCACATCTACATTCCAAGCACACAAGCATGGGGACAAACAAAATGGAAAACATATATTTTTAGGCAAACACAAATAATGACATTCTTCACCAAGCACTAGTCAAGCTCTATTCATAACGTCACAGATAGTCATGCATTGCTTCATGATGGGAAAGTGTTCTGAAAAATACATCGTTGGGCCATTTCATTCTTGTGTGAATGTGATCGAGTATATATACAGACAGTGAAACAGCTACAGCATCATGAGGTATGCTAATCTTCTGGACCATCCTCATTCTTATGGTCTGCCGTTGACTCAAATGTTATGTGGTGCACGACCTCATATATCTATTTTATTATCTTAATTGTTGCATAATATCCCACAGTTTGCATCCATTACCATTTAGGTATTAAAGGAACACTCCACATGTGACTGGTAAGCCTCTTACATTTCCAGAATTTAGCAAAACAGAAGATTAATTAATGCAGTGAAACTGACTTTGTAGTGCAAAATATGTAGTTCTGTTCCAAGTGCTGATTCAGAGACTCGGATTTCTTCCATCTGTGCTTCCATAATCTTCAACACACATGGAAGCCGAAACTTCTCCAAGACCTATTCCTATCCAGGACAGGTGGCAGGGGAGGGAGATGGAGGTTGATGCCAGGGAAGACTTTATACCCAAGCTTGCAAGTAATCTAACTTATTCCAGCTAAATATTCTCTTTTCTGGAATTAAGCCATGGGTTTAGACCTACGCTTGAGGAGATATTGAGAAATCTACTTGGTTCATGCATCCTGGAGGGAAATGAGGATGTCTGGGTGTTAAACCAGGAATTTCACACACAAGTGCGTCCTTTCTTGGGAAGTGATAGCCAAGTTCCCAAGGCACCTTTCACCAAAAACAATGCTGCAGTAAACATTACCTTTCTTGTATTTGGTGGATCTGAGTGACAACAAGTATAGAATTTCTTTATCGTAGACCAGGTATAGATCTGTCTTGCCCAACTGAGGTTAGTTTACACTCTGGACTGGTATCAGTTTCATTGTCTGTGTTGTAAAATGTCTTCATGCCTCCATCTCTGTTGATATTACATGTTTTATTTTTATTGCTGGGCTAATATGTATAAAAATTTTTCACTGTTGTGTTAATTAATATTTTAAATGGCTATTGACTTGGAATATTTCTTTTGCATTTTGTTACCCTCTGGAGTTTTTATTTCTGTAAATTATTTGACTGTTATCTTTATTTGTTTGTTATGGTTCATGTCCTTTATCTTGATTGTAAAAATATTGTTGAAATGGAATCAATCGACTTATGCTCCTTTTCTAAAGCTTTTATTTATTTATTTTTTTTTGTGGTACCAGGGATCAAACTCAGGACCTGTGCTTGCCAGGCAGGCGCTTATGCTGCGGAGCTACATCTCCAGCCTCTACAGGTTCTGAAAAGAGCTCTGTTGTAATAGGAACTTAGAAGATTGGCTTCCCAATACCCTATAGGTAACAAGAAGTAGGATAAAACTTGTCATCTCTGCCTTCATTTCTTTTATCTGTCTTATACATTATCTGTTTTTTTCAAAAAAAGAATTAAAAATAGTAAAAATATTAGGAAAGATACTGAATTTTACTAAACAAAATAAAAGAAATTCAACACTAGTTGTTAATTTGCATAATGTTGTCTTCAAACTAGTTGTTCAGATTACCAGATATAAGTATGCAAAACTGGTAAAAAAAAAAGTTATAAGAAATTGAAAAAAATTAAGCAAGCATTGACTTCTCCTTTCAATAGACCAGCAGAAATCATCAGTACAATTATCTGAGATATCCTGTATATATGCATAAATACATATTTTTCCCTTCCTTCTTTCTTTCTTATGTCCTCATCACAGTTAAAACCGAGTCAGATTCCTATGCAGGCTTCTAACCAGGCATAATCATCATATAGGAAGTATCTGCTTAAAAACTAATAATACAAGGTTTATTTTAACCTTAAATTACTTACATTATATCATTCTCCTTCAAGCCCGAGGACACAAAGATAAGGGTAGGGAGAATGACTTTCAGGGTATTCAGTGACAGCCCATTGTCACTTTTTACAGCATCCTGATCCAGAACTACTAGAAGGATGCTTACAAGTCTCCAGGCATTGCCCTAAGTTTGTGGTCACCTCAGATTTCAGCAGCAGCAAAGTCACAGACCACCCATAATGAGGACACTTTCTAAGATGAATCCAAGCTGCTTCACTAAGCAGGATCTGCATTCTCATGATGGGAACCGAATTACTCCCTCAAGCCATGATGGCACTTCTAGCACCTCACAGAACCAGTCCTGAGGTCACAGTCTCCCAGAGCAAAGGCGCACCAGGATTACCTACCCTGCTAACTATCCAATCCCTGACTCTTGCATTTGTTTTCCTTTTCTACACAGCTCCAATGCCTCTGTCACCTTGAAGATGGATCTTGAAACTATTTGTTCATCCTTCCTCACTTAGCCATGCAGGTTAGTGTTCCTTTGCTACCCCTCACTGCCGCTTGTATCCTTGATTGACATTTGGGATGAGTAGCTGAGACTGTTCTGCTTTGATCCCTTGAGTTAGGGCTGTTACCCTAAATATCTAGTAACACACTGACCGCAAACCCCATCTTTCACACTTAGGGTCCGCCTTTGAGGTATTGTTAGGTAAGGGTTCACTTCTATTTTCTCCATATAATGAATCATTTTTAAAAGCCACAACACCTTTTCTCACTTATTAATTTTTTAAATTGATCAATGAAAATTATGCATAGTTATCATGTCATTTTGAAATACACTTTTTTTGTGCTAGTGTTTTTTGTTTTTTTTTTCCTACCATAACAGATGTCTGACACTAGGTAGTTTATAAAGAGGTTGTGATTTTGGTTTTTGAGGTGCATAAATACATCTTATCCAGCATCCTCAAGGCTTTTAGTGAGGGTCTCATGCTACAGCCACCAATGGTGGAAAGCGAAGGAAAGTGAGTGTGTACAAAAAGCACAAGTGGAAGAGGAGAAACAAGGGGAGTGTGAGGTTCATCATAGCAACACACTCTCCTGATGACTAAACTTCTCTTGAGACCAAGCCTTAACAGGAATCTTGGCTGGAACAGGTTAAAGCCAAACCATAACAAAGAAATGACTAAGTCTAGCTTAGTAACATGAACATTACCTCACAAAGTTATTGTTTTCACGGTAATAACATGTATAGCCACATCTTTTGTTAAATAATTGGTCTTTTATCCAAGACTTCATGGCTCCAACCTTACTGCATATTAATTTCTCATATATATGTGCATCTGTCCTGAGCTTTATTCAACTCTATTAGTAAATTAAATTTGTCTTTTAGTTGGTGTTACAGCCATTCTCAGTTTTCTTATTGTGGCTTTGAACCTTGTCAATTTCATATAGTAAATCTCTTTTTTTTTCTCTCTGCTTTTAAAAATTGGCTTATCTACTCCTAGAATTTTAGCTTTTTACATATACATTTGAGTATGTTGATCTAGTTCATTAAAGAAATACTGGGCAAGCCAGATAGCTCAGCAGATTAAAGTGCCTGCTTAGGCAGAGTGCAGTGGCCAGGGTTCAATCCTCGGCATGCTGTATTGGCCCCGCCCCCTGGGTGTACTGAGATGGCTATTGAGACTGGGTGTGGTGGCACAAGCCTGTCACCCCAGCACTCGGGAGGCTGAAAACAGGAGGATCACTATGAGTTGGATCTACGTAGCGAAACCCTGTAGTCCCTGTAGACCCTGTACCAAATACATAAAAAAAGAAGTACCAGTATTATTTTTATTTTCAGATTATTAGGTATATAGATTAGCCTGGAGACCATTGTATCCTTAAAGTATTTTCATTCTCCATAGGAGCCTGTTCTGTCTCTTCATCTATCTGACTCACCTTCTGTATCCTCCATGGACCTTTAAAAAATCAAATCTGTTGTGTATTGTTGAATTTTTTTTTCACTTGCTTTTAAGAGAATTGCTGGATTTTGTTAAACCTAAGTATCATGTCTGCATCTTGTATTATGAATAGCCACTACAAAGACAACAATATGAAATGTATTAATTATTAAAACTATTCTACTAATCGGTTTTGAAACTGTCTCATTGCCATTTGTTTCTCAATAAAATTAGTTAAAAAATTAAAAATGAATTATATATTCTAAGTAATTATTTCTGGCATAGAACAGTGCTACCATTTTCAATAGTTTAGTTTGCTACATATTTGGCAGCATGATGAAATCTCATTAGCATTAATAGCCTGTTGAGACGGCTGCTTTTCTAGGTAGAAGCTTACAACACCTACAGTTGCTAACATCTTATCTCTCTCCATAATCCTTATAAACTGTTTTTTGTTTTCTAATAATTTCTGCTCTCTAATTTAAATAGTCGCTCTATTAATGTGTACTCCTTTCCTCCTTTATCAGGAAACACACTTAAAGATTCTCATTATGCATAATGGTTGGTTTCTTCATATTGTAAGACTTAATCTTAATTAAGTTAGGGGAGCTTCCTTCTATGTTTCTTATAAAAAAAGGTATTAAAATACAGAGAAATTGCATTTTATTCAATGTTTTTACTTTACTTGAGATAACAATGGATCTGCAATCTATTTTATGGTTGAAAATACCTTACATTCCTGAAATAACTCAGTTTCTTCAGGATAAATTATGTCTAACAAAGCACAGGCATTCACCAGCTTGATGTAGGACCACTTACAAGCTGGCCTACAAAGGAAGGCTCGAGTTAGTTTCAATTTTTGTTTTAGTCACCATTTTTTTCCATATAAAGTTATATTTACTTTCTATGTGCTCCTGCTGTTTTTGCTTTTGTTCTCTCTCTCTCTCTCTCTCTCTCTCTCTCTCTCTCTCTCTCTCTCTCTCTCACTCTCTCTCTCTGCCTCTCTCTCTCTCTCTGTGTCTCTTTGTCTCTCCCTCTCTTTTGCTTTGAAGCACTAAAACTCAGGATTTTTAAAAAATATTTTTCCAGTCTTCAATATTAGAAATTTCATAAAATTGAATGAGAAAAAGAAAAATACTCATCTAAACCATTGTTACGAAAGAAGAACTTGTTCTACATCTTAACTCAAATGTTTACAGCAGTGAGATGGTTTTCCAGAAGAGTCACACAGGGAGATGGGAAGGTGGGAAAAGGCAGGGCTCAACCCTGCCTGTGCCGGTGCATGCTCCTTCCTCAGCATTACCAACCCTGCCTGTGCCGGTGCATGCTCCTTCCTCAGCATTACCAGGAAGGGACTGGCTGCATGCTGGAGTTCTGTGAAAGCCACAAACACAGCTTGTACATCTATTGCCTGATGTAAGCCATAGGCTGTCCTTCCAATGACAGTGTCAAGTGGGTAGGAAGGCTTTGGGCTCACCTTCAAGTGATCTATCTCTCAAGTAAAAGAGACCAAAGCCAGATGGGGAATCTGAGAGTGAGCCCAGGCTCTGTAAAGGGCACTGAAGCCATTCCAGAATAGTTTGAAATATCTATTACAGAGGCAGAACATTCTGCATCATCTTGCAGGTGATGAATTATTCTTTCCTGCATCCTCATTGTTTTTAAGAGATCCTTTCTTACCTTTCCACTAGCTACACCAGCATCTTCAAGATCTGAAACTCTGTCTTCACATTCACTTAAACGGTTTTGCAAGCTTGTGATTGAGAGTTTCATTTCCTCTATATCTCTTTGACTCTGCTTCAGCAATCTATTTCTTTCCTGTATTGTTCATTCAAGGAATCCATCATTTTTCTAATCTCCTCTATTTTTTTTAATCAATATCTTCCTTAGAAGCAGTTAGAAGTTCTTTTACTGCAGTGTTTTTTTCAGATTGGATTTCCTGCTTATGTTTCTGTAGTTGCTTCTTTACTTCATCTGTTACGATTTCTGAGAGTTCTTTTTTTTATTTCAGAAAAGAGTTGCGCTCTGATTTCCTCTGTATCTTTCTGCTGTTGCTTATTTACTATCGACGCTCTTGATTCATGCATTTGAGCCGAGCTAGTGTCCTCTGCACTTGTTCTGGGTGGGCACTGGGTTTCTTCCATATGTTTCTGCATTTGATTCTTTAGTGCAGATGTTATTAATTCAGGGATTTCTTTTTTCATTTCCAACCTGAGGTCTTCTATATCTTTCTGCAGCTGTTTTATTTCAGAAGCGGTTGATTCATTGCTTTCAGCTGTGTAAGTTCCAATTTGTTCTGTGTTAGTGTCCTCTGCACTTGTTATGGGTGGGCTTGGGTTCTGAGGTTGCATTTTGTTCCTTCTCTTCATTTTGTGTAGCATTGTCTTCTGCCCTTTGTTGTAGATCTTTGCTGTAGTTATAACCTTCACACGTACTGAAGTTCAGGTGGAGCTCTACAGAGTTTGGACTTATCCAGCTGCATCTGGCTTAGGTCTGGCTGCTGTGCTCAGCTCCTTCCTGCTGTGGACCTGGGCTAGGACTAGGTCTGGGGGTTCCCGGAACTCGGCAGAAATTCCTACTTGGTGGGAGGTGTGGGGCAGGTACTATGGAGTGGTGGGGGGCGGCCCAAGGGGGTGGGAGAGGGCCCGGCCCACGCTGCACCTGGGCAGGGACTGGTCCCGCCGGCGCAGGGTAGCAGGAAGCTCTCCAGACACTCACTGGACCTGGGCTAGGACTGGGTCTCCAGAACATTCTGAAGCCCCTTCTGCTCTTTGGTCCAGTGGTTCATACAGTTCTATTAAGACACATTGGTCATTCTTCAATTCGGGATGTTTTGTGAAGATTGGACAACAATTCTCTGGGTCTGAACATTTTTTACATCTTTTTTGAGATACAATTTTGGATGTGGGCTTAGTTTTAGTTTGATTTCATAAAACTTCTGTTGGTTATCCTGCATAATGCCTTCAGATCTCTTTTATGTTCTTGTATGCTTTGCTTTGTATACTAGAAACTGACCTCTCACACCAAACCACTTTCTTGGGTTCCCTTGCCCATGGCTTCTAGTGTGATTTGTCAAGGGGAAATTTAGTGTCATGGTTTTCCATGGTATCTTTATGCCTCTGCCCAGATGGTGTCAGCGAAGGATCTATTCCTTGACCTAAAGTAACCAATTCTATTGGGTGGTTTCATTATGATAGCCAATGCCCTCACTGGTTTCTCTTCACATTACTTACTGTTGCTTTCCCCTCTGGCTGATGGGAAAAAACGTCAAGCCATGCTGGATTCCCTCAGTCTTGCCTTCCCTTATGTAAATAGTCCTTTCAACAAACTCTCCTTTATCCCGAGGGTGTATTTTCAGTTTCATGAAAGAACTTTGACTTAGAAACTTTCTAGAAGAACCAGCCATATCCCATGTACTGGTATATTTTAGGGCTTTGGTAACATTATATCCCACATAGTGGTATATTTTAGGGCTTTGATAACATGATAAATTTAGGAAAAACTTTCTTGATCTTTGAAACCATGTTACAGCTTCTTTGGTTTGATCCATATCCCATAAAGGAGTAACGTAGATTAAAGATGACAGTGAATCTGAAAGATCCCTGTAAGACTGTGGAAACATCACCTTGTGATTCTGGAGTTGAACAGGTCCTTTGGATACTGAATCTGTCAGCTAAACTATGATACAAACATGTGAACCTTATGCATATCCATTTGTGTATTCTCTTCTGTCTTGACAACAAGACACTCTGGTGGTATTTCTTTTGTTCCAACTTAATCTCAGACTTAAAAATGACAATATCAACAATAAAAACATATGGGCCAGGCAGATGGCTCAGTAGAATAAGTGCTTGCCTGGAAAGCACAAGGGCCTGAGTTCAATCCCCAGTTCTGCCAAAACAAACAAACAAACAAATAAAATTTAAAAAAATAAGAAAATAAGATGACTTATATCAGGTATAATGTATGTATTGTTAATAAGCTCATTAGTGTTATTAGGGCACTAAGATCCAGAGAAAGGTAAAATAACTTACTTAAACTCTCTTCCTAGTAAATTGCAAAAGCAGAAACTCACACCTGATTCTATTTCCAAATCCTGACTCTTATTGTTATGATTTGTGTCTAGTTGTTACGGTTTGTGTCTAGTTGTCTCCCCCAAAGTCTTGTGCAGTCATGATCTGCTGGGATTATGGCTATGAGTGCTGCTGGGATTATGGGAGTGAGTACTACTCCCAGCCTGGGACCGACAGCCTGAATGCCACGTATGGGAGACAGACTTACTCTCTGTTACCATTGCTGCTGTTACTCCTCCCTTTTGCTCTTGCTGTTTTGTTGCCTTCTGCCTTCATGAACTTCTGCCCTCTGCCACGTGCCAGTCTGCCTTGGAGCCAGCTGAGTATGGATTGAAACCTCCAGCAACTGTGAGCTAAATAAACCTTTCCTTCCTTCATTTTGGGTGTCCAGTATTTGTCCCACAACAAGAGAAGAGTAACCGAGACTCTTATTAAACATAGTTCTTTCTCCTTCAATTCTAGAAAAACTTACATTGATTTTAATTTTACTCTTTCATGAAAGAAATATAACACCAGGGGACTCCACATGAGTTAAAATAGATTTAATAAGCTATATTAGGTTTTACCTTCATGATATTCTTTTGAATGAAACATTATATATCGATCCCCACAAATCCTTGTTACGGTTTATGTCTAAATCTTCATGTAGTAGTAGGTTTTTTGGAGGTGGGTGAATCTAGGGTTTATAAATGATTCAAGACCCAATGCTGGGATTAAGGGTGTGAGGTCCACATCCACCCTAGGGCAGGTAGTCTGTGTACAATATAAGAGACAAAAAAAAAAAAAAAAAAAAAAAAAAAAAAAAAAGCCATCTCTTCCTTGCTAGCTTTTGCTGTTTTCTGCACCATGAACTATTGCTCTTGTCATGTGTCCCCTTGAGTCAAGGACAGCTGATTTTGTAATGAAATCTCTAAAAAGTGTGAGCTAAACCCTTCTCCCTTTAACTTTGGGTGTCTAGTATTTTTGCCTTAGCAATGTAAAAAAAAAAAAAGTGACTAAGATAATGCTAATGTAAAAGAAAAATATTATTTGGTCATTAGGTTGGCTGTTTGGTAGGTGCCTGCTCAGACTTCATTCTGTGCCAGTGATCTTCAGGTTAAGGCTCAGCGGAAGCCATTGGCTGTGTCCAAATATGGGTTTTAGCGGATGGGCCCACTGGTTGCATCTCATTGTTACCTCACCTTCGCAATGAGTGGATTTCTTTACTTGCGGTCACAATGCCTGCTGGCTGGTCTTCTATTAAATAGTCTGTAAATTTTGGTAACTTCTAAATAGTCTGCAAAATTTGGTAACCTCCAGTTCCTTCGATTTTTAGGGTAACATTTTTGTGTTGTTGCTGTTGTTGACCTTGCCCACTGCTCAAGAAACAGGCCTTTGTGAACTTGCCTTTCTTACATTTTAATATAACACGGGATTCTTGACATGACCCACAGGTGAGAAACTGATGTGTCTCCAGCTGAAAAATGAGAAAAGGAAAGAATAAAATCCAGGAAAGGATCATGTTTGATTTTTGAAAGGAAGACTGAGGTGGTCTAGCCAGCTTTAAAGAAAGAATCCCACTGGGATGAATGAAGGCAAAAATTCCACCTCACAAAGCAGCAGCCTTTCTGAGGTTCTCCAGCCAGCTTCTGAGGCATCTGCCATGTAGTTCTTCCAAAAAGCTCAGGGAACCTCAGCTGAGGTATGGAATCTGCTTCAGGTAGTCGCCTATAAATTGGACACAAAATCTTACCCAGAGGAACAGAGTTTTCATATTATTTTTATGAAAAATCCAAATTTCCCAGTAAAAATTTGCAATGTTTTAGTTATACTGTCAGGGAAGTAAAGGATATATTTATCTTTGACATAGAAATATTACCACCTTTTCATTGTAACAAATGGTTGTTACAATGAATATTCTTGTGGCGAGGGCTAGCTCTTTCTTCTGATCAAGCTGTTTACCATGGGGATGTAACAAAACTGCTTTGATGTTTTCCATACCAACTGCATAAATAACTTTAAGTACAAAAGCAATGTAATTTGGTTTGAAGATTTCAGGGCACAGTGCAGGAATTGCAGAATCTGCTGTATTAAAGCTCTACATAGTTCCTAGATCAAACACGAGGTAAAAAAATGCCGCAGTGGTATCTACTGATGCTGCGTTTGGAAGGTGATCATGAGCCCTTTGTAAGAGCTGTTGTGATGAATAATGTCATAAAAATGATTGTTACAATGAATATCCTTGTGGAGAGGGCTAGCTTTTTCTTCTGATCAAGCTCCTTACCATGGGGATGTAACAAAACTGCTTTGAGGTTTTCCATACTAAAAAATGGTGAGTTCAAGGTAGTTCCCTCTGTCGTTTTCCACTTCACTGGCTCAGGTGGACCTGGGGTCATCTCAGCTAGTGTCCAACAGGTGAGTGAGACACTCATCAGTCTTGTTTCAAGGCCCGCATTACCTGCTGGATTTGCTTGAGCATCCCTTCATTTGATTCACGATGCTGATAGGGAGGACGTGTCTCCCTCCTCCATAAAGAAAAGCTACCACTATCCAGTAGCTGGCTGAGCTTGACTATTTCTCATACTCGGTCACAGTAGACTTCTGTTTTATAAGTTGAGGAGTAAGTGAAGGCTGCAAGGACGTGATGGCAGACAAGAAAGTGCCCTGGACCATGTGTTTCATGACATTTTAAAAAGAAAGTTGCATAGTTGATGCTTCCTCAATCTCAACTTTTAACCAAAGTGCTATGTCAGAGGTGAAAGGAACAGTCACATGTGACATAACTTTAAATAGCTTTTAATGCAAAATAGAATAATAAAACTGGCTGGTGTTTGGTAGACCTCAGAGCTCATCTTTCTACTTTAATGTACAGAATATCTAAACCACCTGTGATAATTTGGAACATTTTTAATTCTTTCAAAAAGCCAACATTAATATCTTTTGATAAGTGATGTTAACATTTTTCACTCTTAACAGGAGTGTCTTACTCAGTTAGGACTCACCTCCTTCAGGTGCCAGCAACTTCCTTTGCATGAAATAAAGCACTCACCTCCACATGCCGGGAAACTATGTTTATAAATGTGAAGGTACTGGTAGCTACTCTTTAACTGATTTCATGGACTTCCTTTTTCCTTCCTATTCTATTCTTCATTTCTGCCTCTGTTCCTCCCTCTCACTTCTCTCCATCCCTTCCTTCCTTCCTTTTTAAAGTATTTAACTTGTAGATTTTTGAGGCATTGCATTTTATGGGCATAAGGTTACCTGTGATAATATGTTATATATTTATAGAGACTAAGTTAGATTTTTTTTTTTCGGAACCGGGGATTGAACTCAGGCCCTTGCACTTTCCAGGGAAGCACTTATTCCACTGAGCCATCTCCCCGGCCCCTAGATTTTTATTTTACAAATAAATGACTTTGCAGATTTCAAAAACAGATATCAACACTTCCACCTACAAAGAATCTACTCATTCATGGACCCTTTTTTGAAAGCTCTGATGTGCTTTGTGAGTTTGGGGAGACTTGTAAAAATTTGTTATATGTTTGAGGTAAAGAAGTAGCATTTGGAAAACAAAGAGGTAGAGTTAGGGAGAGAAAATATACACTTATGCTCTGTCCAAGAGAATCTCAGAATGGATGTAATAAATGAACGTCTCTGTTTGGGGTGAGCTAGTTAGTGACCTTGATTGGGTTCATATGAACTAGCATTTAAATGATACAGCATTCTCCACCATGGGCCAGTCATTGGAGTGGTGATAGAGAGGTCAACTTAGATGTAAAAACAATAGTTACATAAATGACCAATATAAAAGAAATAACTTTCACATCCACTATTGAGGAGGGCAAAGAAAAGTGGGAAAAAATCATAGAAAACTCCATATAATCCGAACATTTGGCTTCATGTCTTAGTGTCAGTTCAGATCTGGAGGGATGGAGATGAGGACAGAGGAGAAGAAAAAAGGCTTCCACATGAGTGGGAAGGTGGGAGTCTGAGCCCAGTGAGGATGCTCGTTGTTTCTGGTTTGATAAGACTAACCTGGCTCAGGGCCCCTAAAAGTGTTATTTTTAGGAGGAAGTCAGAAAGGAAATCATCCAGGAAATTTGTAAGAGGAGATCATTAAACATTTCAGAGAAAGATCCCTTTGCAATTAATTTCATTTGCCACATGCATGCTTATGAATTGCTATATTTGTTGGGCTGTTGTGAAAAGGTCAAAACTAATTATATATTTGGTATGATGAGCTTGAAATTCTCACTGTCATTTGTCATTTTTTTGTTCCCTAGAGAGAATGTAGACTCAATTCCATACCTACACTGGAACTTGGAGTGTCATCTTTTAAAAGCTTTAATGAAAATATTTCTTTCATTGTTATAATTTACTTTACTATGCTTTAATGCCACCAAGTTTACTTTTGAAGGCTTTGTATGGCTTTATGAAAAAATGACATAATTTTATTTTGCTGCTCTAAGTATAGAATTCATCATAAAAACAAAGAAAAGCCAGCCTCCTTCTGAGAGATGTTTTGTAAATAGCTTCATGACAGATCTACACATACTAACGATTTTATGAACACATTTAAAATTCTCTCTGAGGTTGAATACATGGAAGTCTTCATCTTGTACATATGTTTCCTTTTCCTGAAATTGCTATATGTTCCTGGTCTCTTGCTGAAGAATTTACCAGCATGTGTTTATTCCTGGCAGATGGAGATGCAAATCTGAGGAAAATTCAATGGCATTCGCAACTACAGCCTATAAAAGTCAAGTGTCTCAGTAAAACTTCACTTGCGCAATTTGACCTATTCAATTCTAATCTTCTTAAAGCAAGGACTGTGTTTTTCAGTCACGGACAGATGTCTGTGTGGCAAGATGGGCTCAAGAGGTTGTTCATTCATCATCCAATTTTTGTTTATTACTCTATGCAAATAGCTGAACAACCAGTATAGGATGTTTGAAATTTAAGAGAAGTATTCAGATTCACCCATCTAAGAGTTCATTATCTTCTCTGAGCTCGCATTTTAGTAAGTTCTCTATGAGATTGCCTGAAACATGATGAGGCTTGAGACACAGGAATAACCATATCACTCCATCTGTATATTTTGAGTATGACCTGAATGGCTTGCCTGAGGAATGCAGGCAAGTGTTCAGGGAGTAATTTCAAATAACTAGTACAAGCACTCTGCAAGCTACTTTATGGAGCATGCATTTTATTAACTATTAATGATTAGGAATGACCTTTTAGTATTTAAGTGTCTTGCCAATGCATGGATAGTGCTTCCGGGGATCACAGAGAGGTATCTTTCCAACCACCCTACTAATAGATGGTGAGACGACTAATTAATCTATGAGTAGCTCTTTGAAAATTGGATCTAAATTTACATTAAAACAAGAAGACATGATTGTATAGTAGCTTTGTTGAGAGCCCGGGTTGTAGACTCAGATTAAAATTAGGAGGTTGATCTTTTACCAATTGGCATTGTGGTCCCGAAAGTTCTTTCCATGTAGTTTCTTTTTCTGCAGTGGAGAGAATAATGCAAAGTGCTGATCTCGTAAACTGAAAATTGATACTGAATATTTGAGATTGTGCTTGCCTAGGCCCAAGCCCAGGTTTGTTGAGTGGTACCTGGTCTGCATGACTAGAAGGGAGTGGGATGTGACTGGGATGTGGGAAGGGTTGTGTTGCACAGTTTACCACTTAATATGTAAATGACCACAGGCAAGCTATCTAATCTTTCTGAACCTTATTTTTTAATTGTAAAACAATTTCCTTTAGGATTTATTTTTTATTATTTTATTTTATTTTTTCAAATGTATTTTGGTACAGGGTCTCAATACACAGCTCAGACTGGTAGTGATCCTCCTGTTTTCAGCCTCCCCAGGGCTGGGATTACAGGTGTGGGCCACCCTGCCTGGTTTCAGTGGCCAGCTCAGGGCACCCAAGGGTGGGGCCAGCATGGCAGGTGGTGCTAGGAATCGAACGCTGGTCCCTGTGCTTGCTAAGCAGGTGTTTCGTCCACTGAGCTATCTCAGTGGTTCATTACTTTAGGATTTCTACATGCATTATATTGGCAGATGCTGGGAAGCACACACAAATGTCTTTAAATAATAGATAAAATTACTATTGTTAGTATTACCTAATGATGTAAACTTGGTAAGTTACTGAGCCCTTAACTAGCGTGAGCCCAAGGCAAAGGAA
>NW_004524840.1:939826-961654 GCF_000260255.1 Octodon degus
TAATTTTTTATAATGTCCAAATGAAATGCCAGGTCATACTAATCTTGCATCATCCTGAGCTACTCTGGTGAGTGTGGGATTGCTTGCCTTCTGTGGAGCTCTATTTGGCACCCTTGAATGGGGCTATATTTTATCATTAGAAGGGATGTCAACATCAGTAGTAGAACACTGTGTTTGACAAGGAGATGAAGCTGTAGGGTCAATGAGAAAAACACCCTAGGATTTATTGTCCATATTGAGACACTTGTAAGGGAAAAGGAGTTCATAACCTATAAAGGCTTTCATGGTTTCCAGGTGACTGCAGAACTGTTCAGAGTAAAATAAAATGTTTGGTCATCTAACCAGTGAAGAAAAGGGGATGAAAAATGAAAGAGAAAAGTAAAGAGGAAGGATATGATTGTAAACAAAGCAGCATACCAGATAACATCTTCTCACAAATCCATTTTGATGTCTATATTTCTGTCTAAAGATAAAGAAATTTCTCTATTGGAATATTTTGTAGGCAAACCTTCAAAAACAATTCCCTCGTATGCACCCATGACATGGCTGCAAAACCTGATCACCTGGCTCTGAATTTTTGAATGTTAAACTGTCAGGATGATTTAATGCATGTCATTTTGTTTCCAAGGCTGTGGGAGTTTGAGTTATTATTTGAAAACATAGAATGTATGTCTACACTCTGGTGGATTTACTCTTTCTACTTTGTCCTGGTTCTTTCTTTCACATTGCTTTTTCCTATGAAGGAAAATATAACCAGGTGCTTCCCTTCATGGACAGGACTAGATGTGAGAATCAAGTGTCCCTCTGAAATGCCAAGGTCCTTGTATATTACTTCTTCACCCAGGGGGGCAAATTCACCAGGCATTGCATTACCTTGGTGGAAAGATTTTCTTGCTCTGGCCTCTTGCCAGTTTTTTTTTAATTGAGATGTTCTAACCTGCAGTTTATTCTATGTTTTTAAACTTCTTTTAATCCTGAGCTTTAGTGTTTTCTAGTACATGTTCACAATATAGAATGATTTCATTTTTTGTCAGTAGCTGCTGCACTTACATGACACATCTTCTTTCATTCCCTTTCAATTTTCTTTCTTCTTTTCCCCATTATTTTTATTCCCTTCTTTTTCATTCCTTTTCCTTGCAGTGGAGTCTTGATGCACCTTCACGTTGGATGTCTTTGGCAGCTACTGCTGCTTCTCCTCTAACTGCTGTAGGTAAGGTGGAGGGCGGGACTGTCGCCAAGTGACTCCAGTGGGTAGAGTGCAGTTTGGACCGCACGCTTTCAGAGAGTAGGTTCTATGTTTCTGTAAAGATCACACGATATGGAGAGTTCCTATGTTTGTCGCTTTCAGAACACACTTTCCTGCTTATATTATGCCTCCTTTGAAATATCAATCAGAGGATTCAAGTGATTAAGAACTTAGCTTTCAAGTAAGGCAAATAGTTCCATTAAAGCTGTAGCTCATGAGGGAGTACTGATCAAGACTACTTTAGCTTTGTCTAACTGTCTTTAAATTGGTTCCTTCTGATTTTTTCTCCTTCTAACTTCTTGTAGGCTAAGAAAAAAAACTCTGAGGGCCATGGGACAAATAGAAAGTTTCAATCTTTTCTCTTTTCTTTTCTCCTGCAATCAACATGGTAAGGCACAGGTTTGAAACTTTCTTTAAAAGGCAATATTCTTAACTGTGAACATCATCTTTCAATCAGCATTGACCTTCCTCTCTCCTCCTGAATATCTTACTTGAGCCATCTGTTTCTTTTCTCCTCAAGAAATTGCTCAAGGAAGAAATGCTAAATCTAGTTTTTAATTAACTTTGCCATTGATTTCTACATAACTCCCTATGAGTCAGTCTTTTTGTGAATGGGATGAAAATCTCAGAGATTAATGGTTGTTCACAGGGAGATTTTAGTCCAGCTTCCAGTTCTGCATTTATTCTTTTTTTCTCTGCTATAAATCCATTAACTGAGTGTATTCCTTTTTCTTTTTTTAAAGAAAGACAAATTTTGCTTTTTTTTTTTTTTTTTTGGTACTGGGGGTTGAACTCAGGACCCTGAGTTTGCCATGTAAGCACTTATTCTACTGAGCTATTTCCCGGCCCCTGAATGTTCCTGTTAAAACACAGAGACACAAGACACATGGGGATGCACGCACTTGCACATGCGTAAGTATCAGATGTGCTTTCTGAGTGAAAACGTCAGATAGAAAGATGACAATTTACCAGATCCAGTGGTTGAAGTAAAAAGTTATCTTCTGCACCTTCACCTACTTCAATATATATAAATATTTGTATTCATATATAAACATATATTTATCTATAAACAAGGAGCCAAGTTAAAGAAAACTACAGGAAGATAAAGTAGATTTGATTGGTACTCTCTCATGAGCTACAGCTTTAATTTAACTATGTGCCTTACCTGAAAATGAAGTTCTTAATCACTTGGCTCCTATGATGGACATTTCAAAGGAGGAATAATATAAGTAGAAGGAGAGTTTGTTCTGACAAAGATTTGTATATGAACATATGCGTCTATATACTACACTACATATTGATGCTACATAATGTTTATATACCTTGTGAGGAATTGAAACTTCTACTATGCTCATGTCTGCTTTATAAACTTACTTTCGTCTTTTTAAAATCATTATGTGGCTCTTATTTGTTTGTGTGGGTTTGAACATCAAATTTCTGTGGCTATAATTGATATATGGCTCTGTGCTACTAACATGCACCCTGTGCTTCCTAGTGCTATCCATTTTAGCTGCATCACATTCCTTTTCCCTCCACCATACAGCCCTATTCTCTTTTATTTCAGAGCCCTTAAACACAGCTTCCCCAGCCTGTCCTCCTTGCTCTATGCTCTCGTTTCACCTGAGCGTGCCTTATCATCCTGCAAATGTTGGCTTAGTTGTTCCTTCATGCAGGAAGTCTTCTGGTTCTGGCCCCTGGTAAGTACTTGTGTGTGCTCGCTCAACTACTGACTTATACAAGAAAGTTCCAATCCTGTTTTGCTCAACAGTATTTTCCTTCTTTGTTTTACCATAAGTGGTGTGAGGACGGGGACCAAGTCTGTCTTCTTCACCATGATGTTCCCAGAACCCAGAGTGGTGCCATGCATGGAGTGGGAATTTTTATTATTTTGAATCTATTTTTCCTCTTTAGTGTACCTTTATAGTAATCTCACTACTGTCTTGACTACCATTTAGCCTACTTATAAAAGTAGATGTCAGAACACAAAGATGAATGGTTTCATTTTGCCCTGTATGAAAACTTTATGTACAAAATAAAAGTTATTTTTAAACTAAGCCCCCACATATTCTAGATCTTAACAAGCAATGGAGTCTTCAAAATTGTCAGCACATGATGACATCTAAACAATGAATGGAACAAGTAGCAGGGCAAGGACAAAAGCTCAGGCTTGCTCTGTTAAACAAAACAAAAAATTGAAAAAAATCAAACCTGTTTTTAATTATTTAGAAAGCACACACAAGAATTTATTGGGGCAAAAGAGAAAATGCAAAATAATTGTGCATACAAATTCATTTCAAAAGAACTGATGCCACTTGTTGAGTAATATCTGTGAGTTTTAAAAATTTTGCATTTCTTATATCTATATCCATAACTAGAGTTAAGGATATAGATATATAGAAATACATCTCACATCCATCAGAAATTCTTCCTCCAAAACGTGTAGTGTGCATGTCCTTTTTCTCCCTACAGGTATTTTCATGGCTCAAGCCACAGTCTCTTTCCTCTGAGTCCGTCTCTGATGACAAGTAAGAATACTTGTGAAAGAAGATTTCCCCTTAGTTCTTGACTTTTTCTTTAATTTTTTTTGATTCTTGAGGGAGATTCCCAGTTCTTCCATGATGGCATTGAAAGAGAGACACTAGAGAACACGAAATAGCAGAGCATCAGTTTAATTGAACCTATCTCCAGCCAGTGCAGACCTGTATTTTGCTTATAGTTTATGGCCACAAGATCCTGGCCCTAAGGGAGTGCTGTCCCAGCTGCCCAGTCCCCAGCACCTCCTCCTCCACCCACTGGCCACCCATCTTTTCTACTCAAAGACACTGAGGCAGTAAGTTAACTGGCAAATTTTATGGTTTCATTCACAAATGCAACAGTAAAATGTTATACAGTTTAGAAAACATTCAAGACTCTCAACACAGATAACTTACCTTTGCTGAGACAGCAAAAGAGAGTTAAATTAAGGCATTTCCCCCACTGAGATGATCCAAACATTGATAGGTTTATCAAGGCATACGGACACTTCAGTAATGCTATAGAAAATGAAACAAACCTTCTCTACACCAAGGCTTTGTTTTTTTCTCCCATGAAACCTTACTTTGTTCCTAAAATAAAATCTAAGTCTTGATGACTTTCCTTTCTGATAAAAAAAAAGAAAAAAAACAATTTTAAATTGTATATTTTTTTTTCCAAAAAAACAGAGATTCTGGCAGCAGCAATGATGCAGCTGTGACCAAAATGGAAAATGATGTGGACTAGAACTGCACGGCGAAAATGATGGTATAATGCAAAAGAAAATGGAATTATGATGAAACAATGCTATACATATGCAGATGATACTTATATATAGATCATGTTTTCATTACAATTGTCTATATTCACATGCACAGCACATCAACGGCCCAATGAAACATCATCCATTGTCATATCATCTCTTCTACTGAAGATAAGACATTTGAGTGATACATTTCTATTTTTAAGGATTTCCACAGTTCTATTTTTACATCACTGCAGACATTTATTTACTGAGTATGTGCACATTAAGGCATCATCTACTGATTATATTTCTCACATGATTTTTCATTAGACAATGTACCCAAAAGCAAAACAGCAGACACATACAAACTTAAAACTTAAACAGAAGACAGATCAACAGATGAAGCAAATTATACATTAAGAATCCAACTCCAACACTTGAGGGTGAGGAGGATGAACTGAAGCCACATTAGATCAGTGTTGAACCCTTCTGGATGTTTTCTGATATACAATGCCAAATGCCACAAGAATTCAAGGGCTGGATTCATACTTGAACAGGGGAAAGAAAGGAATTATTTCCTATACAATGTTAGTAGTAACATAGCACTCCTTAAAAATGGCACGTTTTTGTTATGGATAATTTTAAAAATAATTCTACACTCACAGTTTATATATTTTAACTATTATTTCTGTGTTTTTATGTGAGTAAATGATTAGGTTTTAATTTTAAACTCTAAATATAACCTTAATCCGTAGGAAATACATATGCTACCATACATATGAGCAGAAAGGATGATTTTTAATTTGCTTTTTGAGTGTGCAACATGTGAGTCTAGACTACAGAAATAATACACACCTGAAGCCATCACTAAAGTTTTGAAAGTGATAAATCCGAATAGGGACAATTTTAAGAGTCACGTACTATGCTTTTTGTGTTTGTTTTGCCAAGTATAGCATCCCAAAATATACATCCAGAGAGACTAAAACTCAGTGCTCTACAGTGAAGGATAATAAAAATGCCCCTGACAGGATACTTATAATCAGACAAATAAATACATGGGGCACCTACCAGAAGAGTAAAGTGCCCTGCCAGTTATTAAAAGATTAATGCTGGTGAATTACATATGGTGTTCCTTACTGAAAAATACAGGCTCTTCTGGAGTTGGTTGGTATTTGCTTCTCAGAATTAACTACTTTAAAACAAATCTAAAGCCTTGCCACAGAAGAGATGGACAAAGCACAAACAAAGTGATAAATTAGTAAAAAAACCCTTTAGGGATTAAAATGTGGAGAAATGCTCCATGAACAACATGTAGGATAAAGGACTAATCAAAATGATATCGTTAAAAGAAAGGTAATTTTACAGCAATCAGATCAAATAAAATTCTTGGAAATCAAATGCCATTAGCTTATCAAATACTGTCATGGCAAAACTAAACAAAAATTGCTATCATATCAAAACAACCAATATTTTGTAATGTATAAAGTAAAAGACTGACGTTAAATACACAACAATGCACCTTAGTCAGTAGGTCATTTGTAGGTGGTTTCAGCAGCAGTGAGATTTAATGCACAATTCTGTTCCAGCACTTTTTAAAAAGAAACTTTCTCTCTCCCTACAAAATGCAGGGCGGGGAGGCGGTCAGGGTTCTACTGGAGAAGCATTCACGTTGCTACTCCGTGTGGTCTCTTTCTATTCATTACCCTCAGTTAGTTATTATCTGCATAAAAAGGAACCTGTTGGACTCTGAGCTAACAGCTCTCAGGATGATGCCTGGCAAGTTCTCAGGGAGGTTAAATAAATCACAGGTTTGTTTCGTGATAACATTACTCTTAAAGTAGCCTTTAGTGAGGTAAGCCTTCACAAGGACAAAGATTGCATGAAGCATCTAAAATACTCAACTTCATGGAAACAGAAGGAGTAGCCCCCGACATGGGCTGGATGAGAGAGAAATTAGGACAGTAGCTATTCATTGGGTATAATGTTTCAGTTATACAAAATGAATAAATTCCAAAGGTCTGCTGTACAGTGCTGTGTCTATAGTTTCCAGCATTGTATTATGCACCTGTTATTTGCTAAAAGGGTAGATTTCAAGGTACGATTTTTTTATTACAACAAAAAGAAAATCTTAAAAACAGATCCAAGTCTTTGGTAAAGAGTATAGAAGCACAAACATTACCATTTTAGCATTAGCTCAGAGAATGGATATGGTTCAGAGTCAGACAATAAGCTACCAGATTATTTCTTTAGGTTATAAATTCCTTACCACAAGCAACTGGTATCCTACATTTGCAAAATTTTAAATAGTGTGGTCCTTGTGTATCAATATGCACCATGCATTTTTGAAAATTCATATTCAATTTTATCTAAAAGAATTTGATGTAAGTTAACTAATAGTTTTTAAATTTTTTGTGCTTGATTTGAAAGTCAAATGTGTAAGTTTAGGTTCTAGACATAAACCTCTGAAAAAAACCTACTTCTTTGTGTAAGGCTTTTTGTCTGTCTTAAGCACGTGTTCATAAGATTTGAATTTTATTTCCATTTTCCTGCGACACTAAAAGATGAAAATTCAGGTCATGCATGTTCATTTTCATTCAAATGGTAAAGTGTGGCCAGTAAATTGAGAAGAGTTAGTAGTGCGTGCGCGTGCACACACACACCACACAATTCAGAAATGTTTCCTATGAATTATACTTCAAAAGCCGGTACAGCAAGTATATTGAAAATGAAATAGAATTTATTTTAGCTTTACACCATGTAGTCTATGTATTGCTACTTCCAAGATGAGATATTTTATGGTGTCATTGTGATATATAGTGTTGTATTAGCGTTTTGTAAATTTTGCTTAAAAGTTTATTTCATCAGAGGGTGTTTTTTGGGATATAAAACATTTCTATTTTCAGTAGGATCATTAAAATATGTGGAAAGGATCGAGAAAAGGAAACAGTACCAAGGAATTTCCCTAAAACCTCACAACAACCTCATGACGCAGACATTATTAGACTTATTAGTGAGGTGGAGTTCACTATTGGGGACTTTAAGTAATGTACCTCAGAGGAAGAGCTTACATTTGAACTCAGTCGACTTGGACTGCCTGTACTCAACTGCTTTTACTGGAAATGACTTGTGTCTTGATTTTTAATTTTTGAATCTTTGAAAGTAGCTTTTGGAAACTATTTCCCCAGGAAGTACATATAGTGAAAAATCCCAATCTTTCTTTTCTATGTCAGTTTTCATGTCTTCGAACTTAGGCATTTCACTTTATTTTATACTGAAACCATCCAAAGGAACATCCTGAGTGCACGTGAGATGCAGTGAGCAAACCTGTATCTGAAACATCCCTTTTGTATTTTGGTCAGCGAGGTGGTCATGGATCTTATCCTGTCGGTATGCTTCCAGTAAGATTTTCTTTAAAAGGAAAAGAAAATCTTCCTCCACATTTGATAGTCTTAAATTACAAAAGCATCTTTGCTCTTTTGATTAACTCCCAAATACCATAGTTATATCTCACTTTTAGTATGAGAATGAGTAGAAACATAGGTTTATGGGTGGCCTGGTTTCTGTCTTTGGCCACAAGCAGTGATTTCTTTTTGATTCTCACTTTGTCTCTAACTGTCAAAAAGAAAATGGCAAGATATTGGGGCTGACCTTTCTGCTTCCAAGTTTTTGTTGTAGTCACAAGGAAGGATGACCTTTAAGGTCCCTGGCAGCCTGAGCTCAAGTAAACCCCGCTCTCTCATATCCACAGGAAATGAAACAGTGAAGGTCATCTCTCAGCCTGGAGTGGATCTCACAGGGCTGTGGGAGATGAACTCCTATTCATTAATTACTTCGCCTTTTATAATCTCAGAATTACAGACCCATATAATATACAAAGGTTGAGTCTCAGAATCAGAATCAAAATTACAGTGGCTTTCTAGAGCTTACATTTCTGGGTTTGGGTTCTATGAATTTCTTGTACCAATAGAGATATGAAAATGTTGTTTTCAAACATGATAGTTTAAATTTCTAGACTCTACTTTCATCAAAAATATCAAACATAGCAACATTTCTCTAGCTACTGTCCCCAGAAGCACTGTGATTGAAAGCAGAAGATCCTAGGGATTTCCTCCGATTTATGAAGCCTGGCAATGCACCCAGAAGCATGGATCTTAAATATTTCTATTTATCTCCGACACATGATCACATTTTTAATGAATCTGTATGTGACTATTCATTATACTTTGGAACTGGTCGCTGGCATCTCAGAATGCTGCTATTTAAATTTCAGGTATGGGGCTTAGCTGTGTTAAGCTGGGCAGCGCTTATTTTCCCTTTGACTCAGTTTCCAGATTCTCAGCTTCCAAACCTCTATGATACTAGTAGAGTGCATTCCATAGAGCTACTATGAGAATTCAGTGAATTGGGGTGTGTGTGTGTGTGTGTGTGTGTGTGTGTGTGTACGTGTGCATGCATGAACAACATGTAGTTGAATTTCTGACACATTGTAACTATGCTTTCTCCTAAAAAATTTCTCTCCACAGTGAAAACATGTTAACCTTATGGCACTTGCCTGCTTTTTCTTTCTCCTTAGTTTTTTTTTTTTTTTTTTTTTTTTAAGGTTGATGCTTCTTTCATTTGAGGCACCATATGCCTATCCATTCAGCAACTTTTGTTCATATTAGTGTTGTACATAGATCATATCCACACTTAAATATAACGGTTCTATGCCTTTTATTACCCCATGCACTCATTCCATAGCATGTTTCCATGTTGATGCAGGAAATGCCATCATAACAGCTGTGTCGTGCTCCATGAAAAATTCAATTTGTTCATTCACTGGTACATGTAGGTGGACTTTTGGAGAAATACTTTGATAAACATTCCTTTAATATTTTTTTCAACAAATCATTTTTTAAGAACTATAGCTGAGTCAATAATATAATACAAACTTCCACTTTGTATACTTTCCTTTTAGATTACTAGGTTACTTATCCAATGACATACGAATTGCTCTGGGACATTGTTTAATAAATTTTCACATTTCACATGGAATAAAAGTATGTTGGTGATATTATTGTCATTTTATAGAAGTAAAGCCTATCAGCTGATGCCTAAACTTGCTATAATTTTAAATGAGGCTATGCCTTGAAGTCTTTCTGTAAAAAATTTTTTCAATAAAATATGCAATGCCAACCAAACAGATTTCTGAGCAATAATGCAATTATCATTTTCTTGGTTTGGTCAAATTATTACCATAGTTCCATGGAATCAATATCTCAATGGATTTTTTTTTTTTTTTTTTTTTTTTGTATTTCAAGAAGGACTAAGAATTCTCATCCTTAACATTGTTTAAATCTTATCTCTCCTTTCATATAGAAGACTGAACAAGTTTTCCGCTTAGAGTCAGGAAATGTTTTGCAGTGCAGGGAGAGAACACCTCTGTGTGGATTTGCTACTTTCAGGCTTTGGAAAGTCTGGTCACCTGAGTACACAAAGGCGTTCCTTCTTTCAGGGCCATCGGTGATCTGGGGGCAGAGTTCACGTTGCAGACATCCTCTCTCCACTCCTAGTCATTAAGTGCATGTAAGTGGAGGGAGATTTTTCAAGTAGTTATGTATGTTCCATCCCAATCGAGGACTTGGGCATCATTCGCTCTCTTTTATGACTTCTGAGTTTATTCAGAATCCATGGGCCATTTTTCATGCACCCATCCTTGGAGTTGTAGAAAGTGACCCAGAGAATCTCTAAAACGTGACCACTGTATTATTGTTGAATCACTGAACACGCCTCCACAACATGGTAATGTTGGTTTGCGGCTGAGAAACCGCGATGCCCCCGATTCTCGTTTCCTGGGTCTATACTGAGAGACCTGTGGTGGAGGAACCCTAGCCGTGGAAGCCTAACTTCATCACCTGCGCACCGGGCCGTACTCCTACCTCTGGCCCGGCACCTTTCTTGTGAGCCCCTTTCCGCTGCACTTGGGCAGCTTCCCACTGGCTCCTCGTAGGCCCTCCCTCTGTGCTTTTCCATCCGTGACTGTAGCACACAGATTCCACTAATTCATCTCCCCAAACCCATTCATGCCGTGTTTCAGCTCTTCTTTGTCCACTTTTCTCCCTCATTTCATTTTTCCTCCTATTCCTGTGACTTGTTCCCAACACTTCTGCCTTCTCAGATCCTAGATTTAAGCCTCTTTCTCTGTACGAATTTATTTCATAGCATTCCTTGTTTTCTTACTTGAGTTCTTAAACTACAAAATAAATCTAGGGTTATCTGATGACATGCAGTACACAAAGACCTTATTTTGTGGCTTACATTTATTTAAAGGCTGTACTTAGGAAACTTATTCCCCTACTAAAATAAACATATTGTAGAATGGTGTGCAGAATCCATGTGGATTTCTAATTTTTATTTTATTTATTTATTTATTCTGTATTTTAGGGAAGAGTCTACAGGGTATTCAGGGTCTCACTACTAGATTGGACTTGTAGTGATCCACCTGTTTACAGCCTCCCAAGTGCTGGGATTACAGGCACACACCACCACGCCCAGTCTCAATTGCAGTCTCAGCATGCCCCAGGGGCAAGGCTGACAAGGTAGGCCTGGGGATCCAGCTCCTGGTCCTGGTGTCTGCCTGAGAGGGTCTTAATCCGCTGAGCTCTTTGGCTGGCCTCTAAGTTTTAAAAGAATTTCTAAAAGCAATTTTACACATAGCTTGGCTGCTTGAGTTATATAATCTATATCTGGTAGATAAGGACATGTAAATTCATTTTCCTCTAATATTAGAGACAATTTCACAGAAACCTCTGAGAAGAATACAACATTTTGATATTAATCTGTGTGCTTCTAACCCCCTGATTCTTTTAAATGCCTCCTTTTTCCCATTTCAAAACTGTAGTGAGAGCTTTCATATGCATTGTCCCTCAGGTAGGGATGCAGTAGAAAAACAGTGAAACTTGCAGCTTTGAGTTCTTAGGTAGATTGTTGTAGATTTGAAGAGGACTTTACACTCTGAATGCATTAATTATAACAGCCAGGTATGTTAGAGAAGGAAATAGCAGATACTGTGAATTGCCCAAATTTGACATTAAATTATTTTGTATTTGCTTGTAAGGAAGAAATTTCATCCAGGTGGTGGAAGGATCTTGACCTAGATAGCAGGAATGAATAGCTGACAAAAGCCTGCTCACCTGTCACCTAGAGCCTGCTAGGATCAAACTCCAACAGAGCGAGGTAAGAGCAGCAGCCCGGAGGGTTATGGTACCTGCTCCAGGATTGTGTCCACCTCACTGTCCTAGCCTCTCAGAGCAGGCAGTCACTAGGGAAGGGAAATGACATCATCAGCGCATCCCAAGGGTATCTTCTGGGTCTTCCAATCCTCAGAAGGTCACTTGAGAGCAGCTAAAACTTTACTGTGTCGTAGGAAAGATGCAAAAGTGGTGAAGGATATGAAGATGCAAAGTGATCCCCCTGAACTTCATGACCAGAGAGCAGAGGGATGTTTCTGCAGTAATGCTAAGTTTCAGGTGCTCTTTGTATATCCGGAGTAAGCAGCTTTCCTTGCTCAGAGGTGGAAGAAATAGTTTACACCACAGCAATCCAAAAGCCCTCAGCACTTTTCTTTTATTGGATGTCACTGCCAGAGACCAATGTAACTCATTTCCTGCTCTTTGGCTTCTCTCTTGCTTTCTGCCCCCACAACCATGGCAGTTGGCTTTCCCACACCTCATGAACAGGGTCTATCTCTTGTAGCATCTCAGAATCTGATTTAGGCCATGAAAGTGCATTTCCAGGAAAGACTACTTGCATGCCTCTTTTCCTACAAGAGATGGCCCTGTGCTCAAGGCATATTAACTTTCAGGCAGGTTTCAGTTGCTCGTAGTGGCAGTGCTAGCATGCAGTGCCAGCTTAGATCCACTGGGGTGGGTATGCACTTTCCTTAAACCATACTGAAATATACCCCAAATTTTGTGATAGCAGTTATTTTTAAATAAGAATTCATCTGACCTCAAGGTTTCTCATCTGCTAAGGGATCTTGTGAATGAGGTAATTGTTTGAAATGTTTTCTTTTGGTTAATGACTAAGGTAATGCAGATCTCTAATCACCTCCTTTCTCTTCTTCATTGCAAAGAATGTCTGGGATTACGAGAGATGTGTAGAGTACCTGCATGCAGATGTTCCATGCTGCCTTCTGTACCCTTCAGTTTTCCTGGTGTGACATCCTACTGGGTTATGAACACAAGTCTTTTTTTTTTTTTCTTTTAATATATTTAGTACAGGGGCTACAGGGTCTCACTACACAGATTGGATTCATAGTGATTCTCTTGTTTTCAGCCTCCCAAGTGCTGGTATTACAGGTGCATGTCACCATGCCCAATCTCAATTGCTGTCTCAGTGCTCCCTGGGAGTGGGGCCGGCACAGTATGATGGGGATCAGCCCCAGTCACTGTGTCTGACTAAGCAGGCACTTTAATCTGCTGAGCTATCTGGCCAGCCATGACACCAGTCTGTTTCTGCTATCACTCCTAAGACAGCTGTCATTTCACCCCAGGTTCCCTGTCTGGGCTGTACATTCTGTGTCTTTTTTGTCCAACTGAAGTCTTCAAGTCTACCATTTTACTCAACACTTGTGCACAGCTTTCTGATGAGAAGAGTCATGATGTTTTATATTTTCTCTCATATTCTCTGGCCTTGATATCCATGAAGCTTCTAACATGGTCACCGCCTAAACACTACTTTTCTGGTGTTTAGGATGTAGTTAGATGTACAGTTTTTCTGCAGGTCTTGTCTGCTTCTGGGTCTTATGAACCTCCCAATGACATTTTTTCTTTTAAATCTTTATTTATTTGATACAGGGTCTCACTACACAGATCAGACTCATAATGATCTCCCGTCTCAGCTTCCCTGATGCTGGGATTACAGGCATGCACCACCATGCCCAGTTTCAGTGGCCAGCTTGGCACCCAGGGCTCTGGGGAGGGCATGGCATGCCATATCAGGAAATGAACCCAGGGCTTTGTGCTTGCCTGGCAGGAGCTTAGACTGCTGAGTTATCTCCCTCCCCCCTCCCCCAGTGACATTTTTAAGTCACCATTCCCTTTGAACTTTTCTGATATTTCTGTTTTGTTGTCCATTCAAATTTAGGTCAGACTCAGGAGTGTCATAGATTAAAAATTTAATCTATCCAGAAAAGCAAAAAAGGAATAGTCTGCAATAGAAAACTTGGGAATATGTTATGATCTGTACTTCTCCAGTGTTAGAGTTTCACATTTTGGCTCTTAATAATTTGATAAACTTGAATTAGAACAACTGGCTTATTCAACAAAACATCTGGATCTAGCTATTGAAAGCCATAGTTTTCAACAGTTTTGCCAATGCTAAAAATATGCAAAGATAAATTTAAACTTAATAGCTGAAAATTGGACTCATCTGTATTTCGAGAACAGTTCATATAAAAACTCTGATACTTAATAATGGGAAGGGAGGGATAAGACAATAAAAGCATCAATGCATGCGGTCTTTCTTGTTTCTTTTTAGCAGAAATACTGAAGCCCCATTCTCAGTCTAACTGCGCTTCATAGCTCCACTTATTTCTGTCCTTTCCTGACTTGTGAGTATATAACCAATTCTTAGCTTCAGTAGCTTCCTGTGTTGCTGCATGTGTTTTGTCTGTAGGCTCATTAAAGTTGAGAATAATTGCATTTCTGCACCTATCACTGTTGTGATGATTGTTCATGATTGATTACATGAAAACCTTTTCTTTTGCAGGTACTATGTTGGTTGTTTGGGACTTTTTTCTCGCTATCCATAACATGTTTTTTATAGTTTGAAGTACTAATAGAGCAAAGTAAATCTTATCATAATAAAAATGTAATGCATTAAAGAGAGACATCGAACCATATTAAAAATATGTATGAACACATTTTACTGCTTCTAAAATTTTATTTTTTTATATTTTATATTAAATTTTTAAAATTATTGTGGTAGAAAAAATGAAAGCCAACTCTTTTTTTTCTGCAGATGAGGAATATGAGGTTAATGGAATTAAAATAACTTGAATTAGAACAACTGGTTTATTAATGTAACCATTTGGTAGCAACAGAATTATTGGATTTTAATTTCCAGTCCCTGTCTATGGGAACATACACATTTTCCAAAGTTTGGTTTGTAAGGAAGCAACAACTTGTAAACTGAAAAAAATTTCCAAATTTGGTCAGTGATTTTTGTTCTCTCTGACAATACATGTTTGGATTTCTAGACAACCATAGTCCTGTTCATACAATTATAGAGGTCAGCTTCTGCACATCACTTGCCAAATACACTGACTAAACTACAGAAGAAATGTTCTGGAGACACTTAGAGGTATCTGTAATGTGTTAGGGTTGGGTAGACTACGGACAAACAGTAGTTTCTTAGTTCTTATGGTTGGTAAAGACTAAGTGTGTGTGTGTTTTTTTTTTTAGAAACTGAAAAATCTGAATTTTGGCATGTTTTAAGTGTGAACATGTCATTTAGTTGAAAAATGGGTAAAAAAACAATTCCAATCAAATTAAACTTTAAAATTTAATTGTTAAGGAGAAATACAGAAATTTTAGTTCTTTCAAGTCTTATTCATTATTTATTGTGTCTGTTTGCATGCACATGAAAGAGATACTCATTGCTGTGCAGTTTGGGTCGTTAGCTGTGCTTGGGTTTGCAGGGTGTGCTATCTTGAGAATGCCCTGATCTTTTTTTTTTTTTTTTTCAGAACTGGGGATTGAACTCAGGCCCTTGCGCTTGCCAGGCAAGCTCTTATTCTACTGAGCTATCTCCCTGGCCCTGCCCGGATCTTTACAAATAGAAAAACTTGGAAAATTTAAGGAAAAAACTCATCGTTCATAATGCCAGTCTCTATGGAGAAAGTTTGGAAAGCGAAAATGATTTTAATATGCTTGTGCATCTGGACATTAAATCCTGTAACTGTGAGAAACAGTGAGATAGTTCCTAAAGGCAAGTACAAACTGCAGCATCAGGCAGGATTTTTCATTATCTATAAGAGTTAATTAATAATGCCATTTGGCACAGTTAGAAAGGCAGAAAATAGTACAGAAAGAATGCTTTGCTTTCCTTTTGCTCTGAAAGGCTGTTCATGCTTACTAAGAAATAGACTTGTAGAGGGATCGTGTGCTTGGAAATTAATTGGGACTTATTGTAGCATTTTTTGGTCAGAAACAGCTCATGTGGGATAGAACATAATACCCGCCAAATGCAAGGAGGTGTCAGCACGTAAGCTTTGGGAAGGTTGGTAATCACAGGAGCTGGCTAATGGCAATATTTTTTTTAATTATATTTTTTTAACATTTATTTATTTATTTATATTGTGTGTGTGTGTGTGTGTGTGTGTGTGTGTGTGTGTGTGGCCAGCTCAGCCCACCAGGGGGCGAGGCCAGCTGGCATGTGGTGCTGGGGGACTGAACCGCGGTCCCTGTACTCTGCCAAGCTTGCTCCAAGTAGGTGCCCTAGACCACCGAGTTATCTCGCCAGCCCCTAATGGCAATATTTGAACTACAGGTTTTTTTTTTTTTTTTTTTTTTTTTTTTTTTTTAGGTAATGCTATTTTTCCTGAAAAAATCACTTCAACATAATTTTAAGTTTTGGTCTAAAACAAAATAAAGCTTTGTTTTTCTCTTATGAGATGAGGTTAGGAATAGGTTTATTAGTAAACAAATAACATAACATGATTCATTATTATTGATACATTTGTTGAATCTTTTAATACCTTCTTATTTTCCTTCTGACCTTAAACAATATTTCCTTAAGGTATAATCCACAAACTGCTCTTGTTTGATAAAGATTTATTATGCACTAGTTTGAGTAAAACTGCTACATTCAAGCTAGCTTTTATTAAAATCTCATGTTCAAGGGCTGGGGAGATAGCTAGCTCAGCAGCTTCAGTGCCTGCCTGGCAAGTGCAAGGTCCTGAATTTAATTCCAAGTACTAAAAAAATTCCCCCAAAACAAAAACCCCCTCACGTTTACCAACTTATTTTAAGGAAATCAAGTATGCTTATTGTTGGGAGACATTCTCTCAAAAGAAAAGCTATTTAAAAACATCAATATAGAAGATAGTTTTAAAGAAGATTCCTGTATAGAACTTAATTTTGGAAAAACTGCTTTATTCAAGATACTTAATAAAATTAATTTTAGGCATTCATTTTCAAACTTTATGTAAAATGTAGATTCTTGGAGTATAAGTACGGAAGAGAAATGTCTGGACATAGAGTCTGTGAACTGTGAATAATTTTCATAGGTGAGTCTTCACACACCAAAGTCTAAGAACTAAGGAGGTAATAATAGGGTTAAGTTTTTGATTTAAAATTTTATTTGAAATCCAATGAACCCTGAAGGGGTGTGTCACTGCTCTCTTGGTAATCATTTGCACAGTTGCAAGTATGGTATATTAAAAGGGGAAGGAGAAAAGTGTAAAGAATGTAAGTGAAAGAAAGAGAGCAATCAATTATCTATATGACAATTTTGAGTGAGACTAGTACTGTTTTACAATTAAATGGGTGACTACCAATGGAATATTGTGCAATATTGCTATCAAAGATGTGCAGTTTCTTTCAGAGTTTTCCATGTAAAAGAGCCATTGAATACAGAATGTTAAATATGGAATTAATACCTCTACCTTTAGAACAAAGAAATACCAATAATTTATTGAGTTTCAATTGTATAGAGAAATGTGTGCTTACTGATTTTCAAGCTTCTTGCATATTAAAATTAAATGGACATCTGAACAAGTACTGTCTCTTCCACCTTCAGATTAATTAAACCACAAAGCCTAGAGGTGAAGCCTAAGCCTCATGTATTCCTAATTTGGGTCTTTCTTTTGGGTAAAATGACCATGTCATTGATTTTTAATGCTTCTGCAGGAAATGTAGTCTTAAGGGGGAAGACTTTGAATCTCTACATTAGTAAGCTTGTTTTTGAAATCTGACTCTGTATTAAGATCCTTAATAAATTTTTCTTACTGCTATGTGAAAAGTATTTAATTTCTCTAGCAGGACTCAATATACACATTATACATTTGTTAACCAATCTTCACTAATAAGATCTTTATAAGCAGCTTCATTTAATTCTAATGGTAAGTATATGAAATTTATAATACCTTCTTCACTTGATAAATAAGGAAAGTAAAGCTCAGAGAAGTGAAAAATTTACTCCAAGTAATAAATGATTGCTTATTGAATGGTTATGGTATGCCACACACAGTAGGTGATCTTTGGCACATTATCCTGGGGTGAGATTCACATCATCACGCTAATGTTCCCTAGGGATTATCCATGGCACAGTAGTCTGTCAAGAAGCTCTGGGGAAAAACAAGATTGGGATCTAATAGGGGTTTGGGAAATGCTAAATAGTTTTCTACTTTGTTGGAAATTCTTGATCCATACAACAAATGAAACACACTGACATGTGGTAGAGGAATGTCAGTATGATGTTCTTATATTTAATCATGAAACTCTTACTTGAGAAACACCAGTGGGACCAGTTTGAGAAATAGTCCTTCAAGATAACCTTATGTTTTAGAAATGATGCTTCTTGTTTTTTAAGAATTATATATTGGAAAACTAAGACTGAGGACTTCACCAACTTACCTATAGTCATTCCATAGGTGACTTTTCTAGAATCTAAGTTTGGCTAGTTTAAAATTTCCTGTGAATCTAATATCTGTGAGTCTAGCCATGGATTCTAATATGTTTCTCTATTAGTAAAGTTAAATTAAAATTGGTGAAAGGATGAAGTGTAATGCTGTGTGTGAAAATACCTTGAAAACCAGAAACAGTATTAAACATCAGTATTAGGTAGTATATATTCTGAAGTGGTATACAAATGTTCTGCTTTATAGGGGTCAATTTTTTACCTAAGTTTCTAAATCAAGCTTTTAAATGATGATCTCTGCAGAAAGGCGAATTTTGTTAGAAATTGTTAAACTTGATTTTTTATACTTCATCAATTACCTATGAAGTTTTTGATAGCATTTTTGTCTATTGGATAGTTTTGGGAAAATAAATTGAAGTCATTTGGGATTTCTATATCCTGAAGCAATAAAATATGAAATAAACTATCATGTAATATTTATCTCAAAACAAAAATTTTGAACTTTCATGTGATATAAAAGGTAGGTAGTTTCTCTTTAATGATGGTAGATAAATAGTAACATAATTTTGAAGACATTGTCAGGGAGATAGCTCAGTAGCCTAAGTACCTGCCTGGCAAGCACAAGGACCCAAGTTTAATCCCCAGTACCACATGCTGTGCCTGCCCTGAAACCAGACATGGTGGCACATGCCTGTAATCCCAGTTTTGGGGAGGCTGAGATAGGAAAGGAAGTCACTACAAGTCCGAGCTGTATAGTGAGATCCTGCACCAAATAGATAAATAAATAAATATTTTTAAAAATTAAAAATAAATAATTTTGAAGACAGTTATACACAACAACCTTTGTCAAATTCCTATTGTTTTGTCTGATGAAGTTCTTTATCATTTCTAATATTTTCCTTACTATTTTGTATTGCCTTTAGATAGTAAAAATAGCAGTATAATTTATGGAGACTTTCTTAAGAACATATTTATTTAAAGAAGAAGATAAGATTGAGAAATAATCAACTTTTCTTAATTTGCTCTCCTTAAAAAATAAAAGGTTGATTGGAGAAATTTGTGATTCAAAATTGGAACCCATTTAAAGCTGAACAAGGAGAAGGCAATGTAACTCCACTGCACAGGAGGCCAGCACCTACTTCTGAGGAGCGTATGTTAGGGAATCTCTTGATGTGTCAAGAGATAATCCCATTAAGGAGAACAAAGATGAATTGATCACATACTGAGGGACGATGAAAGGCATCTTCAACTTTCCTACTTACTGGGAAGGGGATACAAGCTCAGAAGGACCAGCAGACATTCGCTGTCACACTAGAGTATACAATTGGTTTTCTCTGTCGCCAAGTTGAGTGAGTGTGGGTATTACTTATAGTACTTCAAATGCAGATGGAAAAAGAATCTACAGGGTTCTGTATGAATGCATATGAATTTTTTTCCTGTATTTATTTTCTCCTTTTTGTCCTCTCCAGTATATGTGGAATGAATTAATAATGGTGATGAAGCCACAAAGATGAGTGTGCAGTGGCTCAGAAAAGATCACTTCTAGTACAGTCACGCTGGACCTGGAGAGATAGTTTGGCGGTCTGAGTGCCTGCCTGGCAAGCGCAAAGACTCAGATCCAACTCCAGAACCACATGCTGTGTGGGCCCCTGAAAGCGGGCATGGTGGAAAATGCCTGTAATTCCAACACTGGGGAGACTAAGACAGGAGGATCACTAAGAATACAAGCTCCATAGCGAGACCCTTCACCAAATACATAAATAAAAAAGCACAATCACTGTATTCTGGGTGACTGGGAAGGAATGAAATAACACGTCATGGAAAGACATTCATTGATGCCAAGAGTGAGAGTATGTCAGCAGTGAATACAAGACGGTATGAATTAATTCATAGTTTAGGACTTTTCAAAGAAATAGTATATAGCTTGAAAAAAGAGCACAGTTGCATAGAGGTCCTTCTACACCTATGGACGTCTGCTAAATTCCGTAAGGAAGCACTGCTTGAGAGCTCGATTCTACTCATGTTAGCTCAAGAATCCTTCCTGACTATGCTGCACTTCCGCGAGTGATGCCCACCCTCGGCAACACTCTGCTGCACTGGTGCCAGGGCTTCGAGTTTAATCCTGAGTCTCTGGATCATGGGCTTTGAATCTTTAAGATGAAAGAGGCTTTTGAGGCTTTGTGTAAATAATACGTTTCAAATAGCGGAATCGATTTGAACTAAAAATTAACATTGTCATGGAGCTGTATGGATTTATTGAATGTGTAAGGGCTGCAAGAAGCTTGGAATCTATGAATCTAAGGAACATATTGGATGGAGAGAAGGAAAGAGGAGGGGAAAAGGTCACAAAGATGGAAAGAGGTGCACAGAATTAGCATTTTGTTTTTATACTTTGAGCTGTTGAAAATCTGATTCTCCTTTCTTCATGAGAAGAGAGTCACTTATTTTTAATGCATGAAGATAGAATGCGGATGACTATTTTAGACAGACTAGACTCCCACATACACATATATGAGTCTATTTATTCTTAACATGACCCTTCTTCAACAACATATAATGCATATTTCTTTCCAGGGCATTAAATCCATTATCTAGAGTAGTGTGTGTGAGTTTTGCTAAGTAAATGGATAGGGATTTACAGTTATGTATTCCTACTGGATACAGACATAACAACACCAATTAGAAGAAACAATGTCTGCTGGGAACATTTTTTTTTCTTAAAAAAACAAACAAACCAAAAACCAACTGATTATACAGTATGAACTGAAGACTGTGTCCGAATCCCTTTCTCCTCTCGAATTAATTTGCCACATTCTAAGTCCGTAGATAAAGTAGTTCCAGAAGTGGAGTTGGTTGGATGGGTTTGTTTACATTGCAGTCCATAAAAGAAACAAAAAGCCTTGCATGCAAAAGAAATGAGATATAGAAAAATGAATAAATCAAAGGCAAGAATGAATGTTTAAATGAAAATTTAAATAAAATGAAGCTGGTCATTATGAGAAGCACATTAAATAAAGCATAATACATACAAGCTTTTATTTTTCAAGTTAGTTGCATAAAACAAGACACCATAAGAGCAAATTTAAAGTTAAGCAGGTCAGTCCATTTCCATTATATTTAAAGGCACTTTTGTTTAGTGTGGTCCAGGGAAGGGGTGCTTAGTATTCACACAATGGCTTTGCAATTCTGGGGAAGATTCTCAAGACGAAAACAGTTATAATAAATCATCCCCAGGTTTGAGTACATAAGAAAAGCTTCCTCTTAAATGCAATGAATTTCAAATCAGATTATTCATCAGAACCAGCTACATGATTTGCAGGGTACAGCATAAAATAAAAATGCACGATTTCTTGTTAAAGATAGCATTAAAAATTTCAAGTTAGAAACAACAGGGCATTAAGCTGGCTCTGTTATTAATAGCCCATAATCTTGAAATTTTAACAATATCTTTAAATTAAATAAGGGGCCTAAGGCATAGCAATGGCTATCAGCTTTGCATTTTGTCTATTCTAGTATGCCTACAAAGGAATCTTAAGTCATAATTATTTTTTTCAGAAGAGTCTCATTTCCTGGTGTGAGTACCTTTAAAAAATAAAATAAGCAAATGTGGTTGACTATTATTATAATCATCCTATAATCCTAAATATAATTTTGAAAAATAAATTCTCAACATATTTGATTGCTATTTTGTGTTGTTCATCAT
>NW_004524840.1:961754-978497 GCF_000260255.1 Octodon degus
CGGGGATTTAACTCAGGCCCTTGGTCTTGCCAGGGAATCACTTATTCCACTGAGACTTCTCCCTGGCCCCTCATCATATTCTTGACAAAATTTGAGTGAATTATGTTTTTACCATTCATACTTCAAAGGAAGCATATGCCTAATTTCAAAATACCATTTTATATAAATTATTTTGTATTAATATATGTCTTCAGAATTAATACATGTTAAGCAGTATATTCTTCTCCAGTTTTGGATTTCCTTCTTTTTTTATGTGTCTAGAGTTTCCATCTTTCAAGCAAATAACTATCAACAAATTAACTGAATTTGGACTTTCTGCGCTGTCATTCCAAATAGTGCTAATTGGATTCAGTGTCTAGGCTCTTCCTCCCTCTCATTAATAAATGATGGAACTACAGTGCCGGCAGCACCTGGCAGGGATTCAATAGCTCTTTGCTCTAACTCAAAAATGGTTCTCTGGGCATCTAATTCAGTGGACTGTTACCAAAAAAAAAGCAAGCATCCTTAGAAACCTCAAATTTAAGACAGATCATTCAAACTAAACACTACCAGTCTTAGAAAGAGATGACTCACCTGCTCAATATCATTGTTCTTCCTTGATTTGTAAATAAATTCTCCAATGGCTACAAATACAGAAAGGACCAGTCCAGCAGCCAGGACAATGAAGATGCCCCCAATATTTTCCACTCCCAGAGCACTGGCCTCTTTGCTGTCTTCTTCAGGGCAGCCATTTCCCCGCCACCATTTCTCTTTCATCATATGCAACTTCCCTTCTTCTTGTAGTTGAAGAATTGCAATTGTAATTTTATCCCGGTAAGGAGAGCCTGAAAGGGGATCATTTGGATATCAATCACCAAAACATTGAAGAAGACATCAACATGTTTTACTATCTTTTTGATAAATGCTGTAGGGTTACTATGCAACCTCAGTCCACTCACTGACTACCAAAAGGTGGGAAAGACTAATTATATATTTTGAAGACTCTAACTAATTAGAAAGAGGAAAACTGATATGCTGACATTCACTTTGGGGCAGACTGTTTTCTCCTTGTAGAATTAGAAAAACAGAGGTGGGAATTCTATGACATATTTCTGGTTCTAGTAAGTCCTTCAGAAACCTCTTCACATATCTAGAGATTTCATCATTTATATTATTACACTTTTTCCAAGGCTTTTTGACATGTCAGATTGTGACTGAGTTGGGCCAGTTCCTGTTCTTCCCAAGAGAATGACTGATGAGATATTTTCTCTTCTCCTTTACATTGTAGTATGGCCATGACTGATTCCCAGTCATATCAGTCACATGAGTTTTAAAGCTATGAATGACATTTTACTCCTGTATCATAAATCTTTCTAAAATGATTTTTTGGGCTCTCTTTCCCCAAATACACAGTCAAAAGACTGAAATTTCAAATTATCAGGAATAGTGGAAATAAAATAGGAGGGACTTGGGTCCTCAGGTGACTGGATGAAATGGAGTTTCTCTTTCAAGCTACATCACACTGACAAAGTCACTGAAAATTTGCAGGTGTTGGTTGTAGCTGCTTATCCATAACCACCTATGTAACTATAAACTTAAGAGGAAATTTGGAGTAACTCATAGGTCTTAGAAAATTCAGTTTTGTTTAGAAAATTTGGGACTTCCTTGTTAGTATTTATGCACTATTTTGTAGTAATGTTGATGAACATTTAATTATGTAAGGGTTAGAAATAATACCATCTATTCGTAGGCTTAGGTTCTCAGTACTGGTTTTCTACATTAATCAATGTAAAGGAAGGGACAAAGCAAGATTATTTCACTCAATTTCTCTGTGGATGATAAAAGTTTTTACTAGCATTTCTTTTACTCAGTAGGAAAATAGTACCCCTACACCCTGGCTGTCTTTGCTTATACATTTTATTTATCTATTTATTTAATTTTATTTTTAAATGTATTTAGTACAGGGTATTCAGGCTCTACGGGGTCTCACTACCCACATCAGACTCATAGTGATCTGCCTGTTTTCAGCCTCCAAAGTGCTGGGATTACAGGCGTGAGCCATCATGTCCAGTCTAAATTGCCATCTCAGCACTCTCTGGGGGCAGGACTGGCACGGCATGCAGGGATTTGAACCCAGGCCACTGACTTTTGCCTAAGCAGGTGCTTTAGTCCTCTGAGGCATCTGGCCAGCCCTGCTTATACATTTTAAAACATGTCTTGGTTGAGGCATTGAAAAATTAGACATCTGAAGACAAGAAGAAATCCTGTGAGTCATATAGTCCAGTGCATTAGCAACAAGATGGAGAAAATGTGAACTTTGAAAATATGCAGGAGCCGGGGAGATGGCGCAGTGGAATAAGCACTTCTCTGCCAAGCGCGAGGACCTGAGTTCAATCCCCGGTTCTGCTAAAAAAAAAAAAAAAAAAAAAAAAGTAAGAAAGAAAGAAAATATGCAAGAAACAAACAGAGCCAAGCATCAAATGCAGCTCTCCTTCCTACTTACTCCCACGAAAACGCTCCCATCACCACCTTTCCCCCACACACATATTCTTGACGTCCTATGCAATGGTTGAAATTTGAAAGGCAGAGGTTTAACATTTGTGGCAATTGTCATTTCTTTCCTCCTAAGATTTTAAAAATAAATTTGTCCATACTCAAGATCAAGCTTAAGAGAAGAGCACAATGCTTTAGAGAGAGATTATAGCTTGCCAATTAAGAGTATAGAGTTTTCGTGAGAAAATGGGACTTGGAAGCTAAATTAGAAGGTATTGGCTGTTTGTTTAAACATCCCAGAAGTAATGCTAGTGCTAAAATTAGCACCATGAGCTAGTAGGATGTAGCGGTTATGGAGCACTTTGCTGTCAAGGGTGTGGAAGTGCTTTGCAGAGAGCAGCAATAGGTCTTATGGCCGTGGTTGCAGCAGCGACACTCACGCCGCATGCAGTGGGCTCTCAGTGAATGTTGCCTGCTGCTTTCCTTCTGCCTTCAGGGTGCACAAGACCTAGAGCATTTCAGGCAGATGGAGATCCGATTCCTGTTTAAAGTTGGTCTCTAAGGAAGGTAATTTCCAGCCTCTCAGTAAGCTGTTTAAGCCTTAACTGCTCTCATTCTCTTCAAGTTTCATTTTAAATTCCTCAGGTGGCATGTTTCCTGAGCTAGTATCCTGAGTGTCTCTGAGAAGTAAAGTTTTCAACTTTGTGTTGTGACTGAGACAACTTTGTCTGTCTTCTACTGGGGCACAGGAAGAGTTTAGAAACTTAAAGAGTCTTGGTCCAGACAAGACCAGAGTGTCTGGAAATTTTTTGGTATCTGCATATATTTTACTTTCAGGCTTGATGTTCTTCCTTAAATGGACTAGATGATCTCAGATATGATTTATTATGATCATTTGAAAAATGTATATATATACATATATATACATTTAAAAAGTATGCATATATACACATGTGCATACATACACATACTTTTTAAATATTGTCAATAATGCCCCACATATACAGTTCTTCCTGAATAGAAAATTGTTCTATCTATCTATCTATCTATCTATCTATCTATCTATCTATCTATCTATCATCTATCTATCTAACTCTTCCTGAATAGAAACTGTTCTGTCTTAGTCAATTCACCAGGTGGCAGTGTTAGGTCTACGTGCCTGCCTAGGCAAGCACAAGGACTGGGGTTCAATCCCAGGCACCACATTCTGTTCCAGCCCCTGGGCATGCCAAGCTGGCCACCGAGACTGGGTGTGGTGGTGCACACCTGTAATCCCAGCACTGGGGAGACTGAAACAGGAGGATCACCACGAGTCCAAGTTTCATAGTGAGACCCTGTACCAAATACATAAAATTTTAAAATGTTAATTCATCTTAGAAGAAACATCTCACAAGTTTTTCCAACAGCTGTATTCCCAGTGGATGTATTCTCTGTGAGGTCTGCCATCTGTTCCAATTATTCTTTCATTGTTTTAGGTTTATAAGCATGACAGGTTTAGAACCATTATGACAAATTCCTAGAGCATATTTCTTTTTTGTTGGGGAAGAGGGGAAGGCTCTTTAACTTTGAAAATTGTTATGAGTAAGGTTGGCAAAACAAAGAATAAATGGGTTGATTTAGATCTTTCCTTATTTTGTATACAACATACACTATATGCATATACTCATTACAGAGTAAACCTCATTCACATGAAAGCAAGCAGTGATCTGCAGAGAGCGGGATTATTTTAGCATTATTGCAGAAAGTAGTCATTGGCTGCTCCTCCACAGCAGTAATCCCATGTTATCACCAAACTATCAAAAATTTTGATAAAATCAGAAGCCGCAAGATTAAAAAAAAAAAAAAGACCCTCTGGGCTGACCTATCCCAGCCTCTTCATCTAACATGATGTGGCAAAGTTAGGTTAGAGAGAAAAGACACTGTTTTAAAATAAAAAAAAAGGTACACAATATCCTTTTAGTTGACACCTAATGATTTCCCTGAGGCTCTTAAAGAATATGATGATTAGATTATTATAGGAGAGCTTTCCACATGGGGAAAAATACACTTCACTAACAATATATATATATATTTTTTTTATCAGGATAAGATTTTCTAGCTTAGTGATGGCAAAACTTCTGGAGATTTCAATGATTACAAACAGCCAGATGTGGTATGTGTGCCATAGATTCACCACCACTGTCCAGGTCCAATTATTCTACAGAAGACATATTTAGAAGACATAGAAGATAACAGGAATTATTAGTTAAATCTTTTAATTAATAAGTACTTAAAGAGTGGGCTTGGTGGTGTGTGCCTGTAATCCCAGGTCTTGGGAGGCTGTAAACAGGCAGATCACGGAGTCTGATCTAGTAGTGAGACCCTGAATACCCTGTAGATCCTTCCCTAAGATACAATAAATAAATAAATAGTTAATTAATATATTAAGGTCAATAAAGTTAATTTCTATATACCATATATCTAGCACTCTGTAATAGTACAGAGTCAAATTAGATGTGCATTCATGGAGAATATAGAAGAAGTTGCCCTTATTTGGTTGATTAAATTACTATTAATAGAGTTGAATATTAAATTGAATTTGAGATACAAAGTCTTTTAAAAATTAATTAGTTACCAAATTAAAACACTGAAAAAATTCATGTAAAATCTAAATGTGAATTTTAGATGGAAAAACAAAATATCTGACATACTTGTTTTCAAATTTCACATGTCTACAACTAACTGACTGAAAAAAAAACTTTATTTTTTTTTCTTTTTTTTGTCTTTTTTTAAATTTTTTTTAATTTTTTTTTATTTTTCAACAAATAATACACTGCATATATTCTTCTTAGTGGTTAATTGCTGTACAAGATGCGGATCCTATTTACAAACACCATTAGAACAAATCATTCTATTCATTAACAGAATGTAACTATATATCTATCCCAACCACTTTGAATACACAGATACAAAATGGACATTCATCTGTATACCCCATTTTTTCTAAGTTCCGTTATTGAATATTATAGGTGTGTAAACAAAACTTTCTTTAGATAGTAATCATTTATTAAATCTAGCTCATTGCCTGAGAAAATTATAATTATTTAATTTTGACAGATAGAGCTTTTCTTTCACATCTGTGGTAAGGAACACTACCCCTCTAAAAGCAGAATTGTCAACTAAATGTGTAATTCATTTTCATATATTCTCATACAACGTTATATAGAAAAAAACCAAGCATATCAGTGTTGAGGAAAATATTATAAAGATGATTAATGAGCTGGCCAAATAGCTTAGCGTATTAAAGCGCCTGCAAGGCAGGGCGGGGGGGGGGGTCATCCTTAGTCCTGCTGTGCTGGTCCCGCCCCCAGGGCGCAGTGGTTTGTGCCTGTAATCCCAGCTCTTGGGAGGCTGTAAACAGGTGGATCTACGAGTTGGATCTAGTAGTAAGACCCTGGACACCCTGAAGACCCTTCCTTAAAACACAGACACACAAAAAACATTAAAAAGATGATTAACAAAATATTCTCTTTAAAATATCTGAGTTAAATAATGAAATCTGTAGACTTAAATCATTACCTTGTGAGTGAACTTGAAAGGAATAGTAATTGAAAGTTTAATAGGTGAAAGATTTGAGACTCTTCAGGTCAGACCATGCTTCTGACCCATGTGGGAATTTCTCTACTTCATTGGTTTGCTAAAGGTGTGGCAGATCTTCTCAAAGTACAGGACATTTGTAAGCTACAGCGCTCATCTTAGCTCTGGCTAAAGCTGTAGCCCTCTTACCGATAGGTGTTCCCACTCCATAGCCTTTGGAGTCAATGAGGCCCCCGATCTGGGTGAGGTTGCAGTTTCTCTGAGTCACATACTCAATGCTAGTGGACTCCATCAGCAGGGCATAGTCAGTGGTGAGCACTCTTTGGATCCCCTCATCACTGTTTTTCACCAAGGCGCTCTGCTGCCTACTGCTCATGAAAGCCCACATCTTCTCATAGGTGGATATCTTTGATTTCTGCAGAGAGAAAAAGCACACCCACCAGAAGAGTGCTGAAAAGAAAAATGGCCTAAAGCCACTCAACATCCCAGTGGCTCAAGTAAGAAATTCTTTCCTGTCAGGTGGAGAACTGAGGTTGATGACCTCAGGACTTTAGTTTGGTATCCCAGAAGAGCTCAATTCACCACAGGAAAACGCTTGCAAGCACTAAGGCAGCAACAGAGAACAACAAGACCTTGATGGATTCGCACGGTCATTAGCCCAAGGTCTTTTCCTTGGTTTCAGTCAGGGCGGAATGGACTTTTGTGACATTAATAGCACTTGCCTAATGAGCTGTGGTCACTTCAGAACAGGACATCATGGTCCCCTGGGCTCAGGGTGGCTGGCTCACTCCAAGACACTACTCATTTACTCCACTTCCCTCACTCACTGAGCTCCGTCAGGGAAGTTTTATTGTTTTCAAGTATGCAAGTTTCTCTAGCTGACCAGCATTGCTGTGTAGGGTGCAAATGGGGGACAAATCACCTGTGGTGGCGGCTTAATTTGTGGAACTCCCATTCACGCTTATCTTTTCTAAATATTTGAATGGAAATTCTCTTTTCAAGTCAATTTTCAGTTCAGAAAACCTTCATACTTTGATGTCTATAGTTTTTTTCATGAATTCATATTTTATAAAATGAAGACTATATATTTAATTTGTAAGTGTTAGGATTTTTTCCCTTTTCTTTAACATTTTGATAGATTTGATGATAAACTCCTCTCTCTCTCTCTCTCTCTCTCTCTCTCTCTCTGATACATAATATATGCATCTATACATATATACCAGTACCTTATTTTCTTCTTTTTGTGTAAAATGTACTGCCTAAATGTTCATATTGCTTAAATATGAATTTTCCATATGATTATACATTTTTCTATGTAATCTTCTTACTGTTCCTAGTTTTTTCTCTGAATATTTCTTTATTTGTATCAATACTCTCTTCCATCTATTTCCAAGATAAAAGCCATTATAGGATATATAGATACTTTTAAGCATATATATATATATATATATGCATTATATATAGACATTAGCCAGACTTCTTGACAGACACAGACCACACCATCCTATCTGAAAGTGGAAAGAAGCTTAAAATATGATTTGGGGATATGAGCAAAGAATGAAATACCTGTGAAATCAACTCTAACATGATTATTCATGCGCAAGTATTCCAGGGGACTTATTCAATTTTTAATTCTATTTGAGAGCTGGTTTAATTCTGTAGGCTTCATGAGTTAGGGGAGGACAGATGGCTTCATTTTGGATTGTTAGCATTTAAGGAGCTCCCTGAGAGAGATCTTGTGAGACAAATAACAATTCAATAAACAAGTACCTTATAGATATTGGTATTTTATAGGATCCATTTGGAGGTGATTAGGCCCTTGAGAGGTTCTGCTCAACCCCAGAGACATCTTCAAATTGAAACTTATGTCTGTGCAACAAAGGCATGTTTTGTGGGTCAGGGCCAACGTTCATTTGTTGTGCGATTTCAGCCTTGGAGAGTCTGATACTGCTAAATTCATTATAAAGAGCTATTTGTACAAATGTGGGTAGGTCAAGCTGTCTTTGGTAGTAAATGTGCAGTTGAGAAAATTACTCCTTCATCAGGGAGATACCTTAAGGGAAAATAATTTTCTTTGAAGGATGAAATTTTAAAGTTGTCAGCAACATTAGAAATGGATTCAAATAGCTACTATAGATTCAAATAGATAGGGGAATTTTTGTAGAAAAGGTTTGGAGACTTCAAAAAGTCACAAAGCAAGTTAATACTGGAGCTAATCTTGGACCTTAGGACTGAGCTCAATGCTATTTCCACTGTATCATGCTAATTTTGGGAGAAGGTGGATGTATATATAGCCAAAGTTCTTTTGAGAATGTTTTTAATCTTGCTTGGTCTACATGTGAAAATATAGCTTATAGTCATGGGCTGCTATCATCCCCAAAAGCATTTGCTAATTGGTCTTGTATTGACATAAAATAAGGATCAGCCTCCAAATTAAAACAAAACATTTATTTTCTCCATCAAATTTAAATTATATTAAATAAATGCTATAAAAAGAGAAACTATTTGGGGGGTATAGGAAAGTCGGGTACAAAGGTAAGCAGTACAGTAATTGCCTTCATACTAAGTGGACAAAGTGTGAGGAATCCTTCACAGTACCCAAAGAAATGGAAAGGCAAGGAAAGGGGATGAGAAGACTCAACACAAAATCTGCATAGTGGTTACTGGATCCCTATCCGGAACGGTTCTCAGATTTAGTATGCCAAAGGATTTTGTTGTTTTCTGTCCATGGTGCACCTAGCTAGCTGCAGTCATATGCCGTCTGACCAGCATGGAACTCATTCCACACTGGAGTGCTCAACAGCTCAAAGAGGGGTCTACACTGAAGGACACCAGGTTGCACTTAGTGCAGAAACAATGTTCAGTAGCTGCAAGAGCTCAGTTTTTCCTCTTATCTCAGAGAAAAAAAATACAGTGTGGTACCAAATTATGTCCTGAGTTAGTGTGTTCTTTCTGCCACATTCTGAGTCCCATTGCTCCACGGAGCTGTGACCCTTGTCCCACTTCTACATTTTTGGAGTATAAGTTTGTTGCAGATTAGGCTCTCTAAATTCCTAGAGGGGAAATCAAGGTGGCATAGATTTCTCTCAAGTATAAATGGTAGTACCGTCTTTCTCAAAAAATGGTTATTTGTTGGAAATTGGATCAATCTGAAGGGAGAGAAACCATTATAAATTTTTAAAAAATCCCTTATTAGTTTTACTCCTTCCTAATCATAGTAAGCATAGTGGGAAACAGAAAAGTAGGATTCTGATATTTAAAGAATTTGTTTTTCACAATTTATCATGTTTGTTACTGTGGAGCTCCATTTAAATATAGGCTATTTGAGATACAAGAGAGCTTAATGTTTCCTAAAGACCAAAATGCAGCTGAGGAACAGAAAGGCCCATAGCTAGCTCAAGCATCTTAGGATACAGTGAGTTTCCCACCACTGAAAACGTGCTAGGAGAAGTTTGTCCTTAGAAGAGTTTCTCTTAATGAACCCCTGATGCATGCATTCTACTCTGTAATTCAGCCCCTGCATAACATTCATTCAGAACCCGAGGTCAGGGACCAAAAGTGACACACAGAAGGTCCCAGTTGGGTAGCAAAAGAACAAGTACAAGATTGAAGCTTCCTTCTTTCTTATGCTTGAGTTCTGTGCACTGCCATGCTGTGATCAATAATGCTTAGCTTTTGTTAGGTCAAAAAGTAGTATTTGAGGGGTAAATCATGTACATCCTTTTTAGTGGATTTTTTTTTCATTTTAAAGAAGAAAATCTTAGTAATTCTTAAAAATAGGATCATGCTCAAAGGGAAATGATCATAAATATTAAAAGAATAAGGTGAATGAAAGACAGTGTTAGTGTCAGTATTTGTGCTCTTCTAAATCCGTATCAGCCACCCTGCTGATCACCCTAAATAACACACAGTATATTTAAGAGATGGAAGCAGTGGTTATCTCTCAATTCATCGAAGATGTCAAAAATTAATTAAAATATTTGTAAGGTCCTCTGAGCTTCTTAGGAAAGCTTGCTAGAAATGAAAAAGCCTCCTTTATGAAATCTGAAATCATCCAGGAATATGTTTTAATCCTCCAGAGCCATGAGGTATAGGTAAATTCATTTTGCCTTTTTAAACCCCACTATGTGGCCAGTGTAATGAAACATTGTTGGCAACAAGCAAGTATATTTCTGTGGAAATCTGTTAGAAGAGAGTATCATGATATCAATGTTGATGACCATTATTTATTTCTTTTTTTCTGCCTGTAATACACGCAAGTTAAACACTTGCTGTGAAGTGGTTTACAGTGTTTTTGTGGGAAGTTAAAAACTAATTGAAAACAGCAGTAGCAATTATCATAGAGTGTTGACTGTGATCTGAGAATTATTCTGAATCTTTTCCATATCTTAACTTACTTAATCTTGCTGTAATCATCTAAGAGAGCTACGCTTATTAGTTTTTTTTTTACAGATGTGAAAATATAACATCACATGAGAAAGATGATAAAGCAGGATTTGACTCTAGTGATATTGCTTTAAGCTTATTATGAATAAAGAATCAACTATTTGTTTTAATATATAGCATAAATTCATGACCTGAAGATGTCTTGTACAGAATAACAAATTGTCTAAAGAAATAATTGAAGTTAATAGGTACAGTATGTTTCTGTTGAAGGAAGAGCTGTTACAACTCCTGTGCTCAGCTTATAATGTACAGAAACTATTTATATGATTTTTTAACAGCTTATGTTTGTTTAAATTTTAAACAGTGTTTCAGTTTGAGTGACAATTGGAATGTGCACTTGATCTTTGCAAAAGGCCAAGACTTGATGACAACAGGAATCCGGAAGAAAATGTGGCTACTGTGTGTATTGTATTTTTTCCCTCCTCTTATCAGTATTTTTCCTTCCATGGAGCTCCACTGCTTTCAGCTGCCAGTTTCTGCCACAAAACACAAAGTGTGTGCAGATCCTGTGGTGTAATATGCTGTTAAGATTGATATAACCTTCACTTATGGAAATCTCTAACGTTTCATTTTTATTGAGCTAAACATACATTATCACATTTTTCAAAACTTGGTTATAGGGCTTCTGTGAAAATGTAAATTCCTGTTATTCACTACAACCCTACTTCAGACCACAGTGTATCTGAAGATTTTATATATAGATCGATGTTTGCGTGTTTATTTTTACTTATATATGCAAATCTACACATGTACATACATGCTGGGAATAAATTACTGGTACTTGTTCTTTCTTTATCAAAAGCAATCTTATTAAGGTGGTAAATGCATGCATGCTGAACACATGAAATATCAAAACAATTACATCTTCAAGTTAATTTTGCTTTTACTTTAGGTAAATTATTAATTTCAAAAAGCCCATAAATATCAACCAAAGACACAGCAAGCAGCTATTCAGAAATCTAAACTTTAAAACGAACACATAAGATATGAGTAATACTTTAAAACAACTATTTTAGCTAATGGATCACTAAAGATATTACTTGACTCAGTATTAAATATGCATTCTATTTCAAAATGTTTTAAATTATAATTGCTTTTAAAGAAAACCATTACAGGAAACATTTATCACATAGCGCTGGGCTTCTGTCTTGCAAGTACATATAGTATAATCAGTACAGGTGATTATGCTAATATTTTGAACTGATAGAAAGTTATGACATTTGCAGATTCAATAACATTTAAAAAATGTATGGATTTCCTTCAGAAAATTCCTTCAGTGGGATCTGAGCTCCTTTGATAAAATAGTTTTTATGTTTTTCTCCTGTCTGGAGTTAGAAATTGGTCAATTACAGGCACTATATCAGGCCTTGATAAAGGTTAACTTAAATTGACCTCGTAGATTTCTTCACAGACAAATACATTTTAACCTGTAGAGATCTAACATTTTGACACTGATGGTCAAATTAGTTGGATCTTCCAAACACGCGCTAATAGCTTTATAAAAGAACGTCTTCCTATGCAGAGAATTTTCTCTTATCCTGTGTTTTCCTAAACGATTATTTCTGTCTGAAATCTGTCTCCTCATAATAGCTCATCACTTCAGCTCCACCAGTACAGTGCTTAGTAACTTCCTTGAAATGTCTTTTGGGCCACTGACAGCACCTAGCCACTCACTGGAAGGAGATTAGAAAGGTTAGAGAGTCCCTTATTCCCATAGCTGGTCCAAAGTCCTTAGACCATGAAAGCCAGAAATGACAAGTCTGTTATGATTTCTTTTAAACCTATTTTATCCACGTCATTTTAGACTGAATCATGATCTAATCTATGTAATCCTCTGGTTTGAGTCTGGAAGGATAGTGATTTGTTACAAGGCAAGATTCTCCTGAGAAGCATTTGCCACAGCTGTATTTCACAGCCAATTTGACTCACGAGGAATTCTGATGTTCATATTACTTCTTATCTACACAGAGCATGACACTTGGCCACATGGCGTGCTGTATTGAACAAGTACACATCCATCTTTTCTCTCTGTTGCTACTCAGATCAATGCCAACTTCAGTGATGCCATATTGGAGATCCTGAAAAAACGTGTAAATCAAACAGCTTCATTCTGCTCCTCAGTTGAATTCTAAGGGTATCCTTTCCTTCTGCTGCATGCCTACCATCTGGGAAGTGGTGTTTCTGAAACCATAATGTGTGTTTGTAGGAAAACTTCCATACTTTAGGGTCTTTGCCTGACCAGGCCTCTGACCAGGCCTCTGAATGTAATCTTTGAGATTTTGGGCCCTGGTACTCCCTCTGGATTTTTCTGTCCATTGGTGGAAACTACACATTCCTGAGATTACTGACAACAAAGAACTCGGCAAAGACCAAACTGGAGTGTTTTTAAATCAACTGGACAAGCAGGACTCAGCCAAGTTTAAGGCTTGATGAAGCTGATGATAGTATATTGATGTGACAATTATGCACTTTTTAAAATTGTTTGCAATTTGCAAGCAATTATGTAAGTATGATCTTTGTTATTTAATCCATGTATGAATTAGAGATTAGCCTCAATAGGAGTCTCCTGGTCTACAGAGTTTAAGTAACTTGACAAGGTCTGCACAGCTAATTAGCACTGTAGTTAGGATTAGAACTCAGGCAGTCTGAAGATTACCTGAGTTCACTGAACATTTTAATTTATATCCTAGCATTTGATTTTGGTCATATCTCTTGAGAAGGCTGGCTGATATTCCTAAACACTGAACTGTAGATGAACACCATTATCTTCTTTGACTAGCGGTTCCCAGTGAGCATGAAGAAATCTTTTGTTTCAGGCCTTAAATTGTTCCTAAATTTTCTGTTAAGACAATCCTTTCTTCATTTAGAGGAAAAAAAGAAACAAAACCAAGCACATGTTGCTACATTATCACTATCAGACCAAAGTTTTGCCTATTCCATTGTCCATGAGTATAGCAGAATTACAAGAAGGACAAAGGATAGGATTTTTGTACGTTTTCTGTTTCCTACAAACGATACAGAAAAACATCAGTATTTTAAGCACCCATCTATGAAAGGAAAAGTTATACTTCTGTGTCACTGCTATCAGTTTTCCTGGGGATACACTAGGGAAATAGCTCTCAATGTGGGCCTGAGGGACTCTCATGGACGTACGCAAGTTACGTCCATGGAGCTTGAGTATGAGCTGGCTGCTTTTTGTTTTTATCTTTTCAGGTTCTCTCAGTGGTCCCATGTGTACAGGAAGCTAGAGAAGGCCTCCAGTGCTCAGACTTTTGAATCAATTGAAAAGACCAAGCAATTCATCAGTGAAGAAGAGGGAAATCAATACAGTTAATCCTGCATTGTTAGTTTTGTCTCAAGTAGCAATAAAAATGTTTATCAAAAATTTCTCTTAAATTGTTCTGAAGCTCTGAATTATGAATATTTTGATTTATGAACACAATCTATGAAGTAACTGAGGACTTGATAAAGGGAGAAAAAAATGATTCCCAATATCCAGAAAAGAATTTCTTAAGACATCTCCAACAGTACCTGGATGGTTGATGGTTGGTCTTTTTCTAACCTTGTCCTGTTAATTGTCCTTGTGGTGACTGATAGCCTCTGACCAAATAGTCATATTATCCTTGGTGCTTCAGACTTTAAGACTCAATGCTGATAAAACTGTAAAACTTAAACTTGTAGCATTTAGTAAGTGCCATTAACTGTGACTTTGGCTCCAAAATATAGCTTTGTTCTTTTCCTTATAGGCAGCACCAGCTAGAACCCTGGGGTGTACGTTTAAAACTGTAAGATTTAGTTTATGATTCAATCCTAGTTCTTTGGTATAAATAGTCTTTGATGACCACTGTAGCTCCACAGGAAAATGGTTCCAAGAAGGAAAACTGACACAGCCTCCTCTGCAGCAGACGTGTATTGCTTGATCCCAACACCGCTTAAAAAATTTTAGGTTACCTCTTCTGCTTTTCCTGAATTCACACAATGGATAGTGGAATTTACTGGAGCTATTTTTCAAACAAATTTTGTGGGGTTTTTCACATTGAGAATTGAATACTGGTATTCTGAAACCTAAGGTGTCATGCTGTTTGTAAGAATAGCAAATTCTAGGACAAAAAATGTCAATGGATTATGATTGAAATTTTAGTGAGCAATTTCAGGACAGTCCTTCTGGGGAGACACTTTACACACAGCATCCCTTGCTTGGGGCCTAGACATGAAATGTACTGTGTTTCTTCATGGATTTTGGTGATGGCTCTGACCCCTGCAGTATCCTATTATTTTGTTGTAAAATTATTTAAAATTAGCTTGAAGTAGAAGGAGCAGGCTGCTGCCACTGGGGCGCTGCCAAGGAGAACAAAAGCTATCTCTGCACTGCACGCTATGAGAACACATTCCTTAGTAGCAGATTGCATATGAGCAGTGGGGTTGGGTGGGCTGTCTCCTTGAACAGCTAGGCAGGTGTGCTGGGTTGGATTAGGCACACATAGCTTTCCTTATTCATGTGACAGCCCAAGAGAGGGCATTGTTTTTCCTTCAGAGCAAGAGGGAGGGAAGGAGGTCAGGACTGACACATCAAAGGTGAAACATGAATGTGGAGACAGCACCGGGCCGAGTGCTGCTTGATTGTAAGGGAAAAACCACCCTGAGAATTGAAAAGCACAGATGTTTCTTACCCTTGAGGAATAATCCAGCTTAAGAACCCAGCGTGTTTATCACTCTGCAGCTTTCTGACAGCTCGCCTCCCTCAAGGGGAGCGCTAAATCGGATTCGGTCCTTCTCTTCTTGCAAATAAATTCCTTCTGGATGGAGTTGCTGGGCCACAAGCAAACTTGTAAACCAGGTACTTGGCAGCAGGCTCTTCCTGAGAAGGTCCGTGTATCCGTCTGCCTCTTGCTGCTCTCTCTTGCCTCTGTGTCTGTGTCTCTGTCTCTCTCTGTACTGTGTCCTTGAGTTGTGCCTTTGCTTATTTACTGATGCCACATTTTTCTGAGTGCTACTACATTCCAGGCACTGTTTTAAATTTTGTTGATGCAACAGTAAACAAAGCTGACCACTCTGTAGCCTTGGGAAGCTGACTTTGTAGCACCCTAGACGTTGACTGTGCTTGGGCTCTTTCCCTGCGAGCTTTGTGACTTGGATGCAAGTCACTCATCCCACCTGTCCCTCACTTCACTCATATAAAGGGACAGCATTAGTTCTCCCCTCGATTGGCCTTTATAAGGATCAAATAAGGCAACATGTGCAAAACATTTAGAAACGGAGTGTGCAGCTCAGGGTTAGTGCTTTTCTGCTGCTATTTTCATTAACTTATCTCACTTGCTAATATCAAAGACTTTTAAGAGGGATGAGATGGTGCACACCTTGAATCTCAGCATTCTGGGTGTCTGAGAAAGGATTGCAAGTTGAAACCCAGGCTGGACAATTTAACCACTTATTAAGACTCTTTCAGAAAGAAAGAAGGAAAGGAAGGAAGGAAGGAAGGAAGGAAGGAAGGAAGGAAGGAAGGAAGGAAGGGAAGGAAGGAGAGAGAGAGAGAGAGAGAGAGAGAGAGAGAGAGAGAGAGAGAGAGAGAGAAAAGAAAGAAAGAAAGAAAGAAAGAAAGGAAAGAAAGAAAGAAAGAAAGAAAGAAAGAAAGAAAGAAAGAAAGAAAGAAAGAAAGAAAAATTTAAAAAAGGAGAGCTGGAGTTGTAAGTAGGTAGGTGTGGACAGATTTAAAATATGTACCAGGAAATGGGGTATTAGAAGGAGCAGTTCTCCATCCTTCTAGGTGAGCCCTGCTAGTGCCAAAGGAAGAAGCTGGACTGCTCTTTGATAAAACAGTAGACATGCCTTTGCTACTGCCTGGAGAACCTCTGTATTTACTTACAGGGTCTGTACGTTCACCATATTCTTTCCACTTCAAATGTTTATTGCCTGACCTTTGGCCTAGTGTCCGAAAGAGCAATTTCCCTCATTTTCTTCACACAGTCACCTCAGGGTCCTGTCACAGAAATGGGACCAGCATCCTGCCTGTTCAAAAGGACACATGAGCAAATACTAGTTAGAGTAAATGTGGGTGCATTCCGTGAATATGCAGGTCCTTTACACAGGGGCAAAGGTGCCTCTGCTGCTTTGTCAAGGAGCAGCTAGGAGTCTTCCTTTGACATTGCAAGGCAGTTCTAGAACTAGCCTAATCACTGGTACTTGAAACTTTTCACACTCCACTTTTAAAAATATATGTTAGCAACAACAAATATATAATATATGTATATA
>NW_004524840.1:978597-987632 GCF_000260255.1 Octodon degus
AGAGAGAGAGAGAGAGAGAGACAGAAAGACAGAGAGACAGAGAGATGGGGGAGAGATGGGCAGGCAGACAGGTAAACAGACAAAGATCTTAGTAGGTTCTTAAGATACCCAGATTGAACTACAACTTGAGACCCTTCTGCATCTGTTTCCCAGAGTGCTGGAATTACAGATATGCACTACCACAGCTGGATTAGAACTCTGATTTGAGACAGTTTTCAGGTATACTGAGTCCCATGTTGGCTCTCTTGCTCTGCTCCTTGTGTGCCTGGCAAGTGATGTCCTGGTTTCTGATAAGAATCATGATGTATCTCTAGGTTGGGTTAACTTATGTGTCCTTACTCTACTGAGTTTAAGAATATGCTTTTCTAGGCTTGGAAAGTCATATATTTATTATTATTTCTTCTTAAAATATCACTGTCAATGACTTATACATTCATTCAACCAATGTTTAAGGAGCGTTTAATCATATTTTTCTTAACATTGGGAAAAGTAAATCCTACTTTTTTTTTTTTTTTCAGAGCTTGGGATTGAACTCACGCTCTTGTGCTTGCCAGGCAAGAACTTTTTCTACTGAACTACCTCCCCAGGCCCCCTACTTTTTCTACTAGTCTGGTTTCTGGCAAAACTCTAGAAATAGTTTATTTATAGTAAAAATTAGTCTTATTTACCATCATTATTATTACAATGATATAATAATGCTGAAATTCATGGCATGGGTAATATCTGTTTTGTGAACAACTGCTGTTATACAAAGAAAGATACATTTTTTGTACTTCCCTTACTTTTTGTTCCTAAATTGATCTTCCTCATAAGTCAAAACAGTCTACTTTGCTCTGAGCTAACAACCTCATCTTTGCTAACCCTAGCGTAAGACCTGCACAGAGATGATTTCAGGGTCCAGCTCAGCTTCCGCCGTTGCTTTCCTTTGGCTCAGAGGCACCGTTACTCCCGTCAGTGTTTCTTCAGAGCAACTCTGGTACCTTCTGTGTCAAGGAACAGGCAACTGCAAGCAGACAACTCATCCTCGGAAGGCCTTGCTCACATCATTGTAATTGGAAGGCTAAGCTTTGGGGTCTCTAAACCTAGATGATCTGTTAAAATCCCTTTCTTTACTCTCAGGAATTACAGTATCTGAGATTTGATGATAAAAGTACTAAGGCTTACTCCATAAGTAAAGCAGAAATCAATTTCATTATTCTAGGTAATTAAAAAGATCTGAGAAGTGAAATGCACTTGACCTTAAAATAAATCCGTTCTAATTTAATTCTCTTTTGGTGCCACAAGAGGCTCTCCTGGCTACCGGTGCTTCAAGGATGGCTGGGAAAACTGTCTTTCATTGTTACAGACACAATATTAGACCAGAGTTCCTTGGGATTTGCCTTCTTTTTAAAATTCTTTAACTAATTTGGAGTATCCACACAAGTTTTTTTGTCAGCTGCATTAACTTTATCAAGTACAAGTACAGAATGGAAAGAGAAAAATGATGATATTCCAATATTCTGCTTTTCAGAATTTTACATTAAGGAATCTTCCTTTTGTTGGTTCTATAAACGAATGTCTAATTAACCAGCAGTTAGACCGAAAACCAGCACTGTAGTAAATGCCAAGAACATATTGACCTGTGTGTCTTAGCAAATCACACTGGGGATAAAAGAAATGACAGAATAACAAAATTGCTTTACCTTGATTGCTGAGCACAAGGGCTTTCTTTTAATGAGGTCATATTAGTATAAATTTTATTTCATTACAGATTTCCCCAACATCTACTTGCTTTTCAGTTGAACACACTATCATCTGCTCCCCTTTCTTTTCAGTGTGAATAGTGCCTGAGATCACTCTGGCAGGTTCTTACCTTGAAGAAGGTCATTGTGGATCCATCTCTGACAGCGCCATATTCGATCTTGGTTTGCTTTGCCAGATCATCTGCTGAATCTATGGGGGATTCCATCCTCTCTACTGTCAAGAAGGCAGCAAGATTGGCAGTGTAGGATGAAATGATGATTAGGGTGAAAAACCACCATATTCCACCAACTATTCTGGTCGAGAGAGCTTTAGGCATCAGCTCTGATCCTGTGATGGTATCATCAGAGTAAGGGTGTTAAGCAGAGGCAGGAGAAAAGGAAACTTTACAGTTGGATGCTGTCCTGGGGAGATGAGCCCTCCAAGGGCTTGCTAGGCTGTACACAGATGAAGTTAATGTATTTGCTGGAAATGGAGCAAAATTGAAATGATCCTTTTTAAAAATCATTACTTCCTATGAAAATAATTTATCAGTGATTGATGATATTAAAATAGCTTTAATCTTGAGGTATCTTATGACTAAAATTCAGTATTTTAACTGCTTAAAATTGAAATATCCATCCTAAGGCTTCTGGCTTTTTATTATTGTCTGAAGTGCCTCTTGTAGTGTGAAATAAGATGTTCTAGGCCTTTGTGTTACTATGAAAAGTTTAAAATACTTATTTTTATTTAACATTAAAGACTGTGAGAGACTTTCCAGAGATTAACATTTTGCCATTTATCACATGTACTTCAATAAAACACTGGGATTTTGAAAATAAATTTATATGTGATACAGCTCTACTTGACAGTGAATGAATAATTTTTTTTGTTTTATGTTCCTTTTAGAGCCACAATTCTTTTTGCTAATATAGAATCTTATTTGGCTAACAAGATATTTATTATCTGAAAAGCATAATTTTTGTCTTTTAACAAAACACTAGTTCTTAGTTACAGTCAAAAACTGTTTTTTTCTCAGGTGGAGAGAAACCCTTCATGGTAAGAATATACATTTGGATGACATTCAGATGATTTGTGGTTATGTTTAAAAGATATCATAGAGGCATTTAATTGCTCACTAAGAGTTCACTCAAAGAAAGGACCTATGGGCCAAATTTTGATCTTGAATAAAGTCTAGCTCAGGTTTAGTCTAATGAGATTGTGGGTGTTTATGAATTCAGTAGTGGCATCAGAAGGGACCAGACGTACAGTTGAGTTCACTCCAATTGCTCTAATTGCTAAATGGATTTTGGCTACTCCATTTGCCTGAATATACCCTCGGTTATGTACTTTTTAAAACATTTCTTAATGAATCTGAAGGTATGATAAGTTTATATGATCAAAGAGTGGAAGAAAACTAATCTAAATTTAAAATCCCCAAAAGTACAGTAGATCAAACATCTGATTTATAGGACCCTTTCTGAAAACTAATTGGATATTTGGAAATTTTGTAGTTAATGATGGCCTAAGATGTCAAGAAACATTACAGTCCACCAATCTATAAATAAATGAGTTGATGCTCAGTTTTAATCTGTAAAGATGTGTGCATATTGCTCATGAAATCAAACAAATCAGCAGTTTAGGGCTGGTGATAAGCAGATAAAGGCCAGCAGTTTCTGGCCTTTAGAAAAGCAGAAATGTTCTCCTAATGCTCTGAAGTTTTTGTGCTTTAGTCCCTGTCAGTGAAGTAAGGAGTTTGACTGAAATTTGTATTTCTTTCTTTTGTTTGTTTGAACTTGAGCATGTAATAATACAAAAATTTTAAATAGTTTCCAGCAAAATGCCTCCAAGGATTTAGTGGAATAATTTGTTGCTGTTGTTTCAATCTTATGGCTTAATGGAATTTATATGCCGATGGGTGTGTGTGTTTAAAGCCCAAGGTTGTTTCATATCTTTGTACTTAATTGATCTAGAAGCCCTTTAGCAATGTGATATTATTTTAGATCTTTAGTTGGTTATCATTAAAATGGCATTTATTTAATAAAATAACCATGGGAAATAAAGAAACATTTAATGGAAATATTTTTCTTAGTTTATAGGTATAACTTTTCTGCTGTAAATTTATCCTTATGTAGTTTGGTTGCATTTATAAAGAGAGAAACTTTCAAACTTATATATTTGTACAATTATGTTATCAACATGGCAAAACTGGATAGATACACAAATAACCAACTGTTGACATTTAATAATGTAAATTCATCTCTTTCTCATTTTAAAATAAATATTTATGAATTCAGAAGAAATTCTTTTGGAAATTAGAAAATCATTAAATAAACCTGCTGAAATTTTATTTAAATCTCTCAATAGATGGCATCAATTAAATTGCTCCATGTCTCTTTTTGTTTCCTTAAAATTTCACATAACTTTGTGAATCTTATGGTTCTCAGCATAAACTGATGCATTTAGAAATGGCTTCCTTCGGGAAGAGATGATTTGAGTAATTTGGGACCCTAGAGGATGAATTATGAAAGCAATAGCAGTAGAGTAAAGCACCACAGGAAATATTTGGGATGTGAGACAATACTTGCTGAAGTCTCTTTAGTGCCTTTTACGGCAGACATGACAGCCAATCCCGATCCAGACTTTGCTCACGTTCTGTAGGAAAGAGAAAGCCTGATCATCACATCCAAAGAGAAATCCAACAAAATGGGTTCCAATTGAGTACAATGACGAGCTTCTGTAAACGAGAGAGAGCGCAACAGAGCACAGGTACCTGGTTCCACTCCACGTGCCAAGGACAGATGTCCCAACAGTCATAAACACCCCAAGTTTGTACATGGAAACATTTGTTGCACCTGACAAGTGTTTACACACTTCTTGAAAGACAAGCAGAGTCTGGTTGGGGCTGACTGTCATGTACCCAAGGTAGTGGTAACAAACAGACACTGCATCCCACAGTTTGCTGTGGATGATGGTAAACTCCAAACAGATAGTTATGAAAAAGAAGTTCTGGAGGTGGGTGCATGCGCACCACAGAAGGTGATCACAGCCATACACCTGTGCAGGTACACATGCTGTGAAACTTGAATGTATTGTTAGCTATTCTGCTTGCTAGGTGAGGCAGAGTGTAGAGAATGGAAGGCAGACTTCAGTCTGAAAATATTTACAGCATGATAAATATTCTGAAAATTAAATGCCTTGGTAAAGCATGATATAGCTTCTGACGGGAGCTTCTTACAGGATTTACAGCTCTTTATGCGGTGATCTAAATTTATGCCAGTGATTTCTAGTAAATCAGGTGGTGTCTATACTGATTTAGCAGTGCCTGTGTAAACTATGCTTAATTGCCCACTTTTTTCAATTATTTGCTATTTTTATACTAGAGAACCTTAATCTCTCTCTCTCTTTCTCTCTCTCTCTTTCTCCCCTCCCTTCTTCCCTCTTCATTCCTCCCTTCCTCCCTCCTCATTTGAAGACACAGAATATGAACATTTCAAGTGATATGATAGTAACTTCCTAATGAAAAATCCTGGGTTCACTTCCAAATAGCAAACATGTATAATGTGTGCCCCAGTTGGATTTTTCCTTAGCCAATTTATTTTGCAGTTTATTGTCAAGTGAGCAGATATTCCAAATACAACAGCATCTGTGATTTAGGATTTTCTTAAATTAATGCATTTAATCTTGGATGTATTTTCTAGACCATATGCCTAGAATCAAAGCTGAAGAAAATCCACACAAAAGAGGGATTTCTTCCAAAGGTTGAGATAACTCTCCCTTTCCCCTTAAAAAAATAGCAAAATCCATAAAATCACAGAACTTGTATGCAATATATTACTTTTTTTTTTCAGAACCGGGGATTGAACTCAGACCCTTGCACTTGCCAGGGAAATATATTATATTTTTTTGGCTAGAGTTTTATTTCCTTAACCCCTATAGTTTATTGTTGCTATGGACACTGATTGAGGGAGATTGTAAAAAGTTACTGAGAGTCTCAGATGAATCTCAGTAGGGTAGATAAGAGTGGCAGTTAAGTGAAAGTTCTAGGGACTGTCAGGAATCTAAGTGAATTTATTCTTTAAAAGATTTAAATTCCACTCTTCTTAAATATCGAGTTCTGTATAATGACTGAGGGGGAAAAGATTGACACCTCCATCTATGCAAATTTGTAAACAATTTCTAAGACATTTTATCCTTGCTATCTGAAGGAAAATGGGTATTCATTGCTTGATAGAAGTGTTATTTTAGATATATAACAGGGGGATTCCATTTATGTCATGTGTCTATCTTTTTTTTTTTTTTTTTTTTTTAGAACTGGCTTAAAAGTCAGTTGCTATTATTGTAAATCCAGGCGGTGTTTCAGTCTACCCTCTAGCTTCATGGTGGAGTTTACCAGCACAAAAGCCTGTCAGCAGACTGTGGGATGCGTGTAACAAACATGGGTAACCGGTGTACCTTGCTGCATGAGAGCTCCAACTCCAAACCAGAAACTATTTAGTAAAGTAAAATTGTTTTCCACCACATCTGAGTCAGGGTTGCACGGGTGGGGGTTATACCATTCATAAGGTGTAAACCTGTGGTAGTTAACAGAAACAATCTGTAAATATCAGATAAATACACTACACAGGACACCAGAGAAACCCAATGAGCAGTACAGAATGACCAGCAATTAATGATCTGAGCATCAACCCTCATAGTAAAGGCCATATTCATAAACTTACAGATTTGCTGAACAAAAGAACATTGAGTTGGTATTTACCACACATATTTCTAGGGGAACTCCATGGATTGGCTAGAATTACACTCCTCAGATCTATGTCTACTGAATTCTTCAGTCATATATACCTTAATGAACAACTAGGACTGTAAAGAAAGGTTCTCTCATGTGAACCTCTCATGTGAACATTTTTACCCAATCAAGGAGCAATAAGTTTGTCACATACTTCATGAGTCATGACTGAAAGATCAACCTCCTGTGTCACTGGATCCTGCAGAGAACGGTGCCATGACTTCCAGGGATTTTTTATGGGCAGATGCTTGGAAGGAGTCTGCGTGCTACAGTGATGTCACAGTTCAACAATGGGGCTGCATGGCTGAGAAATCACTCATGGTCAATAACAAGGACAAGGGCTGCATTCTGGATGTATTACAGAGTTGTAGGATGGTATCGTGCATGGAAACAAAAATCACAATACTTCACTGAAGACACACAACTTTAATTTGGAGGTTTCATGACCCAAACAAGTGGTCAGATTAGTATTACATCCACAACATACCTTGTTGAAGAATTTTGGGTTCATAATCTCCTCTTGATTTATTTTTAATTTAATTCTTTCACAAACTGTACCTGCAGTCACTTAATTTCCAACTCTAGTATGATAAAACATGTTTTTTTTTTGTGACATATCATAGCTCTGCCCACACGGTGGTAAGCTATAGGCAGTGAAATTATCTGGAAAAACAACTAATAGTCTATGAAGTCAATTTGAACAATTCATTGTACTTTTTGGCCTATTTCTGTTTCTGTAAAGAAGATGGATCTAAATACGTCTGTGAGTGATATTTAAAACAAGAATCTGGGAAACTCAACATACATTTTGTTCTTTCTCTACTTCCTAGGCATCTGTAGGTCATAGGCATTCTTTATTCTGAGGTTCTTTTTCAGGGCTACGTTGCCAAGAGATGCTTATTTGTCCAAGGAGATATCATCAGATACTCAGCAAACTGGTGTGAAAATGATTTAAAATACAATAATTCTTAGCATGGGAAGCTTTGCCGTTTGCCACTGAGTCCTTTAAATGCAAGCAAGAGGGTTAGAGTAATGTTAATATATCATAAAGCTGATGAGAACATACGGAATGCTCTCCAGCTATAAGGTTTCAGCAGTAAACAATGGCAGGTTGCCGACACATTGGGGAGAACCGGGCTGAAGGTGAATATATTATCTACAGCAAAAGAGGAGGGCTTACTGTGAGTCATGCACAAGGAACCAGGCAGATAGTTCCTCTTAATGAAAAATTGTTCTCTAAACTCTTCTGGAAGGTGTGCAGTAGCTCACTGTCAAGTGTTAGAGGGGCTGAGATAACAGCTCCGTGTTTACCCTACCATAAAGTGGTCCAACTCCTTTTTGCATCTTCTCCACAACTCCAACTGGAGGTTCCTGTGAAGCTTATGAATATCGCTTTAATTGCCAGTGCTATGCCAACACATTTTAATTGCTGTTTCAACAATATAATTAAGTTTTTAATGTATACACTCCTACAACAATAACGGTTTGCTGGGCTAAAGGAATGAATACCGATATTAATGAACCTACTAATTGAAAGAGCATACAGAGTAAAAGATGCTGTTACTTAAACAGTACCATTGTTGCTTGTGCAATAACTTACAAATACTAATTGGCATAAATTAAGTGGCTTATACAGCCAAAAGAAAGGCTATTTTTGAAATACAACATAATGCAACCTGCCAATTGCCCATCTCCTGATGTTTTGCTTGTCCTCCTGATACTCTTTGATACATGAACTCACCTTTTTTTTTTCAGTGTGCTACACTTTGCACTTGCAAATGCGCCATAAACTGAGTTTTCTGTGGCAAAAAGAAAGCTATCTAAGCAGCAGTGTGGAATGTACCTGCGTGTGATCCCTGGATTTTGATTCTGAGCGACTCTGCGAGCATGTGCACTGAGGACTATGACAAATGACATGACGCTACTCTGTGAGGTTTCAGCTTCTGATCGTGCAGGAGACCCGCCTGTTGCCTGGACCTAGACGTGTCAGCTTGAGATTCCTAATGATTGCTTAAATACAGCCAGTGTGACAGTATGTCAGCCCCAGGAGGGCTGCAGGGAAGGTAGCACAGGACCTACACTGAGGACAATCTCAAAGTGCTAGTCCCGGGCGGCTTTCAACCCAGTACTGGATTTCAGTACAAAGACGACAAAAGAGATAAAGGTACTTACAATCTATGTCAAAGCTTGCATGTAGCAGAGTGGCCTTTTGTTGAAATGGGAAAATTCATTCGTGTTCATGTTTCAATTGCAAAGTTTATATTTGAATGGAAGACAAAACAATTCTCCCAATGAAGTTCTCTAATTGAGCAGCTTTCTGAAGGCTCAAAGTGGGCCTTGGGTTGTGCTGGACAGAGGAAGCCCCATTTGCCCTCCAAAGGGGATAGCTGCATTTGAAAATTTTGAGTTTGCATCATAACCTTAAAGTATGTTTTCAAGGATTTTCTGTTTCTGTCTCTGTCTCTCTTGCCAAATGTGACCTTTGAAAAATTTATTTATTTATTTATTTTAAATTTATTTATTTATT
>NW_004524840.1:987732-1010799 GCF_000260255.1 Octodon degus
TGGTGCTGGGGGATTGAACCGCGGTCCCTGTGCTTTGCTAAGCTTGTTCTAAGTAGGTGCTTTAGACCACTGAGCCATCTCTCCAGCCCCGAAAAATTTATTTTTAAGAAGTAAAAAATCATATAATGTAATTAACATTCTTTTGAGACATTTAGTCTTCTTAAATTGTATATTCATCATGGACATACCTTAGGGTTAAATATTTTTCAAAAAGTTGTCAACTATGAAACAGGAATACAGCTTTGTCATAGCAACTAATTTCTATGGTACTTAGAGCCCTCACTAACCTATAGTCCTCAGATCTCCTTTTGTATTTTGAGACAAGTTTTCACTAAGTTCCCAGGCTGGACTCAAATATTTTCCTTCACTTGTTCCAATCATGTCTGCAGCTTTATAAATTGAATTCAGTTCAGCAAATGACGTTTAGACATCTATCTTGTGAGGGCATTAGTTTAAATGTAGTGATGGGCTTTATTTTTCCCCTTTAAATCAACATAAAAGGATATACTTCACAACAAAAATTCAAAAGCTTTTGTAGAGCTAAAGATGATTAGGAGATTAACTTTTTCATTTTTACTTTGCTAACTTTGAATGCAAACCATTACGATGGCAACCAGAATGAATTTATACCTTAGCTTATGAGTGCAGAGTGGCTGAATTTGAGTATCAAACTGTGATAATGGGAAGCAAAGGTGAATTGTTACCCTATTCAACTAGGTTGTTTGGGGAATTTTCACAAAAGTGTATGTTGTGGCTCCATCAAGTAGGAAAGGGATAGATTCCAAGGCACTGAAAGCATGAGATGAGTACAGTCTCTCTGCCAGTGTACCTATGCACTTCAGGGAATTATTTTCTATATTTTTATACAGCACTTTCTATAGTTCAGCACCATGGTGCTTGCAGTTTTGCTTTCATATGTAGCACCTTTCCTTCTATACATTCCAGAGCAAGAGAGAGGCAGTGCCAGGAGAGACAAGAAGAATGAGCTGAATAAGGAAGGACTGGTTTATAAATGACACTGTCTGCAAGTAGGGCTATGGAGAGCATGGCATTATGGGTAGGGGTTACTGTACTATAAAAGAAGGAGAATGTGAGAAGTCAGAAATAAAGAGGTCTGGATCAACAGGCGGTTATAAAGGAGCTGACAAAATAAATGGGAATCTACTAAATGTTACACTATTCTAGTCATTTCTAATGATGGAAATAAGATGATTTAAGACCCAGATGGGGTTAAATATTAAGGAATACAGTCAGCCTATGAGTTTGTGATGACTTTTGAGTGTTGCTGACGTATCTTTTTTTCTCCCATTAGCTTTGGTCAACTTCGTTATAATATATAATGTGCCTGCTTAAAACATTGCTCTACTAGGCATCACTGCCTAGATGCAGCCTGGACTAGGGATACGGAAACATAGTTTCCTGTTGCCCTGTGCTCCTTGGACTTCACAGCTGGCCCTAATCTTACTCCACAGGTGTGGATCCCAGGACAGAGGAGTAGAACAAGTCAACACAAGACTGCTTATCCATCTTTAGAGAGATCTTGCCCTAAAAGTGATCATTTATTCAGTGGCCATTGGAGGCCACATTACATTCACATAGGAAGTGCATTTCCAAAGATAAGTTACTTCTTATAATTTGATATCCAAAGCAATTTCTTTTAAATTTTGAGTGTGGCTATTGATATTTTGGAATTGATAATCCTTTGCTGTGTGTGTTGGGGGAAGCAATGTGGTACACGGCAGGAGGTTTAACACCATCTCCAGATTCTGTTCATTTGCTACGCATGGCACACTTCACTCAACTTGCGACAACTAAAAATTATTTTCAGTTGTTGCCCAATTTCCCTTGGGAGGTACAGTATATCTCACCTGAGAACCACTCATTTAGAATGTTAAATATTAGAGGATGGTATCAGCATATGCACTGTCAATATTATAATGTATAATTTTGAAGGAAGGTTTATATGAAGAGAACTCCACTATTTAAAAGTACACAGTCTGGGATTTTGTAATGGTATATTTTACAAGGTGTAGAGAACTTCAAAATTTTAACTTGATATTGAATATATGAATACCCATGTGTGGACACACCTATCTTTTAGGCTTTTCCAGTCTGGGCTATTACTTTCCTGAGTTTGCTTGCTTGCTTTCTTGCTTTTCTTTTCTTTTTTTTGTATTTTAGAGAAGGGTCTAAAAGGTGTTCAGGGTCTCACTACTAGATCGGATTCATAGTGATCTGCCTGTTTACAGCCTCCCAAGAGCTGGGATTACAGGCGTGCATCACCACACCCAGTCTCAGTTGCTGTCTCAGCATGCCCCAGGGGATAAAACCCCTGGCCCCTGAGCCTGCTTGCAGGCCCTTTAATCTGCTGAGCTATTTGGTCGGCCTTAAAGGTTTCTTTTTAATTACTCTAGGGAAAGAGTTACCTGGCATTAATCAGAACTGGGCAGTGGACAATGATAAAGAGTTATCGTGAAGAAATACTTTTCTTAGGAATTCCTGGAGGGAAAACAAAAATTGATTAGGGAAAAAAATCCATTGAATTTTGTTGAAAGGTGAAAAAATTTGAAATCAAGTAGGTGACATAAAGCAATTTTTTAAATTGTGGTAAATGAGGTTTATCTAAAGATATCAAATATTTCAGCCAATAGGAAGATAACAATAGCTATGTTAAATTCAGGTATTGAAAATAATAAGGATATGTTATATGCATGCACAAATGCCCCCAGATGAATATTACTATCTGTACTGCAAAAATATAACAATAGAATGAGTTCAATCCCCAGTTCCATATATATATATATGGAAAAACCCAAGATAATTCACCATCAATTGTATTTAGAAAATATTTTCTACTGAAAGTTTTAAAATTCCTCTAAGGATCTGAATGAGGTTAAATATAGCATTCAACCTCAAAAAAACATAATAAATTCCATCAATTTAATGGCAGCATAAAGATTTCATGTCACCATACTCAATATGTATTTCAGCCTCCTCTTGTTTCATTAAAATTTTAAAAATAGATTTCACAGAAATTTCCAAAGTATTTCTCTTTATTCCACAGATTTTATACTTTTCTTAGTCTGGATTTCTTACTAGCACTAATAATTCCTAGCTAGCATTTTTCTGTTATATTTATCCTAGTATTTCAGAGATCAAGTATCTCAACAGTTTCCTTGTTCTTATTGAAAATGTTTTGATATACGAGTGAACATTGCTTTTATTGTACTATATATCATACAGAGGGAATGGATAGATAACTACTTTGTGTTGTTAGAATAATGATACAATTAAAACAATATGAAACATTACTTTCTAACCCTCTTCTAAGAAGTATCCATATGAATCATTAGAAGACATTCATTTACAGAGTGACTTTTACATAGACACCTAGAGAGATTAAGACACCAAGAACACTAAAAGTGTACATTAGTTTTACTTTTGTCTTCCTGTAAAGTGCACAGGTGAGTCTGACATTGACCTAGACCCATTGTAGTGAATTCTGCAGTTTTCAAACTTACCTTGCAATGACAAAGAGAACACAGCTGACTCCCAAACAGGCTAGGAGCACATACATCCAAATATCTGGAGACAGAGGGTTGAGGAAGGAGAAGACACCTGGGTTGGTCCCATTGGGCTTCCGGTAGAGGATGCTGATGCCCAAGGTCATGAAGGGCTTGGAGAAGTCAATGACTTTCTCCCGCACATAAGTGATGGTGAGAGGAGCCACTGCCAGGTCAGCCCTCTGCAACAGCAAAGTGGTCAGCTTGGTCACCTCCCTTCTCTAGAAGCTCACATGTCCAGGCTCTTTCTGATTATACCTGCTCCCTATTTTCCAATCCAAATGCTTCTGATGCAACAAGCTTCTATGGTGGTTTGCTTTAATACACAAAACAGGTAATTTAGACAGGTATGATTATGAAATAGCACTTATCAGCAAAAAGAACCAAGAAGGTGTGAATTCACACACACAATAACTCAGAAATGAAATGGTGAAAATGCAGAATGTTGTCTTTATCAACACATACAAGAAAGGGAAGAAATGAGCAACTTAGTCATAATACTAGTTGACAAGATGAGATTTTGTTCTAAGTGTAAATCTTAAGATTTTTAAAAATCTAATTTAAGAGTCATCCAGGCCTATACTTTGGTATGAGGGATGGATTCATAAATTTTTATTTTCAACTTTTACCCTTCCTTTCCCTTCCAAGTAAACAGACTTAAAGAAAAGAAACATTTCTTTTAACACTGATTCAACCATTTTTTCTTTTACTTCTCATTGTCATTTGTTTTCCACGTGTAGAAAATGTATTCTTGGGTCAGCCAGATAGCTCAGTGGATTAAAGCACCTGCTTAAACAGACTTAGAGACCGGGGTTCGTTCCCCGGTGTGCCATGCCAGCCCTGCCACCGGGGTGCACTGAGACATGGATTGAGACTGGGCATGGCGGCGCTCACCTATAATCCCAGTGCTTGGGAGGCTGAAAACAGGAGGATCACTACAAGTCCAGTCTGTGTGGTGAGACACTATAGACCCTGTACCAAATACATAAAAAAAAAAAAGAAAGAAAGAAAGAAAATGTATTGTTGCTTACGTGATCTATGAGTTCTTTTACCATCCCATTCCACTCTCCTTTGTCATTCTGGGCTCCGTATTTGCCATCAGGAACCAGTTTAACATCATAAAGGAAACCTAGAATATTTGACAATTCTTTCAACAGATCCAGGCAATATCCTTCAAATCTGTCATTCCCATACAGGGGCTTATCCGACTTCCTGTACATCACATAGGGCTCTTCCTAAATGAAACAAATACACGTGAAAACTCCATTAGTGTGAAAGGAAGGAATGCCTCCAGAGCAGCCTGAAGATTGGACATATTTGAAGACAGGAGCTGAGAATACTGAAGTCGGTCTCTTACCTTCCCACCCTTGCTAATCTTGTCCTGCCTATGCCCTTTACAAATAGAGAACATTTTATACATTTTTTTCTTTCCCTCCCGTTTCTTTGGATGGGAAATTTTTCTCGCACTGTTGAGAAGGGTTCTGGAAGTGAATGATGAGATAGAATCACAGTCTTCTTTAAATTTTAGATCTGAGAAAATGGAACGGCTGGGAGGGCAGCGGCATCCCGGATACTTGGCCCTAGCAGAGCCCGCACCCAAGGGCCTTTCCATGATTTCTCTCTCTTTTGCCCTAACATCCCCATCTGCTTACAAAGGAAAAAATCAAAATTGCCAAATACATCTGAATTTTCAAACTTCTTATTTTAAATTTCCTCATTTTTTCTTATAATTTTGTCTCAATATTACTATCCTTGGGGCTGGAGAGCTAGCTTAGTGGTCTAAGCACCTGCTTGGAAAGTGCAAGGACCAGGGTTCGATCCCTGGTACCACATGCCGTGCTGGCCGGAGAATCCCAGGCACACTGTGCGGGCATTGAAACCAGATACACAAGTCCAATCTGTGTAACAAGACTCTGTACCAAATAAATAAAATATTTTTAATAAATAAAATATTAAAAAGTGTATTACTATCCCTTCCTTTCGGTGTTAAGGCCATATAGATTACCCTCATCTCAAATCTGATAATTTTTGCTTGCAGACTTTGTAATAAAACCCTTGTCCCATGAAAAATGGACATTTCTTTTGAACTACTTATCTATAAACTTATTATATCTTGAAAGTTCATTTCTGTTACATAAAATTGTAATCATTGCTATGCTGTTGACATATTGTTCTATGTTCAGTTTTATCATTAAATAAACTGATAGTTCAATCTTACAACAGAAAACTCTATGTTATTATAAGTTAATGGTATAGAAAGTAGTGAATAGAAGAACAAAATAGTTTTTAGTTGGATAAAAATCCTCACAACTATTTCAAAAATAAGCAGCTCTTGTATTATGGACTGAACAAAACAAGGTAGGCTGTAGTGCAAGAGAAGAGTTGAGAGAGGGCTGCTACTGCCCAACTCTCAGGAAAGGAAAAGGATGAGAATAAAGAGCTGCAGCTGAACCAGGGATGGACTGGTGTGAGATCAGGGATTCAGGGAAGCAGGGTTTTTGAAAGACATCTCATGAAGGGGCTACTACAGTCAAAGGGAGGCAAGGGGAAGTAGGATGAGATGACTGCATTGATACTGACAGTCAGATTCATTGTACAGGAAGCCAGGCAGCTCCAGGACTGAGGCAGGGACAAGTAGAACAGCACTCCCAGAGCCCAGTGCTGTGACACCTGGGTGTAGGCTGATGGACAGGGTAGGAGCTGTGGCAGTGGAAAGACAGACGTTTTGCCAAAAAACATTGTTTGATAGTAGGGAGGGAGGAGTTAGGGGAAGAAATTCTCTTGCCTCTCTCTATTTCCCTGGTTGCCTGCAAGACTTCCCCTGGTTGGACCAAAAGACCAGCAGTCAGAGAGCAAAAAGGACCAGCTGGATGGGGGTGAAGAGTGAAGGAGAGCAGGGCTGGGAGTGCACTGAAGTGGAGATCTTCAGATAAAGCTTAGATGCTCATAATTCAAAAATATACAAAAATATGTGGGTAATGACCCAGTTTAAAAGTAGACACATGCAGACAGAATTAGCATCATCAAAAAAGAGAGCTCAGAAATCCTTCCAGTTCTAGAACAAGAGTCTTGGTTGGACGCTGTGAATTCTGGAAGGCAACTTACCAGAATGGTGGTGACAATGAGTGTGCGGTTGGCCAGCGAATCGGTGATATTGTTGGTCTTGTCTTTGTTGCCATCCGTCATGTTGAGCCCACTGTTGGAGTTCCAAATCCCAATCTACACAGAACACATGCATTAGAGGCTGCTGATTGTCTGCGATTGCAGTCACACCAAAGAGAGGTGCCTCCTGTGCCAGGACAGGGCAGGAGAGCTTGGAATTTTGGATGCCAGGACATCACATTGTAAATGTGGGAGAGTGGAGAAATGCAAGGAGGAGCATGTAGACAGGATACGAGAAACTCAAGGTACGGTTGGGGGAGGATATTCTAGCTAAAATTTATTACACTCATTTTTCTTTAAATTCAAAATTAAGATTTTAAAATGACTGTGAGTGTTTTCCTACAATATGTGTTTGTGGAACATCTTCTTTTATTCCAGGCAATGCTCCATGCACTGTAAGATACAATAGTATGGTAATAAACAAAAATCACTGCCCTTGCAGAGCTTGTGTTCTGATGATACAAACATTATTCTGCCAAACCAGTAATACCAGCTCCTTTAACATTTTTCTACTGTTTTAATAAAACAGTATATGTTTGTAGTACAGAATAATCACATTTGTAATGGAAGTTGGTACATGTAGATTTTTTTTTTCAGTACCAGGGATTGAACTTGGGACATTGCCACTTGCCAGGCACATGCTTATGCCGCTGAGTTATATCCCTGGCCCTGGGAGTTGGTACATATATATAACACATTTTAGTCCCCCTCCTCCCCTCTCTAAACTTCATGAAGTATGAGATTGAGGAGGTAGGGTAGATGGGTAGATGGTGGAGAGACTGGAAATTGAGAAGAGAAAAATAAGTCAGAGAAAAATGTGGATTAGGAGTTGACAAAATTCTGAATCTGTCTTTACTGAAGAGTCAGTGCTGCGAAATCAGTACCTTTCATGTGACCCATAAAGACTTTGGTCTTACCTCTGTCACATGACCTGGAACCCTCTGTTGTTGTTTGTCCTCTTGTCTTATGTGTCTACATGTGCATGGGCTTTTGCAATGAGGGTATTTACTCACTGATCTTCCTATTACAGAACTCATCATGGTGAATAGCGTTCAGTGAACCTCATCATTCTTTTAAAAATTAGTAAAGTTATTAAGCGCCGTGGAAAGGTTGGTTGAAGATTCCTAATCTGACCACTCGAAATCTGAAATGCTCCAAAACTCAAAACTTTTGGAACTCTGACACCATGATGCTACAAGCAGAAATGCCTCACCTTGCTTTCTAGGATAGGTTGAATCAAAACACAGGTATTCTAGCTATTGTGTAAGATTACCTGTTGGTGATGTGTACGTTATGTTTTGCTTAGCTGCAGAATGCTCTCAAAGCTCATGGCTTCAGAGTAGGAGCTTTGAAAGGTGATTGGATCATGTGGACATTATACTCATCCATAGGTTAATCCACTGAGGAGTTCATAGCTGAATACGCTATGTTTGGAAGATGTGGGTCACTGGGGCCATGACACAAAAGGCTGATCGCTCTCCCCAGCTTCCCCATCCCTTTCTGCTCCCTGGCCACCATGCTGTAAGGAGCTTTCCCTTGTCAGAGCTTTCTGTCCACCATACCCTTCCTGTACTGGAGCCACCAACTATGGTCTAAATCCTCTAAAAACTGTAAGCCAAAATAAACTTCTCCTCTTTAAGTTGTGATTGTTTGGTATTTTGTCCCAGCAATGAAAAAGATCAATAAGACATAAGATCTGTGTGTAACATTCATAAAGTTTGTGTGAAGAGTTAGGTTTCAACATAGAGTATCTTGCAAATATATGCAAATACTTCAAATCCTCTGCCCTCCAAAAATGTTCACAATCCAAAACACTTGTCCTAAGCACTTCAGATGAGTGATAGTCAAAACCTGCATGAGTTTGTTTAGCTTCGAGGGAGTAGCCCGGGACAAGAACTTTGGGAAACAGAACCATTTTTCGGAGTCCTGTAGGTTTTCACAGGCGGCCTTGTGAAATGGAATACAAATATACTCCAGAGCCAGGCAAAATAGTCTGGCTTCATGACCTTGAACATGACAGTCAACTTTCTGAGCTGCTCTTCTCTAAGCATAACATTCTTTGAAAGAATATTGAGAAATTTAGATGAGATGATGCATTTGAAAGTGTCAGGGCATGTGAAGAGCTCCAAGAATGTTAATAGTAAAGGACCTTTAAAGGATTGCTTAAGCTAATCGAAAGCAATTTCTTTAATATTGCTTCATTGCAAAAGAATCTGGAATTCTTAGCTTTTTTACTTATTTATTTAGAGGTTGTAAAGTAAAGGCGCTATGCAAAGCAGAACCATACTGGAAAGACTAGCATTTGCAAAACTTTTTGGTTAGGCTGGATCTATGTGTGATCCCTAAATGTATTTCCCCAGTGGAGAGACATTTGACTAGCTGCATAAAGGTTTTTTTTTTTCCCTTGTGGTACCGAAGATTGAACTCAAGACCTTGCACTTGCCAGACAAGCGTTTGTTCTACTGAGCTATCTCCCTGGCCCCCAAGAATGAGCTTTGCAGACTTTTGTGATATATCAGCTTTGCAAACTGACAAATTAATTAATCTTCCTGTGCCTCAATCTTCTCCCCAGTAAAATGGGCAAAATGAGACTTCTCTGATGCTTAGGCAAAATATTGCATGTGAGAATGTTTTACTCATTTGATATTTGCTTTACTGCTTAAATTTAGCAGCTGCAGATTCATTTGGCATAAGCATTACTTTTGGGGATGTAAATTCTTTGAGGAAATTTCCAGGATTTTGTCCAGGGGATTAGATGAAGCAAAATGTACATAATTTATCTGCTAATTGCAGAATCTTCAGGGTTTTTTTGTGGGGGAGGGGACTAGTCTTAAACTCAAGAAACTGGACAATACATTTTGCTGTTTCTTCTCTACCTTTACCCTTTTTTCCCCTTTTTGAGTCTGAGGCTGTTCTTCTAGGCAATACAACTCTGGCTAAATACATCTGTCACCTAGTTTTTATTTTTTATCCAATTGTATGCCTTCCGAATAATCCACTTGTATCCCCAGGAAGACTATACATACACTGGGCTCTGGGTGTAATTCTAATTAAAACTTGACTTAGGCCCTAAGGAGAATATAACTTAATTTTTAATCAAGTATTGAAAATTGAAAAACATAACTGTTCTTAGCTACTTTGTTCAAGTAATGGAATGTGTGCTCTTTAACTCTTTTCCATTAATGTCATGCACGCATGTGTTTCACGGAACCATTTCGTAGGTAGTTTTCATATTTGAAAATGAAATGACAATATTGAATCAGTCTTGCTATATCATTCCTTTCTAAAATAAAGCTTGACATTGTGGGCAAATATATGACACAGCTTGACATCTGGCTTTTCTTTCTTTTACTCTCTCCAGTAAAAGAATAGAAGTTAAGATGACACTGATGCTGCCTTTTCAATCAACTAAGTCCCAGAGTCCCCATGGCTCAAACTTTCCTCCTTAAAATGAGAAAAAACAGACAATTTTTCCTCTACTATCTATAACAGAAGAACCTTAGAAGAATGTCACACTATAGTACAGGTCAGGCTATTTTTGTGGAATAAGTACCACACATATGCAACCTGAACAACCCCAGCTTTGTTTTTCAACATTTTATCAGGAGAAAGCAGAGACTACGTCTAAGCACATGTGTGCTTGTATATCTGTGTGTATCAAATTTAAGTAGTTAAGTGGCGTTCCCTATTAATTGAAATAAACAGGTCATAAAGTGAGCATGTCTCTTCTTTGTCTCTGAATCAGCGAGACCCCCTGATACGCGCATGCCATGGAGAGAGCAGGGTTAAGCAATTGCTCAGACATTGGAATTTGGGTTCTGCTCTGGGAACTTGGAGGATGTGCCACTAGAAAGCAAAATCTCAATTTTCAAGCTGAATGGATAAAGCAGACAGCAGTCATTCACCAGTGAGAAGTAGTAGAAGTGGATCCTTGTCTGTGGGAGACAGCCTGTCTGGCAGTCTCTTTCACCCTGCACAGCCAGCAGGAGAGAGCAGGAACTGGTTAGCCACACAACTGAATGTGGATTTGAAAATGAACATCTAGAAGACATTTAGCAAGCTTAAAAATATGGTACAACAAAGGGCACTGAGAGAGTCAGAAGGCTCTGTTTTCCAAAAATAAACACAAAATCCAAAATATAGAGTGAGATAATCAAGTGTCTAGGAGAAACAAAAATAAATGTGTACATTTGCTGTATTTTGAGGCTTCATAATGCATATTTTGGCCAGGGGTTGTAAGGATTACTCTGCCCCTCTTTTTCTTTTTTCTGCCCCTCTTTTGCAAAGAATTTCAAGTGAACTATTCTGTTTCTTCAAAATACAGTATGCAGCTGAGAAGAGCTTTGAGAATTTAAACATGATGGAGAAGAAATCTTTTTTAAGATGGTCTATCCTTGGGTAAAGGCAGCATGTTTGTTAAGTCTAAATGAGTCCCTGTGTGTAGCAGGTAAGCTTAAGTATCAACCTGTTTGGCTTGAGAGTTGCCCAGGGATTAGGAAAGCACTATTCTGGGTATGCCTAGGTGGGTCATGGAGGCATAAAATGGGTAGTATGTCAGGCACCTGGCCCCTTCCTTTCTGGTGGTCTTCTCCTAAGAAGCTTTGCTCTGCCACATCCTGTGGCCATGACCTTTTTGCCTTACAGCCAGCTAACTATGGATCACTGTACCTGAAATCATGAGCCAAACGCAGCTTCTCCTCCTTTATGTGTGTGTCCTAGCCAAGACAAGGCTGACCAACACACTGCAATAGAACCCAGGTCAATACACTGTTAGACCCCAGGTTACTGTGACTTGGCCTGCAGTCTTGCCACAAATCAACACAGATGAGCATAGATATTTACAGTGTGACCGGTGTTAGGCTATCAGGAAGGAAGTGGCATGAGGGCATAAACAAGCTTGGCAGGAAGTGACATCCTGGGATGTTGGTGTGAATACTGCAGTTGAAAAACACATGGAGAATTTTCCCCCTTCCTTGTGTAAAATTTGAATGCTTGGAACCCCTTCTCTACATTATTTGTTTGAATTAATTCAACATTACATAAACTCCCTGGATTCTCAAGCTGAATTAGTGTAATAAACTGTTTTTTGGGTTCCAATGAGGGTCATTTCTTAAACAGCAGTGGGAAAACTAGCCCAGCTTCTGCGTGCTTCAGTAGCATCTTTCATTGAAGAGTAAAACAAGGTTATTAAACTCATCTTTTCTACAACTTAAAAAGAGCTCACCTGCTGCAATTATTGAGTCCTGCCAAGAGGGAGACAGACCTTTTGGTGAACAGAAGTGACTATTCACACTTTGTGTGACTCAGTTGAGAAGATGAAAATGAACCTGACAAACTGTTGAAGCTGAACAACCTAGAGTAATTTAAGGACCATCCATCAACCAACAGACTTTTTATTGGGAGAGGAGAAGAGAAAGAGGGGTAGAAGAAAGGGGAGGGAGAAAGAGGAGAGGAAGGGGAAAAAACGAAAAACAGTGTAATGTTTCTAAATCTGAGACATTTTTCCAATCTCGATGCTTTTAATGTCTAACATTTGTTTGCATAAATCTGTGCACATTCATTGGCAGCATGATGCTGTACAATAAACTATAAAATAGAGGGTGTTATAATTTACAAGATAATCTCATTTTCCTTCCAAAGTTCCTAATGCTTTCGTCCTCTGGAAACTACAGTTCTAAAATAAATTGCGATGTAATATGATCTGACAAAGATAGTTCAGAAAATAAAGACAGCTCCTAAGAAAGGAGCATTTCTGAAAATGGCACATGTTCTCCGATGGTGACATTTGAGGTTTCCTAGCCTTCGGTGGTCTTACACTTTCTGTCTGATGGATCAAATCTACAGCTGTTTTCATGCCCTTTGGGGAAAATATTTCAGAAGTAAATTGAGAAGGAATATAAGTAGGCACGTGCCTGCTTCTCTTGTAATTAGGTATCTGTTTTTAGGTGTAACAAGGACTGATCCTGCCTGAGAAAAATAAAAATAATCTATGGAAAATATTTAACCTGTTATCACTTAATCTGTAGTTTAGAATCAAGTACACATCTGTTTTACGTTAACAGATAAAGTTGAGAAGACATTTAATCATCTGTGCTCTCTCTTTTTATGTAGAATATCAACTCTATGCTGCAATCAGAGGGTTACTGGATTGGAAACTTGAATTGTGGAGGTTTTTTCATAGCTACTCCCCACCCCACCCTCAGAAAACAAACCTTTCATGCTTTACACAAGCGCTTAGATGCTTTGCCAGCAGACTTGGTGTTTAGAGAGAAAAATAAGTCAATTAAAATAGATCCTGGAGCCCCAGAAGTAAGCCGCATGTGAATGCTAAGGGTTACATTCTCCACCTGTTGTTTTGAATTTTGCATCTTAATTCAATATAAAGCCTAACAATTGATACAGTAAAGATGTGACTTAAGGGGTAAGTTGTGCAGAAATGACTTGGTGGTAAGACTCAAAATCTTGCTTTTTCTTTTGCACTCCAAAAAATGACCGAAAGCATTTAGAATATATACATAGCTTTTAAAGCTGTGTGGAAGTTTAAAGAATCTTCATCATTTCTTAAGAAGAGCTGCTGAAAGCATTAGGAACTCAAATCAGAGGGTCAGTTCACACACATCGTGGAAGAGCCACAGTCACACACACGCACACACACATACACATGTCTAAGCTAGATGTGGAAGTGTACATGCTGACTTATTCTCTAATTATGGGTTTGCAGGCAGCAGAAACTTGAGTGCAAGTAAGAAATGTTTTGGCTTTTTTTCTAATAATTCTCCTACTGGCCCTCCAGGGAGGCTGCCAGGGAAAGATTGGGCAGGCCCTCTATGTGCTCCTGGAAGAGATGTGTTGGCTTCCCCAACTGCCTTAGGACCCAATCAAGGTTCTCAGCAATGGAGCTCTAGTCATCAGAAGAAAGAAAAGTTATTGCAAACAATGAAGAAATAAGAAAAAAGTAGAAAACATTTTCAGCTAATTTGATTTTGCCTTTGATGGAAAAACACCCATAAAGTGCATAATATGTCAGTGTACAAATGGCTGTGGGAAGATAAAAAGAAAACAGTAACAACAGCTCCCTCTATTTTATCTCCTATTTTGGGCAAAAAGAGGTTTTCTTAAGAGTTGTTTTTCCCCCTTCAGCACTATACATTAAGAAAAAAGGAAAGGGGGAGAGAGGAGCACGCATAGAGAGACAGACATTTTCTTTAAAAATAAATTACAGGCTTTTAGACCATAATAAGTATTCTTTTCTTTTACTCCCTCCAGCCCAAATCCCACAGCCATTGTGGAGACCAGGTGCTGCCTTGTTCTTTGTTAAAACAAAGGTTTGCTTCAGATTAAAGAAGAAGCCAGGGAGTGGGGACAGGGAGAGAGGGAGGAGGAGGACCAACATTCGTGAAGTGAGAACATGGCCTGTATAATGTGTACTCTAAAAGGTGCAAGCTAATTATTTTCCTCGAATATTTCAACACCAGTGGTAACCTTCTACTGCACTCCATCTAATTAATCTTTGTTTTAATTAATACCATTTGGAGGGGGAAGGGTAGTTAAGATCTTAAAAAAAGAAAGAAAACTGCCTTAGTTAACAAAAGCCATAAAGCAAAAATGGTCTTGCTTCATTTAAATAACAGCAATCCAACCACTCCGAACTAAGGAAGCAATTGATTGGTTCCAAAGTCACTTTTATATTAAGAAAGCTGTCTTGTTCAATACCATAGAAAAAACTGTTGCAGCCTTTTGTTGCTCAGATAATTGTTCTGGGGACTTCAAAATCATTTGTTCTTTACAGGTCAAAAGGTAAGACATAAAATGGTACATGCCAATTTCAATTTGTACTATGAATACTAAAGTGGGTGTAAAACCTATTGAGAGGCCAGTGCTTTTGCTTTCGTTTCTTAGACTGCATCTATGTAGGCTGGCCTGGAAGTTGCAGTCCTCCTGTCAGCCTCTGGAGTAGGTGGGACTACCTTATTTTTATTATTTACATTTGTGCTACTCTGGATGGTAGCAACAGTAAAATTTTAAACTTTGAGACTGAGAACTACAACTAAAGTAATCCTAGCGTGAGAATCCAACATTAAAATTAGTTTAATATTTTTAACATTTGGCTTAAAATCAAGGATGGAGAGTTAATTTGCTGCAGTAAGCCACTTTTATCCTACTTTATTCCATCCCTCTGTTGCCAATCTCAGAGTGATGTTAAACTTAAGTTCTGAGCAATCTTTGGATGTCATCGTATAGATAAACAGTTGACAAACCTGACTGTCTATAGCTGGCATTAATATTAGTACATGCAGTTTTGGGATCTAGCACATTAACCTCTAGGTTCAGATGAGGTAGAATGATCTAGAAAATTGGAAGTAACCGAGCATACTGAGAGAACAGCGTTATCATTCCCCAACTTGTCTGTAGGATTTAATGAAAATGTCTCAGCAGCGCTTTCATGTTTTAATTATTTATTTTTTGTAGTCCTGGGGCTTAGACCCCGGATAGTTGCACTGAGCTCTATCTCCAGTCCTTTCGGTTTGACTAAATCATTCAGCTACCCACCGAAGCTCAAATTTATAATCCTTCTGCCTTGGTCTCCCAGTGCTAGAATTATAGGAATGTGTTACCTCATCCAGCTTAAGCTGTGCTCTTTAATTAATTAACATATTCATTATCAAGAAGTTACCTTTTCAGTTCCTTCTTCTTTGAGACTAATAATGTCCAGGTCAAAATCCTTCCTCAAGCCATCAGTCTTATTAAAGGTGATGCGCCCAGTCAGGCCATCCCACCGAGCCTGTGGAAAGAAGAGATGTGGCATTGCTGCTTAGCACTCACCATAATCTCGAGACCATCAAAACTGCAATAGAGGGGCCGGGGAGATGGCTCAGTAGGATAAGCGCTTGACTGGCAAATGCAAGGATCTGAGTTCAATGCCCAGTTCCACCAAAAAAAAAAAAAAAAAAAAAAAAAAACTGCAATAGTTTCAAATTCATCACAGCATCCGATACTCAGCTTCACCCCGCTGCTATAACCACTGCACTGCTTCAGTGACTTGAAAGCAGAATGTGCTGCTCTTTTATTAGCACTCATTTCCTTTGTCCATCCTAACATCTCAACAGCGGTCAGTGCTGTCACAGTGGCAACCTGAGCGGGCAGGATGGAGAAGACTGTAAAGCACTCTACACAGAGAGTGTACAAAGCCCTGGAGGTTATGATAGTCTGTCTTCCAAGGTCAATCCAAATCCCCTTCAAGGCACCCTCCTTTGGCATTTTCTGTTAAAATATATGAGGCGTGATCAAAATATACAGTGAATATTTAAACTTAAAATTACAGTAAAAACCCATCGCATTAGCCTTCCTGACAGTACTTCCCCTTGCTTCAAACAGATTTATCCCATCGTTCTTGGTGATATATCTTTTATTGTAATAAGCTTCTTTAAAGATTCAAACATTTACCATGTATTTCAACCACCTTGTAGACCAGTGACATATTATTGAAATGTTTATGATTTAGGCCGCTTACTGCCATTTGGGCATCAGAGTTGCTCCACGGTGCCTTATAGCTGCTGTAGCATCACAAACCTGATGCTCAAACTAACATTTGGCTTAAAATCAAGGATGGAGAGTTAATTTGCTGCAGTAAGCCACTTTTACCCTACTTTATTACATCCCTCTGTTGCCAATCTCAGAGTGATGTTAAACTTAAGAGAAATCTTTGCACAGTGATGTTGCAAAGAGAAATCTATCTTTGCACAGTTCTGGGGCAGATCCAAGTGTCAACAGAGCCATGGTCTGTCTGGAGCATTTACAAGATGCCCGTGTCTTCATCTCTTCCTTCTTCTGATGGCTGCTGGCTCTGTGTGTCGAGGTATACCACTCCTTGCTCTGCCTCTGGGATGATTGTACTGGATCATCCTCTTATATTCATAGGAAATTTCCCTCTTCCTAAGGACTCTTCAGATTGCCTTTAGAGCCCACGTGAATAATCCAGAATGATATAAATACAAAGTCATTTTTTGCCATATATGGAGATATGTATAAGTCCAGGGATTAGAATACAGATGTCTTTTAGGGGAGCCAGTGTTCTGCCCACCACAGCATCTTAGGAAATCCAGCTCTCAGTTTTCTGGCCTTTTATAGAATTCACATTTTATATTTTTGTTGCTTTCATTAATTAAAAAGTTAACACTTGAGACGCTTGCACTTCAATTATTTGGTGGTGTTTATTATGTTGCTTATTTGAGTTTCACTTCTAAATGGAGGTAGAGAGAACTCAGGTCTTTGTGTACACTCACCTGTTTCCCTCCAGCTCCAGTAAGCTCATCACTGTATCTAAATGTGAAGGCCCTGAGAATTATGCCGCACGCACTTGTAGTTGTTTCTGCCACCTGCACCTTGTGAGCGTAATTCCCCACCGGACAGGAGAGCAGAGCAGTGCAGTGGAAAGAACATGAGTTTTCCACCAGACTGCGCTTGAATCTCTGAAGTGTGACTTCAGGTTACTTAACCTGGAGCAGGGTTATCTCAGCCTTCACGGTTTGACCAAGGTAGAGCTTTTGTAAGGATTAAATGGTGCTAACATAGCTATTAACACTTTGAACTTATATTAAATTTTAACAATTATTATTTTTACAACTGTCTTTTACTTGGGTCAGGACTCAAATATCTATACTTTACTAGTTTCCACTGTATTTTATCATTTTATCAGGTTAATTGTCCCAAAATATAATTTTTACCTTCATGAGCTCTTCCTCAGCCTATAAAGTATGTAATGGATTCATGACACCTACAAATTAGAATAACCTTGACTTAACATTGGCGATCATGATGGTTAATTTTATGCACACTTGACAGGGCTGAGATAGCTAATTAAACATATTCTTTGGCTGTACCTGTGAGAGTATTTGCAGAAGGAAATAGCATGTAAATTGGTAGACAAAGTAAAGCATATTTTCCTTCCCAATATAAGTGGGCATCACTTAGTCCACTGTGGACATGGATTGAACAAAAATGCAGATGAAGGGAGAATCAGACCATGCCTGAATGTTGGAGCTGAAACATCAATCCCCTGCTCTCAAGCTTGGATTTACACCACTGAGGTCCCAGTGTTCAGTCTTTGGGACTTGAACTAGAACTACACCATCATTTTCCTGGGTCTCTAATTTGCATATCGCAACCCTAGGACTTCTTGGCCTATAGGACAACATGAGCCAATTTCTCAGAATGAGTGTCTTTGAACATACCATATATCCACTGGATGGGTTTCTCTGAGGCCTTTTAAACACTTTCAGAGCCTACCTCACCAGAATTTCCCAACACTTCTCCCCATGCACAGATCTCACTGCCGCGGGCCTGGTGTCTACAGCCTCTGTGCGTGTGCTTGTCACTTCCTGCAGCCTCCATGCCACTTTCTTGACTCCTATTCATCTTTCAGGACTGCATTATTTGCTGCTGTGGTTCAGAGTCAGGTATCTCTCCTTCTAAGCACAGTGCTCCCACCGTGCACTGTTCTGCCTTCTGATTTCCCTGGCAGTCTATGTACATGTGAGTGAGCACTGCACTTTCCAGTTTGGAGCTCTTTGTAGCCTCATGAGGTTTGGAACTTCAACAGCAAGAGCTGATATTTTCAGTAAATGGTGTTCTCTCTCATGTCCAACAAAATGATATAAGACTTAAGCAGTTTACTTTTTTCTTATTCTAATTTGTTTCAACACAAAATTTTCCAATTAGCAAACTTGACTTTTCTGTCCTCTTTCAATTCTTTGTCTTTTAAACCAGAATTTCTCAATTAACATCTTATCTAAAAATGTCTCAGCTTGACAGTCAAGGAACTTAATCTTTAAGCCACTTTCAAATTATGTGGCCTTGATTGAGTCACTTTTCCTTACATTAGGACCCAAAAGAATGCTTTATTAAGTGAAAGCTTTGACTAGGATTAGAATCTTATAGAAGTAGAAGGGACACCATTGAGGAATTTGGGGTAGTTCCCTGTCATCTATGGAGGAGCTGAAATCTGCAAGCTGGGCTACGTATAGTATCTGTCCTCAGCTTTGCACATAAAATGTATTGCTATGTGGCTGGGGAGAAAAGAATGACTACGGTTCCCTTTGTTGCTGTTGTCCATTACTTCCAGTAGTAATTCATTTGGAAAACATTTGAATATCTTTTCTGTTACAAGGAACCTGCTAGAAGTATAAAATTTAGCAATGTTCAGGAGGAATGAGCACATTCATCTATAATTACAGGCACCGTAAGTGCAAGGAAAAAGATTTTAAAAGAATGGAGAAAAACTACTTATCTAACTAATTACAGAGGCAAAAAGAGCCAGCCAGACTCCTGAGGGCAAGAACACGTCAGAGGACAAAGGATGAGAGTTGGCCCCATGAAGATTCACAGCCTGCGTACCAGTACAAACTAAATAATAAATTGCAAACTAAATAATAACTTTCCATGGCTTGTTACTGTAAAGAATGATAGGAAATGAGTTCAGGAGGGCAGGGAGGCACATTTTCATGAAGGTGTTATGATCCATGCCGGTTTGATTGGACACTGGTCTGCAGACATTTAGAATTACTGGAGTGTTTTATGTACCTCAGTGTCATTCCTAGATATGCCTTAGGGGGAGATCATTTTAGCAGAAATAAGGAGGATAACTCAGAGAAGGCCGAGATCATAAGCCATTGGCTACTTAACATGTGGTTCTCACAGAACAAAATTTAGGGAGTCCTATCTTACTACATGTGAACAAAAGAACATCTGTTCTGCCTGTGAACAAAAGATCAGCACAATCCTTCACCTTCCTGTCCCCCTAACTTGCACACAATTAACTATCAGGAAGTTTATTTATTTATTTATTTATTTATTTTGGATCAAAATTCACAGTTATATTATGGGGACTAGAAAAGAAGTAACAGTTGAAAACAAAAACCAAGTCATTAACTCTAAATACTAATTCTATGCAGGACAACTGTATGCCCATGTTTTAAATCTTCACAAATACCTACCTTTATTCATATTATTATTTTGATCTTATAACATACCACATCCTTTCATTGAAGCCATTGTTTCAGGCAGTTATACCCTCCAACAAGATAAACACCATGTAGGGAGATGCACTTGAGGCACAATATACCTTGTTGATAACATGCCTTGTCAGCTGAGCAGGCCAGGCCATGGAGAGGGTGACTGAGCAAAAATGGAGTTTGTAGCTGATGCAAGTTTACATATCTCATAGTTGTTACCCTATCTCTGCTCACAGTCAGGAACCTGTCAGACCTTATTCACCAGAATGGCTTGTAGATGCCTTGAACAGAGACAAAATACTTACAATTACCTACCCTCCTTTGGCTACACTTGCCCAAGGGGAGGAAGCATAGTTCTACAGGAGGAGGAACAGAGTTCCAGTATGTCAACCAAAATGTTAAACACATATTTTGGAGACCATCTAGGTAGAATGGATCTCCTACAACTGAAGTAGAATTTATCAGTTGGAACGTAAGTCACATTTAAGGCCAGGAAATGAGATGTAGGTGGGAGAACTCTCCAACTTTTTCATCTGAACAACCTAAGTGGAAAAACTGGATGAGGGTGGTTCATTTCAGTAGCACATAAGTAGAATTGATTCTGCTCATGCTAAGACTGGGTCTCCAGAGCTCATCACCAAGAGACTACAACATTGAACACTACCATTTACTGCAAAAATGGGACGGCATATTTTTAAGCTTAAGAGTAACAGCCATTGCTACCCTGGCTGAGAAGTGTCAATCCAGTCTCTGGTACAGGCCAAGGGCAATCATGGGTGCCGGTAAGGAACACCCTCATGAGTACATTAGGTATCTCTTGGCATTGAAACCTCTTGAGGTTTCCTCATCATAGCCAAATTTTCTTTTTGTGCTCAGTTGCTTCCTGATTTTAAAAATCAAAAGCTGGATTTGTGGATGGATGTGGGTGAAATGAGAAAGTAAAATGCTGGTTGGAGTTATAGCAAGTGCCTCAGAGGACAGCAATTTGGGTAAGACTGGTTCACTGAAAATAGCTACTGTTAGGAGTTTGGACTATGTCAGTTTGTAGGTCTTTTCTTCATATCTGTAAACAATGTGCAGTTCTAGCCTTCTTTCTGATCCATTTGGAAAGAGGTAGATATCTTCATTAAGCTCTACAAGAGTTTTAGACAGCTTTTTCCTAAAGGCAACTTTCTTTTATGAAAGTCATGTTGTGAATTAATTCGGTACATTGTCTAGAATGGCACTGAAAAGTATAGAAATTGGTAATATTTATCTCTTGATGTAGCTTGTAGCTCCTAGTCCTGTCTTTAAAAGCCTGGCTTAGAAATCTAATTTCATTTCCATGGTGTGTATATATAGTGTCTCTTCATTTGGATTCTATTGTGTCGGTTTTATTCTTGAACTTAGGGTTCCAATCACTGGAGTAGAGTAATTCCCATTTCTTGCTTTCTTCCCTGCTCATCCATGTGGCAAAAAATGCACTGCCAATCCACGCCACATATCTAAAAGAATCCCTGACTGGTTCTTTAGTGAACTGTATCTTTTGACCTTCAAAGTCAAGTCTCTCTTACTGCCTCAGTTATCCATGTCTTCCTCGGTGAGTTGCATTTCCATACATGTACCCTGAATCTTTTTGTAAACTAATTGCCATTAAACATTTATTAATCACAGACTGATTAGGTTGAATATGTGATGGTTAATTTCAGGAAATGATAAATGAGATCCATAAGGAAACCATTTTTTAGGGCAAGGTTAAGGCACACACAATTAATGATGCATAATGATATTACTCATAATTACAGTTTACTTGTCTTATGAAGAAGTATTTGTAGAGGGCACAATTATAGTACACTTAACTGAAAACAATACTTAAACACTTGTCTCCATTTTAGAAAATAGATGCAATTTTTACAATGTTAGATCCCTTGAATACAACTGCTTGCTAGCAACTATCAAATGATGGAAATTCTGTCTCTTTTCTCTTCTTGGATATACTTTCTAATAGAGGAAGGATATGGATCCAGAAAGAATGAACATGGTTTAGTTTATCATTCTATCATATTTTTATGTTCTTTCTCAAGATGGTATTTATTGTCCAAAAAAAGTATGTGTCTTAGTTTGTGGTAGGAAGTGTTTAGCATCTAAGTTTACATTGTTATAATAGAACACTTTTAACATCAATTGGTTAAAATAATTGCATTTGTTCACTGCTTTCTAAAGGGAATTTAAATATGTGAAGCAACATAATTTCTACTTTCCTAAAAGTTTCCCCCAAACCACTGCTCTCATTTACCATAATGAATACATTTTTTCCTTAAGCAAAACACTGACTTCTCATTTGTGAAGAGGAATGAATGTTCTCTTCTAGCAGACACAATAGTTTCTTTTTATAAATTAGAAATTATGCTTTTTAAAATTGTATATTAGAAAATACTCTTTATAACTGCACTGTGACTAGAAGTCATATGGCAGACAGAAAGATTAGCCTCTCTTATTAGATCATGCTTTCTTTGCTAGGCAGGGACATACATCTTTTTGAAAATGGCTATTATATGTATTAGCAAAACTTATCAGGACTTCAAAGAAAAAAGATGGCAGGGGCCATTGTACAGCAGACTCTTTCAGGAAAGATTTAATTCTCCAGGGCAATGTGGCTTCAGCAATTTGCTGCTGTGTAGGGTTTAGATTTTGTGAAATCACATGCTCATTTTTAGGCTATGGAAATGGCCTAGCTGTGAACGATTTCTAATCAAAAAGACAGCTGCAAACATTATCATTCCATTGCCCTATGAGACATTAGTAGGTTTTCTCTTTCCTGGTGGCCTCTTAAATCACTGATCTACCAGACTTTCTTAGGAAGAGCTTGCTTGTCAAGCCAGTTCCCTCAGTTAAAAATGTCTGTGACACTTGCTTTCTTCTTATTGGTAGTAGAGTCACACACAAAATTGCTTTAAAATTGCACTTTTGCTTCTTTAGAGATTGTCCCATCTAGATACCTAAACACACTCAACCATCAGGACCAACTATGTGTGGCTCTTAAATTTACAAACATTTTCTTTTTTCTCCATTTCTGGATCAAATTTCATGAGTAATAGAATTTACTTGTTCTGATTTTCAGTCTATCCTCTTTGACTATTTTATTTTTCCTTCTCTTTCCTCCCCTTTTTTCCCTTCCAAGCTCTCTTTTCTTGATTATGTATTTTGCTTCTAATTTTTGGCCATGTTTCTGAGTTTGAAATTGTCTTGTTTAATTCATGGCTTGAATCATGTTTTTCCTCCATAACTAGGTATAGGTACCTGTGTCTCTCAGATCATTAGCAACTTTTGCTGCCAAGCCCAGGGAACACTTT
>NW_004524840.1:1011591-1018066 GCF_000260255.1 Octodon degus
TGTACAGAATATTTTGTTAAACTTCTTAAACTGGTTTTTCTGGCAAGATGGACTAGCATTGCCATGCAATGTTTAAAATGAAGATTATGTAAATTGGTGTAACACGTTTTGAGTGAGAATGCTTACTATGTTTGCTATAATTTTGTTCTGTAATATATCAGTTTAAATATAACTTTTCAAGGTTTCTTGTTAAGATCCTGAGCTAATCTTTTATCAAGTCAACTTATGAGTGATGTTTGGAAATGCGAACAATTTCTCACAGAAATAAGGCAGATATGTTGATGATCATATATGCATATACACCCTAAACATATAGGTAATTTTATGTGTTATAGATAAGAGATAGTTTTCAAAGGATTTTTTGCTTCTAGTGAATTACATTATGCATGCTCATGTCAATAATGTAATGTGCTACACTTTTCTTTACAAGGTGAAGAAATATGTTCAAATTATGAAAAAGCAGAGTGACTGCAAAGTATAAATGTAAATAGTATACAACATATAAGGAAAATGAATTTTGCACTTAAAATATGTGTATGCAATGAATCTGAATAAAAGAAATAACTTCTGGAATTTTGCAAAGATCTGATAGTTTAATAATGCACTACGTATTTTAAGCTTCGTAAATCCTTTTGTGCCAGAAACTGCATTTAAAACTAGACTTTTGCTTCCTTAGGGTTAACATGGCAATTGGTTCTAGGGTATTTAGTCTGATCTTAAAAGGAAGACCTAAGAGTTTGCCATTTTCTTTCTATGTAATCTGTTTAGAAGACTATAAATCAATCCCTATCACAAGCATGAGGCTTCTGCTTTTTCCTCATATTTGTCTGAAGATTTTACTGTAAGCTACAGTCTGGAACTGAGACTTTATCAAAGAGTGCCAGTCTCAGAGCTTACAGGAAAGATGGTGCTAGATATTCATTTCTTATTGGAATGAATCATTGGTGCAGGACTGAAGCTAAGGCAATATTATTCAGGCAATTTTTTCTGTACCAAAAACATGTAGTCTCCCATTGTTCTTGTTTCTATGGAGAAGCCTGAGAAATAGAGTAAGGTCACCATAACTGGGAAGCAATCCCATTTAATTAAGATGAACATACCAAATAAGGAAAAAGTGTTCAGAATTAGAGTGAAATTCCAAAAAATGATCTCAGGAAACTTGTCACTTATTGTTCTGTTGTTTATAGGATCCTGTATTTACAGATGGGAAGGAGAATAATTTTCTGGTGGTCCAAGAAATCTATCAGATAGTGAGTACCTCAAAAGAATATAAACTCATGAAAATGAACAGATTCTGTAAGAATATTATACTAATGCATTTCTTAAATTTAGTTTCTGATACTTTTTTGGTAGGATAAATAATATCTTTCCTCTTCCAAAATCCATATGCCTGTTATCCCAGTAAAAGAATGTGGCAAAAAAGACCATACAGATGTGATCAAGTTATAAAACTAACAATGGGAAGATCCTCTTGAATTTTTTAAATGGGCCCAAAGTAATAATAAATGTCCTTGTAAGAGGGATCTAGAGGAGTTTGGTGGATATAAGGTTCAGATGTAATGATGACAGAAGCAGAGCAAACGAAGACTGAAAGGCATTGGCTCACTGGCTTTGACAACAGAGGAAAAGAGCCTACAAAGCAAGGACTATGATATGTCTCCAAAAGCTGAGAACAGCAAAAAAATTGAGTTTTCTTTAGAGTCTCCAGAAAGAATCAGCCCCATGAGACTTACATGAGACCTCTGACCTACAGAACTGCAAAAGAATAAATTTGTATCATGGTAAGAAATAAAGTTTGTGTTAACTTATTTAGGCAGTGGTAGGAAATTAATATACTTTAAAATAAAAGAGCCAATAAGAATAACAAAATGAAACAAGAATATTTTTGGATAAAAGAGAGATTTTTGTAAATATTATCAGAGATTATCTTTGAAGTTTTCTTGGAGAAATTAATTTTCTGGCCTTTGTAGCTGCTTAAAACAGTACTTCTGAAATTGCTATCCATACTGAAAGAAGCTGATGTAGTTAATTAACATCTTTTATTGCCCTTGTGTAAATTAATCAGGTCTAAGCACAGCGACACCAGACTTCTTATACTATCAATAATCTTTGGAGACTATTTATGCTACAAGAGGGCACTGCTGAGAAAATCATCTAAAACATGGAAATAAAAGAAAAAAATGACTATGTGTTTTCAAAGTCATATGGGATCATTTTCTAAGAGACTCATCTAACAATGATTTAATTCTCCAGGGCTTTGTACTTTTATTTGTTTTACTATTTTCTGTCGCGAAGGGTCAAGACTATAAAATTACATGTTCACTTAGAGACTTTTGTCTAGCATAGATGCAAGTAATTCACTTCTGGAGAGAAGATGACTTCAAAGGTTATGGTTTTGTTGCCTCGTAGGACAATGATTAGCTGTCTCTAAGCTTGGCCTACTTGTGTCAGCCTCCCTCCCCTGGTGGGCATAGAGAATCCCTGTTGCTCTAATTTTTTCTCCCAGCATTAGTGTCCAGATGGCTCTACTGCTAAGAAGTTAAGTATATTTCGGGTCCTGTACATTTGCATGGTAGTCATGTTGATAACTTTATGGAGTCACACATTGGCAAATCCAAAGCAAAATGTGTGCATTCTCTCATTTAATCTTTATGGCAATCAAACAAGGAAAGTGAGACTGCTTTCCATTCATAGAGGGCCATAGAAATTTCATAGTTTTAAAAATGCCTGGGAAGGATGAAGAACCAGCTCTGTCTTATCTGTTTTCTCCTTCATCACAAGGCATTTCCATTGATGACATTGTCAGAAACAAGTGAAGGACTCTGGGCTAATTTTTCTCATTTCACATCTTAACTGTAGGTGTTTCATGAGTCATGAAGAGAAAATATCCTTAAGTTGAAAGTAAAAGGAGAAATAAAAAAACCCTGAGTCTTTGCTAAAATCTTGACATTCCACCAGCTCCCTGGCATGTTTAAAGATTGAATTGCTCAATCTAGCCATCTTAGACCTGTAGGTTTAGGCAGGAAGACAGAGAGCTTCCATTCTGGCTTCTACTCTCCCAATGCCCAGTATCTTGGTTTGATCCTGTCCTGAAATTAATGTCACAGCCTGGAAAACAACATTGACACAGTAGACATGCAGGAATCCTATTTATGCAGTCTTTGAAATCAGGATCCTGGGGCAGCTGGAATTTATGCACAGCAGTCTAATTGCTGTCAGGATTTATGGTAAGGAGAGATTTCTTGAAAAAATGTCTCAACTCTTTACCTTATACTAGTTTGGTTGAAAGACATCTAATTTTTCTGCTAACCAGCTTTCCATAGCCCTGGACAACCCCATTCTCTTTGCCAAGCTGCATATAAAATGTGTCTCAGGAGGGTGCCACGTCCCTGTCTTTCCATTTGAAGCATTTGCTTGTTGCTGCTCACGGACATTTTACCATAAATGTTGGTTATTGTTGCAGACTTAATGTCTGAGTCTGTAAACCATATCTTACAGCCTTTATCTCCAGTCATGTAGGGCTCCTTCTGCCTAAACTCCTTCCTGTATTTCCTAGATCCTTCCTTTCTTTCACTTTCACTTTTTACCTAATTCAAACACATTTTATATTATTCTAAGATAGCAGTAATACTCTGAGGTTTATACAACACAGATCAAGTGATGAAGTATGACAGAATTATTTTGTGATTCAAAAATTATGTGAAAAATGTGAAACTTTCAGGTAAAATGAAATGATTTAATAAAACAATAAACTGACCTTACAAAATACCATATTATACTGAAAAACTTAAAAATAGTAGATTTATAAATTTTTACATATTGCTTACAAATTTGAGTCATAAATTGGACATTGTAAAAAAATAAGTTTTCATAAAAGGGGAGCTACTTTTAATTATCAAGTTTTCAATTCTGATCACAGAGCACTGGGAGAATCTGACATTGGTATGAAATGATAAGGTTGTATATCTTGGCTATGTCTTTGGCCACCCACATGACTCTGATCAAGTTACTTGATTTTAGACTCAATTTGTAAAAAAAAGAAATTAATACTGTCTTCACTTAGTTGTAAAACTACAAGAGATAATTCTTCGAAGCATCTAAGCAATTACTGATATAATGGAAGCTGAATAAAAATCAGGTTCGTTTCCTTAATTCTCTTCACAGGTACCTGATTATGCCTACCTGTTTGCAATGAACTTTGCTGAGTCTAGCCTTTTTAAGTGCTGCTTCTCAGTGGAAAACCAGCTGCCCTCTGATAGCACCCATTGTATTAGCGCATGGCTCTCACATTTTTAAATGAGCATGAAAAATATTGGGCGCTTATAAAGTTTTTTTTCCCCCATAAGAATTTTAGTTTAAGAATTTCTGTATACAACATTCTAAGAATTGTGGAAATAGGACTCAACTTCTCAGACCTTGTGATTATCTTTTGTTTGCTAAATAATTGCACCAAATAAGTATCAATCAGCTATCAAGCATGGACCCTGATTCCAATAAAGTTCTCACTCGGATGATTAAAGTATTATCACCTTTCTCTCTCTCTCTCTCTCTCTCTCTCTCTCTCTCTCTCTCTGTCATTTATCATCAATAATCTTATATCTAATTTTTCTGGTTAGCAGAAAAATTAGATGTCTTTCAACCAAACTAGTATAAGGTAAAGAGTTCAGACATTTTTTTCAAGAAATCTCTCCTTACCATAAACCCTGACAGCAATTAGACTGCTGTGCATAAATTCCAGTTGCCCCAGGACCCTGATTTCAAAGACTGCATAAATAGGATTCCTGCATATCTACTGTGTCAATGATATTTTCCAGGCTGTGACATTAATTTCAGGACTGGATCAAGCCAAGATACTGGGCATTAGGAGAGTAGAAGCCAGAAGGGAAGCTCTCTGTCTTCCTGCCTAAACCTACAGGTCTAAGATGGGTAGATTTGAGCAATTCAATCTTCTTATATCTATTATCTATTATCTATTAATCTATTATCTATCTCTTATTTGTTTGGCTGTTGAGAATTTACAGTTATGAGGACAAATATTAATGCTGATAAAAGTTGTATAGAATCAAGAATGTGAGCCATAGCTAGTTTGAGTAGTCCCATTTTTAGAATAAAGTAGAGATTGAACTACTTAGGAAGAAGATACCCAGGGTGTGAGCAATACCTCTTGCAGTCTCAGTAGAGTGCTGGGCCAATGAAACATTGTCTTTATATTGTTGCATAAATACTCATGAATACTGCGCTCCTCCAACGTAGATTGGTATCACAAACAATACAGACTACTCTGAGAGAGTAGTTTTTGGTGTATTATAGGCAAAGGAGACTCTACTGGTTCTGAAAAATAGGTTTGTCCCACAATATTAGTGTTGCAATTATTCTTGAGATTATCGTAATTTCATTAATCCTTTGGGGATCTAGGTACTAACTCCCAGGAAGACCTCAAACCAATATATTTCCCAATATTTTCTAATTTATACACAAGATAGTTATGATAGTTATACAGCTAGCTTCTCTTAGTTCACCAAAAATAAAGTTTGTGCTAATATTTTTAGACAAGGTATCGTGCCTATATCTTGTACTCTAAATAGCTACTAAGAAGATAGTGATACACAATATATTAATTATTGTAACTGTCCTACTAACCCTTTTTGAAACTTTTTTTTTTCTTTAAGATAAAAAAAAAATGCAGGACCAACTAGTCTAGATTTTGTGGCATGGTCATAGCAATCAAAAGCTTATAAATTACTATAGCTCTGAAGGAGGCTTGGTAGAGTGAATGTGGTGCCCACGTCTAAGGACCCCAGCATCCTGCCAGCCCTGGATGTAGTTACGCTGCTGTCTAGGTATTTCCCATTCCTCCTGGAAGGCAATAATCATAGTAATAAGAATTGAAGCCGTGCTTTAGACTCTATGGGAGCACTTCCTTGAAACAGTTTTAATTGTCTGGAGAATAAAAGCAGAACTCTCTAACACACCCTTCTGCTACTCCCTACTCTCCTTTCATCCCCCCCATTGGGACAGTTTACCCTGAGGCTAGTGTCCATAACCCTTGTGTTCCAACCACTTGGATGCTTCCCTATACTATGTGCATCATTATTCATTAACCTCCTTGCTACTGTCTAAAGAAATTCATTCCACCCAACACTTCTTTTAGAATTTACTGATAAAGTAAAAGCCTCAATAGGGTAGGGTTGGATATCTTATTCATCCACCAGTAAATCTCAAACAACCAATAAGGCTAGACCCAGTCCTAGCCCAGGTCCGTAGGAATTTCTGCCGAATCCCGGAAACGCCCAGACCCAGTCTAGCCCTGGTCCACAGTGGGAAGGAGCTGAGCACAGCAGCCAGACCTAAGCCAGATGCAGCTGGATAAGTCCAAACTCTGTAGAGCTCCACATTAACTTCAGTACGTGTGAAGGTTATAACTACAGCAAAGATCTACAACAAAGGGCAGAGGACAGTGCTACACAAAATGACG
>NW_004524840.1:1024662-1039016 GCF_000260255.1 Octodon degus
TGGTGTTTGTAAGTAGGATCACAGGTCTGCATCTTGTACAGCAATTAACCACTAAGAAGAATATATGCCGTGTATTATTTGTTGAAGCTGTACTTTCAATTTGATTTGAAACTGTCTCATTGCTATATGTTTATCAATAAAACTTTGAAAAGAAAAAAAAACCAATAAGGCTAACACTTAGCATTTAATAAATACTTGTTGAATTACGAAAAGAAACAATCAGCATCAGCTTAAATGTCGTCTTTTTTTTTTTTCTGAAGCTGTTCTAAATTATTTCATTCAGAATATGGAGCTTTTTTTCCCCCTAGGTTGTAATAGTACATTATTTGTTTCCTCTTATTTTTCCTTATGTCACAGCAATCTTTCATTATTTATGTGTGTTATTCTCCAAACTATCACTTCCTGAGAAGGGAGGTGGTATGAACCCATCATTTGCCAAAGATATCAACATTCCTGCTTACAACTAGCCATGCCCTGTGTATGATGGATACTGAGCTTGTGCTAATTAAGTGGAATTTCTGAGTAGAGTGTTACCGAAAGTTACATTCAATGCTACAATTTCAGAGGATGGAGAGATGACATATGTTGATCAGAAATTACTTTGAAACATGAACCTGTCTCTGTTAACCCTTCTCATGTGAGAGCCTTTACTGATTCTACTTGAAGCAAAATGTCACAGCCTTTGCCCAATCTCAGTTCCAGGTGACTTTGGCTTTGTACCAGTATCAATATTTGATGATTTTGGGGTAATAACTTTATTGCTCAGAGTTTCCATGTCTTCTTCTATATCTCAGTCACTCTTCCCTCGTTGCTGGGACAAATACCCGACACTCGAAATGAAGGAAGGAAAGGTTTATTTAGCTCACAGTCACTAGAGGTTTCAGTCCATACTCAGCTGGCTCCAAGGCAGAGCGGCACTTGGCAGAGAGCAACCTTTCATGGCCAAGGCAAAAAGAGGCAAGAGAGCAAAGGGCATGGCAGCAGCTCAGGCAGCTAGCTAACCTCTCTCCCTCCTTACACTGTAATGCAAATTACCATTTGCAGGGCAGGTAGAGTATCCACACCCACAATAACCAATCACAAACTCCAGAAGCCGTCCCATGACTGCATGAGGCTTTGAGGGGACACCTAGAAACAAACCATAACACTATGTAACAGGAAAATGTTGACGAGCACCACACCTAGAGCTCACCACTCTGTTCCCTCCCCTAACTGGTTCAGACATTTGCTGAAATTCCCAGTGAAAATCTGCTACCTGAGCATAGAGCCCAACAGGCTCAGGCACTCATCCTGGATCTCTTCGAAATGTGATCTTGCACCTTTTAAAACTAAACCAGAAAAAAAAAAAAAAGGCCCATCTAAAGAGACCTGTTTTCCAGTTTTCTAATGAATGAGTCAGACTTAATGCTCAGAACAGCTCTTATCAGAGCAGTCTCGCTTTGCCTCTAGTTCTATTCCTGCTACTTTAATGTCCAGGAGACTCGCTGAAGCCATGTCTTAAGGGAAACAACACTCTCATCTATTAGCCAAGTAAGTTCAGTCTTTTAAAAGCACATGGCTTTTCTCTTAGCCCTCACGGTGTTTTATCATACTTAGGCAGGTTCTAAAACAGTTTGGATCTTGCCTGTTTAAGTTGCTGCAGTCTCAGCTCACCCTCTTCCGGCTGTGCCCGGCTGAGCACAAAAGGGAAAGGGACTTAATTACCTAATAATTCCCTAAAGCAGTATCATGGTATTTTTGCAGAATTGCTGAGTAAGCCCTTCAGTTTTATTTTTTTAACATCACATTGAACAGTGCTACTTCTACTAAAATATGTACTTTTTTTGCATTTCTATCCTCAGGGTGAGGATTGTGGGATTTAAAGACTCTCAGCTTCTGAAGAACTTCCAGCCAAGTGAAGAAAAGAGTCCAATAAATCCTGTGGCATTTCACAAAACCACCCCAAAACTCCAAGGGGTTTAATTAGACTATGGATATTTGACTTAATGGTGTTTTAAAGCAATATTCATAAATTTTGGGCAAGAAAAACATAGCACTTTGCACATACATACTTAAAAGACGTTGTTTTAAGCAGGAAGCAACGTGCATTCTTCGCTTGGCCTAAGGTAAAATAATTAATTTTGAGCAGGAGAAGTCAGTTGTTTGATACCATTACAGTTCAATTGAGTTATGTTAATTATTCCAGTTTCATTTATTCCCCTTTGCCATAGAGCAAAATTTACTATCGACCATCACTAAATGAAATTCACTTATTTCCTCTTCTCTCTCTCTCTCTCTCTCTCTCTCTCTCTCTCTCTCTCTCTCTCTCTCTCTCTCTCTCGAGGTTTTTCTGGCACAGGGCTTCACTGTGTAGTTCAGGCTGACCTTGAATTCACTTTGTAGCCCAAACTCCCCTCAAATCCTAGTGATCCTCCTGCCTCAGCTTCCTGAGTTGTGGGATTGCAGGTATGCTGCATAAAATTCTTTAAACTATGAAAAGAAGCAATTCTAAAATGTAGGCCTTCCAGGTCTCTAATTAGAAGCTACTTTGAAAGTACATTAATGAAAGTATACCTCCAACTTCTTTTTTAATAATGTTATTATCATGACATTAAAAATACATAAAACATCTCCCTGAGAAGGGAAAACATCTTAAGAGCAGTGGAAAGGAGCTGCTGCTGCGGCTCATGAATGAGGCAAACGAAGTAACTTCTTTGATGGTGTCAGGCCTCATCTTCCAACACCATAGTAGGGGCAACTCCATTTCTTTATCTTATCTCACCTGTATAACACTAATTTTGGTGTCTCGTAAACTCTCCAACTAGGTTATCATCTTTAGGTAGATTTGAGCAATGAGGACACAGTCTGAGTGACTCGAAGTAGGGTACAAGGAGCTACGCAGGCAAGTGATAGCAGGTACTCCTGGGAGACGCGTGTACTGATTTGACAAGACTTCCCCCAGTCGCCACCTGTCTCACAGCTACCCGGTCAGGGCTTTCCAAGTGCTCCTAGATGAGAGAGTTGTCAGAAGCTGCTGGCATGATGAAACACACTACTTAGTTCTATTCAATGGTAAAGTCACTGAATGTGAGGAATACAGGATTGTCTTACTATTTCCCATCAATATTTTGCTTTGTATTTAAGAATTGCATATTGACAAAAGCCTGGAGTGTGGCATTAGCTTCAGATCTTTTCCTCTGCATCCTTAATGTATTTCAGGCAAAAGTGCTTTTTTGAGGAGACTTTGGGGCCGGTATTGTACAGCCCGGTGTTTGAGAAATCACAGCAGCCTGTTTGTTTTAGAATGTTTATTCAAAGTCTGTTTATTCTTTATTGCTTCGTGCTCATTTACATTTTCCTCTTTGCACTCAGGCATTTGGCTCGATTCCACATATGCTTATTAAGCTCTCAGTTCATTTATCACATTTACCTTGCCTGGAATTCTTGGGGGTAAACTAATGTCACTTTGCTAATCTTTCATTGCCCTTCAGATTTCATCCTTGATGTTCCTTCCTCCACAAAGCTTTAACTAAACCTCTGAGATTGGGTAAGCTATTCTGAGAGTTCCATAGCTTTCTGCAATTATACCTAGTAATGTCTTCAGGGCTCTGCAAGGGCTGACTGCCTACCTGTCAGCCTTTCCCATTAAAATAAGTGGTTCACTGAGGGCAGAGTATTCATGCTTCAGGAAGCCTGTGCTCACTGTTCTTCCTGTGTCACTTGCTGGGTCTCTCAGCTAAACATATAGAGCAGAAATTCCCTTAATGGAAGGAGGGAGGCAGGAAGAAGAGGCACAGACTTTGGCTTCATATCGTCCGTGTGAAATCCTCCCTACAAGTTCAACAGTACAGGTTGATCAAACCAATCAAGCTTCCCTATTGTCATCTATCAAGTGGAAATACTGAGCTACCTTGCAGGCATAAAAACCAGCATATTTTTCATGTCCAGAGCTTTCCACTCAATGCAGTGACTGGATTCAGTCTCTGTTCTTAGAAATTCTGTGTTATCTGTAGAGTTCTTCAGAAAGACATGCAGGCATGAAGCTGGAGAAAAGTATGTGTTTGCAATTAACTCAGGATGTGTCCAACAGCATGTATACTAGTGAGCTTGAATGTTGATAGAGACCCAGACAGCGTTAGCAATCCAGCAGGTGAAACCTGACATCAGCTCTGCGTTTTGAAGTGTTGAATATTGACTGAGATAGAGCAGGTATTTCCGTTGTGTATGGCCTGTATCTTGCAGCACATCACAAGGTGATTTTTTTCTTTTTGTAAGATTTACAGCAGTTTCACTGGGACTAGGAGCATCATAAGTATTTATTCAAAGGCAAGGAAAAAAACATAACTGGAACTCACTCAGTCAAGCAGTTTATTGAAAGAAATGGCTTGTTTCCACTGACACCCATTTAAAAGTTCTCTCGAAATAGAGGATGTCCTCTAGCCCTTGAAGGCAAGTATCTCGTGAGACTTGCTTCTGGGAGATCACCACCTGTTTTCATTGTGTTGGGGATAGCCTGGCCTTTTCTGAACTTAAATCTTCTCTGTGCTTTCCTCTCAAGTTTGCATGTCATATTGGCCTTAGATCAGAAAAAATTCTGTGAAGCAGAAGTCCAGGCATCAGGCTGTGAGCAGACTCTGGCAGTGTTCTAGGGAGAGTCACTGAGAATGAAACCAGATGTGTTTTGCCTCCTCTTCTGTTCTATACATAAATTAGTTAAATGATATTAAATATAAGTATACATCCACACACTTCCACCACACCACTGCTATTATCAAATTATTAAAAATTCCAAATATTCTTTCTTAGCATCATATGATGATAAGCTTTAGTATAGGCTGATTACATCTCATTCTAAATTAATTTGGCCAACAAAGAGCTTTTCCAAAGTTTGAATAGTAGAAAGCCAGTTTTCAAACTGAGAGATGAAAAAATTCCAGTCTCTGAGAAACAAAAATTGATAGCAATAAATTAAATATTACTTGCAAACCAAGAAAGAACTTTGCTCAGATCCTTGTGAGCAAAATGAAGCATGTATTGGTGAGAATCTTTAATTCTCCTGCCAGAAATGCTCTCAGGTGTTAGAAACTATGCAAAAACAACTTTTCAAGTATTGGACATGGGAAAGGAGGATGACAAAGAACTATTTAAAACCTACTAATATTTCCATTTTCAGTTCAAAATGTGAAGGAGCAGGCTATCCATGTGTATCATCTAAAGAAACAATTCCTTAATTTCTTAATTAACATGCTTAGCAAAACTTCTTGCTAGAAATTTCATATAGGGTGATGAAATTTCATGATTTGTTCAGGGCTGTTTGGGTTTTAAAACTGAAAGTCCTGGGATATAGCTCAGCGGCATATGCACCTGCCTGGCAAGTGCAAGGTCCTAAGTTCGATCTCCAGTACTGCAGGAAAAAAAAAAGTGTCTAATGCTGACTGAATCTTATCCTACAAATAAAACTGAAGGTCCTGTGTTGAGGGGGCATCATCAGCCTCAAGCAGGCTAGGACAGTTGGTCATGTAGTTTCAACACAATTCCAGGACTGAGTGGTCCTTTTCCCCAGGAAAAGGATTACTGAAATAAAGTCGTCATTTTACTTGATTAAGTCACCTTTAAGCAACAAATGCTAATTTCAGAATCAGTGAAACGTAAGTTCCCACAAAACACAGCTTCAGCATTCACACTGCTTTGCCCCACCTTAAAGTACTAGAGAAAGGCATAGGGATATTGTTTTATATCTTAAAATTTGTGGGCAAATAAAATATTTCTAAGTCACACTTAATGTATGGCATTCTAAGAATATTTCGTATTCTGAGAATCATAGTAAACTTTTCTTACAAGAAAGTAAGAGGTTTTGTACTTGGTTTTGAAAACTGAATTTTTATGTTGGATTTGTCTAGACTGAGTTCATTCTGTGTTAGTGCGCACAGTTTACAATGCAATCTGTGTGTTTGGACTCAACCTACCCATTCTCCTTGCTGCAGTTGCTACTGCTGTCCCCATTCCCCTTCCCACCTGATGTTCTCAGCCCCAGCTAGAAGAAGTGTGGGATGCCTTGGGTTTTGATGGCCAGCATGGAGCACCCATGATTCTGGGGCCAGCATGCCATGCAGCACTAGGGATTGAACCCAGGTCCTTATGCTTGTCAGGCAGGCGCTTAGACCATGGAGTTATTTCTCCAGCCCCAAAATTTGGTATTTTAATTAAAGGTCCCTGTGGGATCAAAAAGAAACTAGGCTTCTCCTCGTTTCTTTCTCAGCCCTACCTAACCTCCTGAACTCTAGTTTCTCCTGAGATCCTCAGTGAATAAATAACTGGCACAGGAGTTTTTCTCTTAGGCTATACTTCCAGAGACATTAGCCTTTACTGTATCTTATGGTGTATGAAGCCAAGTTTTACTTGAGTTTTATTCAAGACTAGTAAGTTTGTTTCCCTTTATTATACCAGTATTGTTAATAATTATACTATCTTCAGGGCAATGTGAACACTTTCTATAATGGCATGGGGAAGGGTGTAGTTAAGAATTAACATGTCAACAGCTTATCAAGTCTTATACATAGTGTGATCAAAATGTGGAGTGAATGTTTCATTTTTAAAAATCATTAAAGGAAAAGGCACATTGCCATTAACACTGCTTAAAATACCCCACTCTCTTATCCTGCCATTCTTGCTTCTTTCGAAATAGTATGCTTTTTCTGACTGTCTTTAGGAGATATGATTGGAAGTACTGTAAGTACTGCTGCCAACCATCCAACTCACATACATTAACTTGTGTCTCTACCATTTTCACTGATCGGGAACAATGAATCTTCTGGCTCTTCCCCAAAGTAACTAAGACCGTGAAAGATACATGCTTTGAGTGGATCAGACAGCCACGACAGCCCAAATCAATAAGTGAAAGAGGTCTTCAAACACTGCTTCAGGAAATGAGAAGAATCTGTTAGGAGTGAGGAGTGTTTTTCAGGCATTAATAGCAGTTTGACTTTCATTGCAATAATTTTTTAAACTTAAATATTCCCAATATTTTTATTGCATGTCCTATTACTTCACTGAATGGTCATTTATATCCTATAAGCAAAGTAATTTTTATCTCCTTTTATAATGAAAACAAACAGAGTTTTAGATAGGTCTAGATTGCATCATTAGTTAATGTGGAATGAAAGCCTAACTTTGGTTTTCTTACACTGAAAATTTGCTATTCATGTTTGCTTGTTTTCACTCTATTCATTTAATTTCTTAATATCCTTCCTTTTTAATCTTTTATCTTTATTGTATAATCCTAGCTTCAAAATGATGATAATGCCTTCATTACAATAATAACAAATAACACTACCAATGGACAATAAGAAAAACATTGAATTTGGATTTTTCAAAATATATAACTCACTCTATTTTTTAAATGTAACAATTATTTAATTTTGTTCTTATTAAGAAATTTAGAACACTAATTTCTGAGGATAAATTCCATTTGGCAGAGCAAAAATGGATCACAGGTAGCCCCAGAGCTGAGGAACAGCTTTGATTTTTGCTAAAATCTGTGAATCCACCACTTTATGCTTCACCTTGTGTTGCTCTGAAATCTGGTATCTCTCTTTCTCAGAGTTGAAAATCTCACCCTCCTGATATCTGGGTTTCTGCAGCTTCTTCTTGAAGTAAGCATCAGTGAGGTGCTTGGGGATTTTCACTTTGCTGATATCAATTTTTGTAGAGGTGGCAATGACAAATTTCTGGTGTGATCTTTGTACAGGAACATGACTAGGCTAAGAGGCCCAGTCACAAGTAGCAAGCCGCTGCCCAACTGCTTCAGGAAGACCACTGTCTTGCCTCTGTGACATCCAATGAGGAGGATCAAGATGATGCCGGGAGTGATGCTAGCTCGAAGTTTCCTCACATACTGACTGAAGGGTTTCTTGCCATGTCTCAAGAGCTTTCAGAGCACATCTTCGGTAGGGTAATATCTAGGAATTTTTTGAATCTTAACCAACCAGGTACCTCCATTCTTGTCCCCACTGACTGGTTTTGTGATCGTAGCAAGAACTTTCTCCTTCTTTTTCTTCTCAGCTTTTGATTTAGCAGCTGTGTCCTTTATCTTGTACAAAGCCCTTCTGGAATACATAGAGGATCAATAGTATCTACCAATTCCTCTAATCAGGACAGGATTTTGGCTGCAGTGAGGCTGCTCCTTCTTGGACTTTTGCCTTCACTTTACCCTTTTTATCAGTACCACTGGCAGAAGCCTTCTTAGCTTCAGGTTTCCTCTCTTTAGTGTCTGGCTTCTCAGTTTATTCACCAGCCATCTTGCAAGTTGTGAAGGAGAACTGAGTTTCTGACTTCCAGTTTATAAGCAACGTGTAACTCACTTTAAAAGTGTGTGCACAAAATAATTAAAATAGAATGAATAAAAACCACTTGTAAATTGAGTCATAATGGTTAAGGCAATGATCCTGAGAATCTCCATCAGGTTTTTGAAACTAGCAGTGACTTGGTAGGAGTCTCACCCTGACTAACTATACATGCTGATACCTGTGAGCTAAGCAACTGCACTGAAGATAGCCATGTGTAATGCTAGGGCCGTGCTTGGAATGCCTGTCATTCTGGTCTTCTAAAAGCATATTTCTTATAATGTCATATTAATTACTGCTATACTCTCAAGTACATGTTTGTTTTTAAAAAGATAATAAATGAAAACAAGAGACAAGAAAAAAAGTCATAGGACTGTCCTGCTACAATGTTGTATATGGTTAGATTTCTAAATTTCTGTGTAAAAATTTGTAATTGTTTATTTCTATTTTTAAAAAAATTATTTTTTTCACATTTTGTAGGGATTTAAAGTTTAGCATATCAATGACAGATGGAAAATACCTGCTCCATGTTATGTCTAAGATGTTTGATATTCAGACAGATAGTGAGGTTAAGCTCAACTGCCTATGTTATAGGGTAATAATATCATTAAGCTTCTCTTCTGGAGGGTTAGCAACTTAAGTTTGCAGATCAAAAATTAGAAAAAGGAAGGGCTGCAAGGATAGCCAACATTTTGGTCCTAGCCCTCCAAGGTCAGTGAGGACTCAGGACATAAGAGAACCTGTAGTGTAACTTTCTGTAACTCGATGGTGTCCGATATTTTCTGTTCAAGGAGATTACATGGCCACGGAGGAAAGTGATGATGTAGAGTGAGCCTAGAGAGTCACCTGGAGAGAAAACATTCTCTCAGGCTTTCTCTTGGTTCAAAGAGAGGAAAGCTTTGAACTAATAGCATTTAGACAGGATATCATGTCTGCATCTTGTACTCTGAAAAACTACTACAAAGATAACAACATGCTATGTATTAATTATTGTAACTGTCCTACTAACCTGTTTTGAAACTGTCTCATTGCTACTTCTTTCTTAATAAAAGTATTTTTAAAAATAAATAAATAAATTGGGTCATAAAGTACAATCTGGGGTAAAGTTTAACATGCAATGTAGTGAAGTTCATGGCGTAAAGTCTTTCAAACTGAACTATGCCGAACAATTGTCTAACACTGAAGTGAATATTCTTTGAGCGAATTTTACTTACTGATATTATTTCTGAATTTTTTTATAAGCAGAATATATTTATTGAAGGAAAGAAAGCTCCTGTCTGAGAGAGGGACATGAGGCAGGCCCGAGTGGGTTTTTCCCCCATTTCTAAAATATTTTGTTGCCAAATTGCACTGATGAATTGTGATGACTGTGTGTGTAATTGCACTCTTTGGTGGGATGTGGTTTGTTTGTGTGGCAATCTCTGATTCCAATTTCAATAACAAGACTCAAAGAAAATGTAGAAGCTGTTGAGTAGAGCAAATGTAGTCCAAGTTCGAAATTAGGTCAATAGTTCATTTCATTTACAATCTTCATTGTTTCTTTAAAGCTAAAGTTTCTGCAGTTGTTAGAATTGTCTTTTAAAATACTTAATATTTATCAAACGTATTGATTCAGGAAGTTTCTCTTTTAGTTCTTCAATCAGTAGAGTTTTAATCACATTTACTGTTACTCCTTGATGATAGAATTTCTGGGGACTCAAAAATCATACCAGATCAAAGTCTAGATTATTTTGGAAGTTAGACCATGTTAGTAGCAGCCTCTTCACCACTGGATCAAAGTAATTATTTTTAAGTGGTATGGAATATGTCAAAGAGCGGAAACCATGTCTTCCTTAAATGGTATTCCACATATTCTGATTTATCAAGCATATCAACTAAAGCTGTATTTACATAATCAATTAAAAAAAGAAATAAGTAGAAAGTCTCTAATATTTATACCCAGAAGTCCTGCTTAAATTATTTGTGTCAAAATCTTAATTATTAAGATAAACTTTGCATAATACTTTAGGATAATCTATTTATATAATAGCCAACAATAGATGTTTTCATGTTTCTGGGAGTTCCTTCTAATAAAGTGTATAAAGGGAATGGACATTATTTGAGAGCTATGATTGAAAGATCACATCTCTGTCTGGTAAGTTCACTAATGCAGAAAATGCGTAGCGGGCTGTGGGCCACGTCCAGCCACTAAGGAAAGATGGAGGGATGGCAAGGAGCCATTGCTTCCTCCTCCAGTCGGCCTGCTTCACTCCTCCACTCCTATCCTGGACTTCCTGTTGTTCTCAAAACTAAGAGAAAGAAGACATTGGTTCCAGCCTTGGTTCTTCCCTTTTTATTATTTTTGCTGTTCAGCAGGATTCATACCTTCTCTATGCCACTCTTTTAGACCTTTTTTGAGTCTGATATCTTTGTTTTTTGTTAGAAGTATGCTTTTCTGACACATAAGAATTACCTTCATCTTGGAAAATTAGTACATACACATGCCACATCTTGATCATTGTTATTTCCCCTTCTCGCCCCCCTCCCACCTCCTCCAAATCTGCTTCTCATATTCACAAGTTCTACTTTCTTGTTTTCTACCATTCTACCTTCTATTTTGCTCTTTGGAATTAATTTTTTTCATGTGAAAAAACCATGTAATATTTAACCATGTCTGTTTGACTTATGTCACTGAACATTATGGCTTCAAAGTACACCCATTTTCCAACAAATAACTCCAATATATTCTTGGAGGATGACCAATATCCTTCATTGGGTACATGTCGATTTTCTTCATGTATTCATCTGATGGTGGGCATGTAGACGGCCTCTGTAGTGTTAGCTATTGTGAATTGTGTTGTAATAACCTGATCATGCATGTGTTACTGTAACATATTATTTTAAGTCTTAGAAAGATACCCAGAAGAGTTGAAGCTGGGTCAGAAGAGGATTTCCTAGTTTAAATTTTGCAGGAATTGCTATACCAATTTCCATAATGGTTCAACTAGTTTATATTCCCACAAACAATATAGAAGGGTTCTTTTTCCCCAATACTTGCCAGAATTTATTGTTCTCCATGCTTGCCATTTTTCTTAAGATGAAATCTCAGTGTTTGGATTTGCATTTCCAAAGATGCTAAACATTTGTTGTAGATAAAAACCACTGTCCTTTTTTATGTATTTAGTACAGGGTCTACAGGGTCTCAGTACGCAGATTGGATTTGTAGTGATCCTCCTGTTTTCAGCCTCCCAAGCATTGGGATTACAGGCCTGCACCACCATGCTCTATCTCAGCATGCCCCTGGGGCAGGGCTGGCATGGCACACCGGGGATCAAACCCTGGTCCTTGAGTCTCCCTAAGCAGGCACTTTAATCTGCTGAGCTATCTGGCCAACCACCCCCCCCCTTTTTTTTTGAGAAGCATCTTATTCATTTCATTTGCCCATTTTTGGATTTGATATTTTAATTTTGGCAATCAAAATTTTTTCAGATTCGGGGACCAAGGAGAAGGCTCAATAGAATAAGCGCTTGCCTGACAAGCACAAAGGCCTGAATTCAATCCTCAGTTCTGAAAAAGAAAAAAAAATTCAGACAATGTGCTCCACTTCAGTGCCCAAGAGATCAGCTTTTGGGGAGTTAAGAGTTTCTGGAGGGATCTTACTGCTTTTCATGTTTCTATTATCCTTTGTGCTGAGGGTTAAAGACTATTTAGAATAGAAAAACTATCAGTAGGGAAGAGATTTAGCTAGTTTATAGGCTCTCTATGATGTGACACTGGCTTTCGTGGTGATCTTACATACTCAGGTCTTGGTGATGCTTCACATTCAACATACTAGGTGGTCCTGTTCACTCACTGCATTGAAAGGCAACTACTGGTTCTATCAGAAGCTCCAGAACCAAACATGTACCAGTCATAGAATTTAAAGCTTGTTTTACAATTCCATGCTTTTCACCTCAGGTTAGGAAGACAGTGAAATTATACTGATACCAAGCCAGCTGTGCTGTAGAGGATGAGGGAAGGACAAAGATTGAAGAAAACAGAGAATGGCCCAAAAAGAAGGGAAGAAGAAGAAAGAAAGGATAATGACAAATAAAAGAAACAAGCTAAAAAATTAGGAATATTACCTTGTATATCCAGTGAGGGCAATGAGAGGTTATGGACATGGGACAGAGGAAGGAGAGTGAGGGAAGTATGGTTGGGGGCCGGGGAAGCTGTGAGGAGGCCAGACCCAGCCCACATGACGATGGAATGCTTGTGTCCCAGTCCTTCACGCACAAGTCCGGATGAGGACTACCCTGACATGATCGTGAAACTAAACTGAACTGATATGATGCGAACGAAAGCACTAATTAATTCCTGTTCTCTGCTTGCAATTGATAAATAACGTGCATCCGTATACTGGGGGGGGGGAGGGAAGGAAAAAGAATACAAAATATGAAAACATCAAGGAGTCTTCTCAGTCTTAGTTACAGTTCAATCTGACTTGAACTGGTGTGTTTTTCCACCTTAGTTAAAAAACAGAGAGACTTTGCCTCATAGTCACTGTGTGAGGTGGAGCTTAGGTTCTCTGTGGTTGTGAGTAGGTGGTTATTGTGTCAACTGGTGCTTAAGCCAGCTCCCACCCAGTATGTGTTCTCTTATGGATGGCTTAGTGAAAGGCCTACAGGATCTGAAGAAAGCACTAAGCCTGTCTCTCCGCCCCTCTGCACACAGAGCTCTGAGGTTTCAGCTACATCCCTGTGGGCAGGGCTAGTGCTTTTGCCTCTGTGTCATATGTTCAAACATCTTTAGTTGTATGGGAGGAGGCACAAAGGTATTGTTCAATGGTGCAGTTTTCTCCTGATCTCTGAAGGGGCATCCTAAACTCTGTCCCTTCCCTCTGTCATAATTGTTGCAGCTGTTTGTATAGTGGTTTTTTACGCCTTTCTTGGTGAGCATGTTATTCAACACCTTCTGACCCTATTGCTCTCCTCTGGTCTTCAGTCCATGCCAAACTGTCTGTCTGTAGCACTCAAAAAATCTCTAATAATCCTACAATTTATTGGCACTTAGCGCTTGGCAGCAGAAGGTCCTTGTGCTTGGTATTTAGTAGTATTTGGGGGCTGATGGGAGGGAGTTCACATGGTTTCTGAGCTCAGAAGCTTTTAGTGGGCAGTAGGTTGATGCCATGTAGACAGTGAGATATGCGAAACTTGGGTGAACCGTCTAAACTGCAGGTGGGATGCCACACTGGCACAATGTAGTGGCATTGGTGGGGGTGGAGGGAGAGTGTCCACTTCAGCACTGTTCCAGTGTTTTATCAACTCTGAGAGCATATAGATCACACACTGTTGTGTGATCCTTAATTTACTGTCCCACAGATCTGTCACTGCCCTTCTGCCTTTCTGTCTCTAGGGCTTACTGGAATAGGGTGGAGGGACCTGCCTTTTAGGATTGCACCAAGTAAGCAAACAGTGATGGCAGGTAAGGCAGGGTTAGGCTGATTGGGGCTGGCATGTTTGACCTCTAGTTTTCCAGAATGATTATGGTTCACCTGGATATTATTTTTGAGGAAAGGAGGTGTTGATGTGCTTTGAGTATTTTCCTCATGGTGGATCCTTATGAAATTTGGCTTATGAATAACAATATAATCTAATACATTAATATAGTTCACATCATTGGTCAGTGATAAGTCATATAGGCACAGAGCCCAGGCAACATAATTTAACTTCATATTGTTGCCTAAATTCAGTCTTTCTCTAAATGACATAAGGATGATCTAGATCCCTAGGAGTTATTTGTGAGAAGTAACAGATTTTTTTTGGGGGGGGGTTCTCTCCATTTTAATAAAGTTTACAGAAAAGCTCTTACTTGAATAATAATTTAATATATTTAGGAAAACCAGAAGGTTTTAGGCTGAAGAACTAATTATATTCTAAAAGCAATTCTACCTACTTTATTTCTTATTTATTTACCCTTTGCTGCTATAGAACACCATTAAGGTGTTTTATTTCAGATTTTTTTTTATTTTTTATTATTTATTTATTTATTTATTTACAAAATCTCAACACAAGA
>NW_004524840.1:1039116-1041182 GCF_000260255.1 Octodon degus
TTTTTTATTATTTATTTATTTATTTATTTACAAAATCTCAACACAAGATTTTAGGAGAGTAACAATGGTTAGTACATTGTGTAGTAACGGATTTTTAGACTTTTTTTTTTTTTTAAATGTATTCGGTCTCATTATACTGCTTGGGCTTGTAGCAACCCTCCTGTTTTTAGCCTCTCCAGCACTGGGATTACAGGTGTGCACCACCACGCCCAGTGTTGGTTGCCTGCTCAGGGCACCTAGGGGCAGGGCCAGCTCGGCATGTGCTTCTGGGGATCCAACTCTTGTCCCTCTGCTTGCCTAAGCAGGCACGTAGTCCACTGAGCTATCATGCCAGCCCTAGATTTTTAGACATTTTTGTCAGCTGAAACTGTGAAATTCTCTGGCCTGCAGAACTTCTGTGCACCTCAGCACAATTGTAACAAACACTTCATAATCTGTTTTCTTGTTATCATCTACAATTTTAATTTTAATTCATTTAGGCATAACCAAATTTTAATTATGACTGCCCTTCCTCATTTTGCATCCTGAGACAGTTCAATTTATTCTACAGAGCCAATGTTAAACTTCTTGTCCTTTGAGAAGAGTTTAAAAACAACTGGGATGAAAGAACATTATTGCCCTGGCAACCACTTCCTTGTCATGCCTTGTAGGTAACTCCAGCTACAGAACAAGATGTGCCTGACTTTCCTTGCATTCATATGGGACTGGGCTCCTTCTGACCTCAGATGTCATGCTTCATTTGTTGTGTGAGTGCAATCCCCGCTGAATTTTCCAGCACATGGTATACCTTGCTCAAAAATTAGAACTCTCTTAGTGTGTCTGAATGTTTCTTTTTATTAAATTGTACACTGTGGCATTGAGTTTTGAGTGTTAGTGATATTAGGAGGTAATTGAGGTTAAAGAGACCATAAAACTGGGGACTTAACCCAGCTTGACTGGTTTCTTTAGAAGAGGAGGAAACACCAGGAATGAATACCAAGGAGCCATGGCTTTCAAGACACCGCAAGAAGACAGTTGCCTTCGAGCCAAGGAGCAAGGCCTCAGAAGTCACACCTGCTGTTACTTTGATGGTCAACTTTTGGCTTCCAGAGCTGTGGGAAAATGAATTTCTATGGCTTAATCTCCCCAGCGTATGATGTTTTGTTTTGACAGCCCATGCCAACACACACAGGGGATGTGGATAGCACCATTCTCCCAACTTTCCTTTCCATAAGGAATTCTATTTAACTTAATTCTTAGCGCATGATCTTGCTTTGTATCTTATTGAGAAAATAGCAGTTAGTCTACAGTGCATGTCCTTTGACCTAATCACATGTATGCATGCTTGGATTCTCTGGCTTCTCTACTGGTAGGAGAAAAGAAGCGGATGTTCCTACCCATGGCAAGCCTGGCTTCTGTTCTGCCACCTACGCAGAGTTGTTGCTCCAACAGTTTTTGTCATGCTTTAACTAGCAACTTGTCCATCTCTGATGGAATCACTCCAAGCAGCCTCAAGTCATGCTAAATATATTTCACCCTGGGAAATATTAGTTTACTTTCATGACAGATACGCTGAACATTTTCACAAAATATTTCTTTTCTCTTACTACCTGTACATAGTGGGAATCATCTACCTTGTCCAGTGAGATGAGAGTGTGAATGGCATAGAGCTAACAGTGTGTAAGACATGGATTCATATTCATTCTCTCACTCCAAAGATAGCACTCGTTGCGAAGGTAACCAAGTGCATCACAATAATATTCAAAGAAGAAAACACGCTCTGCATGAATCCAAAGCACCTTTCTTCTCAGTTTATGGGATGCCAAGAGACTGTGATGCCTCTCCATGAGCAAACCACAATATTTCGGAATTGGAGAATTGAACAAGTTCTCATGAACCTTTAACTCTCCAATATTCTATGATGCCAATTAGAGAGCTCCTGATCGGTGACGTTGCCCAATAACCTCAGAGAAGCTGTGCGTTGCTGTATATTCAGCCCACAGCTGTAAAATTCTTGAAATACATTCAAAAGGAAGGAACCACTGGGATGAGGGAAAGGAGAAAAGAAAGAACAAAAGAAGGGGGAA
>NW_004524840.1:1042707-1054679 GCF_000260255.1 Octodon degus
TTTTTTTTTTTTTTTTTTTTCATCTCATATCTAGCATCTTTTATTAAAGGTAGTTGAGCAATGAGATTTTAAGCACTGGCTGCATAGCTGATGCTGGGACACGTGCCATCCTGTAACTTTAGGCCATTCACCTAAATTCAGTAGGCTTCAGCTTCCTCATATAAAATGGAAACATGACTCATACGGCTGAAGTAAAGATCAAACAAGCAAATGTCTATACATCCTTTCTTATGGATTGTATTGAGAATTGAGTCTTTCCCAAATTCATACAACAAAGCTCTAACCCTTAGAATATTAGAATGCAGCTATATTTGAAGGTAAAGCCTTATTTAGGAGTAATTATGTTAAGATGAAGTTACTAGAGTAGCTGGTAGTCTGACATAACTTAGATAAAAAGAAGGAATTTGGAAAGAGGTGCATGTGTGTACACACACACACACACACACACACACAGTGCTTCAGGAAGATGAAACTAGAGGTTGGGATTGCCTTTGATAAACTAAAGAATGCCAGTAATTTCTGATAAGCCCTTACATCTTAGTTTTCTGTTACTCCAAAAATAGCAGAGATAATCAATCATAAAGAGAAAAGATTCACTGTGGCTCACAGTTGGAGGTTCAGTCCATGATAAGGTGGACTCCATGCCTTTAGGCCTTCTATTGGGGCCATCACAGCATCATGGGAGTGGCAGGTACGCAAGGTCCCTCACCTCATGGTCGGGAAATGAGGGAGGTGAAAGGGGTCCCATTTTCCTCCTCAAGAGTCCTTGTCCAGTGTCCTGAGTGCATCTGTTACATCCTGTCTCTTGAAGGTCTCATGGCCTCCAATGGTGCCATGGTGAGGACCATGTGAGCCACTGGGGGGATGCTCCAAACCACAGGACATGAGAAGCCAGCAAAGGGCCCTGGGACAGAGATTCTGCCATGAGCCTCAGAGAGAAGCAGTTTTGCTGACAGCTTGATATATTTCTACCCTCCAGATTACAAATTGATACATCATTATAGTTCAAACTAACCAGTTTATAGCATATTTTTATTATAGCCCTAGGAAACAAGTATAGCATTTAAAACATTATAAGCACCTAATTATCTTCACTAGCAATTATTATGATCATTGTACATGTCTTAATAGTCTGAAATATTTCTTTGCACAATAACTTCAAAGCTGTGTACCTTACCAAGCACTGGATTTTTTTTTTTTTTATGTATTTAGTACGAGGCCTATAGGGTCTCACTACCCTGACAAAGAGTCATAGGATTTTGAGATCAAGAGTTGATGTGACTTAACTAAAGTCACCGATCCTTGCTCACTACACAGATCAGACTCAGTGATCTTACTGTTTCTAGCCTCCCAAGTGCTGGGATTACAGGTACACACCACCACACCCAGTCTCAGTCGCCATCTCACATGCCTCAGGGGTGGGGCCAGCATGGCAAGTCAGGGATTGAACCTGGGTCCCTGCACCTGCCTAAGTAGGTGCTTTAGTCTACTGAGCTATCTGGCTTGCCCTCAAGCAGTGAATTTTGGTGTCCCCTTCCCTTCTCTGATCTGTACGTCATTCTCCTAGAAAAGGTACCTTTGGGATGTGGAAGGATGAACCCCATTATCCACCTATCCTTTAGGCAGGCAGTTAAGTGAGGAGGACTCTTGGCCAGTGGATGCTTTCAAAGCCTCTTGCTCTTATCAGAATCTGTCCACGGGCACACTGCCACAGGCAGGATAGGACCCTGAATCCTGTCTTCTCTTCCTCTTCATACTTCCCTTCAGCTGTTTGCATTTGGTACAATCTTGGAGTGGACAAAGAGCTGCCAAAGTGATTGGCTGCATGTCCCCAAAGATGTGCTTGCCTTTCTTCTGTCCTAGAACCTCCTGAAATGTTTAAGATGGTTCTCCAGGCCTGTGTACAGGAGCCAAGGTCACTTTTACAAGCACGTGAAACTACTGTTAACAGGGCAGGAAATTTGTATATTTTAGTACTACAAACTGCAAGGTGAGTTAACAGTGCCACTCTAGCCTAGGAACCCACAGTTGTGTGGGTCAGTATGCTGGGCAAATCTGACCACCAAGCTTTCCTGGACTACAAGTAGAAAAAAGTGACCTCTTTATAGACAGGGTTCCAAGAAGACAGACATAAGGGAAAGAAGAAAGTTTAGAGTGTGAAAGTAGCAGATCAGTTTCCTCCTCACTGTTTAGAACTTTTGCAGTAACATCAAAGAGTCATAGGATTTTGAGATCAAGAGTTGATGTGACTTAGCTAAAGTCACAGATCCTTCAGTTCCAGGGCCACGACGAGACTGGACAGACTCTTGGCTTTCAAAAGTGTGTGTGTGTGTGTGTGTGTGTGTGTGTGTGTGTGTGTGTGTGTTTATGCACAGTACTTCAACAAATTCTACACTGAGTAACTTAGAGAGGGTGTTATGCATCTCACCAGTGCAGGCTCTTAAGCTTTCTCTCTTTAATTGAGCTGTTCTGTCAATCAGTCATAAAAGGCAATTTGCTGAGCCCAAAGCATAAATCTGACAAAATAAACTAATAAAGTAGTGTTCCTGGTTCTTAGTTACAAGTATTAAAATAAATCTAGGTTTAAATTTTATTGTCAAAACTGCCTAGAGCCATGGCAACTTAGTCTAATTGCTAAGTTGTCGTGTCAATCCTTATGTCCAAACACAATTGGATTATTTCACCATTCTCTGTTCTGTATTTCCAAAATGATTTTATTAGTAGGCTAGTGTTCAGCAATTTGCACACTTTTTCTATCCTGGGAATTTAAAACAGAAGTTCTAAGAATCAGTATTGCTATTATAATTATGTATTATTTCTGTGTATAACTAATAAATTAAGCTAGCTACTTAACTATTTATGCTAATAATCTCTTCCATAGTTGATTGTTAATATTTTGATGGCAGGAAATATTTCACTCATATTTGAATTCCATTACCTGTGTTTCATAGATATGCAAAATATTTATGGAAGGTATGACTGAATAAAGAAGTACTCCTAGAGGTTATATTTTTTTAAGCAATGGGCAGAAAAGCAAATGGGATATTAAGTCTTAGGAATTCAGGTCTCTTCCTAGTGGCCATCATAGATGGAAAAGCCTACAAGATTGCAATGCCTGTCCCACTTTTTTTCCTCCTAGGAAAATCTGGACAAGTGTCCTCATCAATCTTCAAGGTCAAAGAAATGATATCACATTACCTTTCTGAAACCATGTTGCTTATGGGACAGGAGAGGTAGTCACACTTGGTTCACCTCTACCCCCCAGATAAGCACTCACAATTCATTGTAACTCCAAAGATATTTTTCAGGGATTTCTGAAAGTTTTCTAGTTTGAGAATTCCTTATTGCCCTATAAAAATAGACAAAAGGAGTGACACCTTTAAAGACTTCTTGACTAATTAATAAAACCATTAATTCAGCTAACCTTTATGTTGTCAACATTTCAATATAGAATTATGGAATGTGTAATGAAGAGGCCAAAGTGTTATTATGGAATATAGCACAGTGATTAAAAATGGAGAAGACATTACAGGGATTTTAAAAATCTATCTACACTTGGCCCTGACTCCTCAAAAGAAGACCTAGCAGGTGAAATTCATCTTGGTGTTACTTAGTATTTTAATTTAATTTAATTTTAATTTGATTTGATATTTTAAACTTATTCTATCTATTGTATAAACACAGCCCTGCCCGCATAGATTAATTGTACCATTAACGTTCTTATTCAGGTCCCCAGAGTTGATACAATGACAAATATCTGAAATTTACCCTCTGTCTATGCAGAATGTAATCTATGTCCAGCCACCCATGATTTTATGCCAGTTTCTGAAAAGCCATTTAAAAGCAATTCTGAAGTATACATAATAATAGTGATGAAAATAAACATTAAGCAAAGGAAGAAATGACAAACATAACCTTTAGACCACATGACCTCCTAGGATGTTAGCTATTTCAGGAACTGAAATGGTGCATTTATCATATTCTCATCTGTTCAATATATAATTATTTTAACTATTATGCATGTTGTTTATAACCCATTATCTTGCAATAACAGCTTACATGGATCACTGCATAATTTAAAAATATAATGGTTTTTCTTGCCAATATTTGATTTTCAACTCTAAATCTGCTGACTTTAACTATATCTGTGCCATGTACACTGGGAAAATTAGGCTTTTTCCCCCCTAAGAATTTATCTTAGAATATGCACCTGCATTTTCTTTTACATGAACTGTTGCTCTTTGGCTCTGGTTTATATGACAGCAAGCTTTCCAAAATGTAATACACTGACTCTGTACAGGTGAATCAACTAAATGAGCAGGATCACATATTTGAGACATTCATATGGGCTAAGTGGATGGAAATAGGGCACTTGCGCAATTATCTAGATAATGTGATCAATACAACCCAGAAATTAGATAATTCTGTCTTGAATTATTAAAATTACTTTATTCATGTTAACCAGATAATTGCTTTTGTAATCATATTATTATTATATAATTACAATAATAATATTATTGTTAGTCAAAATATTATTTACATCTGAGAATAAGCATATGAATTCCACATGGGTTGAGTTCAGATCTGGTTAACCTGGCTGGGTAAGGTAAAATATTGTACTTAAAGATTTATGTCCTTGACACTAACATTTATTGAATACCAACTATATGGAGGAAGGGAGCTAGACACTGGATTAATAAAGTAAACATAAAAATCTCTAAGAAATAGGTTATGTACTGGGGAGGTAGACACACAGGAACATGTTCACAGTACGATGACATAAGTGCAATGTTCAAGTTATACAGAGTGTTTTTGGAAAACTGAAATAAAGGGGAAATGTACGTGTGAATGTCAGGCAGTGTTGTTTGAAAAGCATTTTGGAAAACATGATGCATAAAATGAGCTAATATGTTTAATGTGATTCAGTCAAAAGAGGAGAGAATAGAGGCGAGGGCTTTATCAGTAGAGGACATCAGAGGGACAGCAGCCAAGGTAAACACTGAGGATAATGTACCTTGTGTCTTTGGAGAAAGGGGATGAGTGTGAAAGGAATTTGCTAACGGCATCGTGGAAACAGAAGGTGTTCTTGTCTTCCGGATTCTGTGTTCTCAAATAGATTGGAGGTGTGATGAGAATGAATGCTGTGGATGGTGAGCTGTGGCCTGGTGCGTGTGATAATGACATGAGGTGACTGTCGAGGGGGATGGAAAAGGTAAGTGAGAAAGTGAAAGGACTGGGAGGTGTTACTATGGAACATCATTGCTTTTCACTGGGCAAAACAGGAATCTACGGTTTTCCTAACTCAGATCTTGCTACGTGGGTACAGGAAAGAACTGGTTTAGCGTTAGAATTTTCTTAGATAGATGAAACACAGAAGTGGACAAAAGGAATTACAGCATTCTTGAAATAGTAATTAGGATGATCAACAACTATGGCTATGTAGTTCTGGGTGGAAAGAAACTTTGACCAGAAGTAGAGACAATGGGGTCTAAGCAAGCGTTCATGAGGCAGGAGGTCTCCCCTACAGCAATTAAAATGTCTGATATTTAGTAAGAAAGTAAACAAATTGGAAGGATTCTATCGGTTGCCTTGTGGAGTAATTTGTCAACATCTACTTGTGGTAGGCAGAATTCTATGATGGCCCATAGAGACCCACGACCTTCGTGATTTTCTTCCCTTGAGTGTGTGTGACCTGAGAATATAACAGATGTCATTCTATTGATTACAAGGCAAGGAGAAAAGGATTCTCGCTGATAGCAGCTGAGGTGTTTAATGAGTTGATTTTGACTTAATGAAGAGAAGTCGCCCTGGGTGGGCCTGATCTAATTAAGAGAGGCCTTTACATGGAAGTTTAGAAGACAGAGACTCGCTGTGTTCTAGGCTTAAAGGAGCAAGTTTCTGTGAACTCTACAGTGGCCACATGGGCCTAGCAGAAGGCCTCCAGCCTCTGATGATGCTGCAGTATCCCTAATCAATCCCCTTTCCAACGTTTTGGGATGTCCAGCAGAGAGCCAGGGAAGGCTTGCTCACATTTCTGATCCACAGAAACTACGAGACAATAAGCTTTTATGTCTCCTAGTTTGTAGTTATTTTGTGCAAAAATAAGAAACTGTAATACAGCTAAAGCTAAAGATTTACATGAGCTTAGGAGTTCTACTTCTAAGTTTGTATTTTAGGATGATGCAGTTGTTACGGGATGAATATCTGTCTCTCCAAATTTTGTATACACTGAAACTCTAACCTCCAATATTATGGTATTATGAAGAGACCTTTGGGGTATGACTAAGTTTAGATGAGCTCATAATGATGGAATTCTGATAACGGGATTAACAACCCTTTTAAGGGGAGAGGCTGAGTTTTCTTTCTCTATAAAGTGGGGGTGCAAAGCGAGGGCAGCTGTGAGCAAGGCAGGACTGAGGCTCACACCAGAACGCCGCTATGATGGCAGTTTGGTCCTGAAGTTCTCAGCCTCCCTAACTGTAAGAAATAATCCCCATTCTTTATTAATTACCCAGATTAGGTATTTTGTGGTAGCATCAGGAATGTGACAATACGTATAATTAGTAAAATATTTTAAACTATAAAAGCGTAAGAAGTGATTTCTTTTCTCTGGCCAGAGTTGTATAGAGAACTGAAGGAAGAGTTTGGTGAATCTATTCTCCCTTGAGGTCTAAATTTCTCAAATATGAGAGGATGCTTAGGGAAATGGTATTCTTTAACACAGACTGGGGGTTCGTGTTTCAGTGAAGAATCAGAATGCAGGGACCTTTCCAGAGGTACAGATGGGAACTATTAATGGCAGTTTTTCTAGAGACTGGAAATTTGAGGCCAGGGAGGTAGCTCAGCAGTGCAGCACCTGCCTGGCAAACATGAGGTCCTGAGTATGATTCCTGGTAAAACAAATAAATAAATAAATAAACAAATAAATAAATAGATAGATAAATAAAAATTTGACTTTGTTAGCCAGCAAGATTGAATGTCATCTAACTAGTCCATGAATATTTTTTCCCCAGTGATCAAAAACAAGTCTCAAGCAATGACTCTTCTCTTTTTTTTAGGAGCGTCATAGTAGTACAAAAATGTGTCAGACCTTATGTATTTCCAGGGTCTTTATTATTTTTCAGTAGCATAATTTTTTAGCCAGACCATATACAAAAGAAAAATTACACTAGTCAATAGCACCATGTTAAGTAAAAGTCTTAATAAGAATTAAGACACATATAGGTGCCTCCATAAAGAATTTTGTCCCTTACTCTGACTTTTAAAAGCTGGAATTTAAATGTCAGCTTTATACATTCAAATTTATAATCTTCATTGCATCAAAATTGAACCAATAAATTAAATTTTCGTAGCAAAACAGTGGCAGAAAGCTGCCCATATTTTATACTGCTTTCAGTGACATCAACATACATTGGCGTTTTCAGTTGGAAATAAGTTTTTATTCTCATGCAGTAAATTTAACTTAGAAAAGATCAATTAAGAAATATTTATATAACTTAAAATTAAGTATTAGTCCAGCAAAATTTATTAAGGGTTTGCTAGATTTTAATTTCTTGGTGTAGTTCAATGAACATTATTTAAATGCCTGCCATGTTGGGCACAGTGCTCTGAGGACACAGAAATTAATTGACTTTTTCCCTGTCCCAGGGAATGCGCTTACAGTGGCTATGTGAGCGTGTTGCACAATGACAGAGATGTACAGAATTTAAGGAATCTCATGGAAGACCCACTCCCAAACCGAAGTTAGGAGGGGTTTACTAGAATAAATAAATGCTGCCTAACAGGCTGAGTGAAGGGGCCGGGGAGATGGCTCAGTGGAAGAAGCACTTCCCTGGCAAGCTCAAGGGCCTGAGTTCAATCCCTGGTTTTGAAAAAAAAAAAAAAAAAAAAAAAAGAAGAAGAAGAAGAAGAACAGGCTGAGTAAAAAATAAGACATAAACTTTCTAGGCTGAAGGAAGTATGATAAAAGATGTGTACTTAAGCAGCTTCTACCCAGGAAGTGAGAAACTCACCTGCGTTCATGAAATGTGCAACAGCATGGTGAAATTAGAAACCCACAAGCAGGTTTGTGTTTTTAAAGGGTAGAATAGGGGGCCCCGGGAGACAGCTCAGTGGAATAAGCACTTCCCTGGCAAGCGCAAGGGCCTGCATTCAATCCCTGGTTCCGCCAAAAAATAAAATAAGGGGTAGAATTTCTTCTTGCACTTGAGTATATTTCTTTGTATAGATGTGGACAATTGCTATAAAAGATTTGAAGCTCAAAATTCAGAGCCTAGAAGGAGGCTACTTTACTATTTCATAAGAAAAATGATGTAGAGAGTGGGTGAAGGTGGTGAAACAGAATACCTAGGGGAGAAAGATTTAATCAAATGGGTGTGCTGAGGTGATGACAAATTTCGGGAAAACTTACGAGTGTTTGCGTGACATGCGTGCTCTTACTGCAGCGCTTTTGCTCAGACGCCTCTAGGATAGATACAGGCTATGAAAGTGGAGACAGAGACAAGCTCTTGGGCTTAGATACAATCAGCTGCTCCCCAGAAACTGGACAAATTTATTTGCTGGCTGACCAGGAGAAGTCAAATGCATCGTGAAGAGAAGCACTCCCAGAATTTCTAAAGAAAGGACAAATGTTGTCCAAAGGATTTGGATCCAGAGCATGTTTGATGTTCCGGGTTTAAGTCAATGGGACCCTCAAGAGAGGTGGTGTCAAACCTATGACACACGTGCTGCTGCAGGCAAGCAGAGCCCTGTCTGTCAGTACAAAAGCCCATTCACCCCAGCTGCTGAGGATCAGATAATCAGGTCTAATTGGAGGGCTGGCACTTTGTAATAAATAAAGTTTGAGCAGTCAGTCTTTAAAAGATTCACTGTCACTTATCTAGAGGGGTCAGAAGGCTTCAGCAGAAAGAGCACAAGGTGCGTGGATGGATGCTGAGATCCTGGGCAGGCAGTATAAACTTCCTCTGAATCAGAGACCCACGGGTGTGGGTCAAAGAAACACTAGAATGTATGATTCAAGAGAAGCTCATAGAGTAAAAGAAAATGCTTCAAGGACAAGAGTTAGCTTCAAAAATCTTCCAGGGCCACCTGAGACATGAAATAAACTTTGACAAGCCCAGGAAGCACAGGGCAGTCTGGCCGAGTAATAAGTATCCTGTCTCTCTGGGGACTAGTAGAAGGAATAACAGCAAAGGAAATGAGGAGGACAAAAGCAGGAAAAGGAGAAAAAGAAGCCACTCTGGGCACTTTTACAGCTTGTACATAAAATGGTCCCCTAATTCTCATGTGCTTAGAGGCAAATGAATTTTGGAGCTGTTTTAGCTGAGTTGCTATTGGAGGGGGGCTGGGAGATCCTCTTGCAGAGGGCATGAGCCAGAAGGGAATATCTCCCGTCCCTTCATGCTCTGCTTCCTGTCTGCCATGTGTGAGCAGCTTTCCTTCAGCCAGGTGTGTTCTTCCAGGCTCTTTCTGCCCTGGAACCAGCCAACCAGAGACTAATTGTGAGCCAGAGTAAACTTCCCCTCCCATAGGCTGTAAGTGTTGGGCATTTCGTCCCAGCCACAAGATAATTAAGACACCATCTTGCTGGAGTCTTTTAGCATGTTACAACTCAGAAAGGGTACAAATTTCAGACTAAACTAGCGTGAATTTTGTTTGCTATCTCAGACTCATAGTGCTGTAATGACCAATGTAGGGCTCCAGTTCAACAACAGAGGGCTCTGTGACTGCCATGACCATAAGGAAACCCAAATCTGGAATGTGCCCAGATTTTCACCTAGTGATGTTAAGCGGGAGGTGGCTGTCTTGGTGTTTTAGTTTTGTTTTTAATGTACAAGTGGCATTGTCATCAATTGACAGGGGACTTACTTTAGTAATAATAGGCTTAACACATTATACTTTATTGGAGAATATTTTGGGGAAGAGTATAACAGCAGAATATCCAAGCATAAATTTCCAGGAGGGAAATAACTGAAAGAATTTAAACCAAGAGAAAAAATAGAGTTCTAGTCAAAGAAACACTTGTATATTTCACTTAAATAAATCTCTTTTGCTTCCAGTTCTTTGTGAGTGATCAACACCTCTGAACCAAGATGTCTACACGCCTTCATTAGCAATCTTTGTAAGTTGATCTGTTTCAGCGAAACCTTCAGGGCGCTACAAAAATAGACTATCTGGAACATTCTTTTAGACAGTGGCTGCCTAAATTATCAGTCAACTTCCCAACTCAGAGGTCTTATTTCAATTGTTTTGGAATATTTACTTTACATAATTTCTTTCCACTTCTACATGGGACCTCTCTTTGTAGGCACAATAGGACTCTTTAGGCTCCATTTATACTTTTGCTATTGCCCACATCGGAATGTCCTTCCATCCAAATTCTATCTTAAATCTCATTTCACACACTCTCATGGTAAGGTTTAGGGAATTAAAGATGCTTAGCATCTGGGATTTCAGACAAATTTCTATACGTTTTATGTATACATTTTAAATCAGTTTTAGTAGAGCGTCTGAGATGAGAAAATAATTAGGACTCACTAATACTAATTTAACATAAAATCTCAGGGCTAGCCAGATAGCTCAGCAGACGAAAGCATCAGCTTGGGCAGAGCAGAGCGGCCAGGGTTCAATCCCCAGCATGCTGTACTGGCTTCACCCTTTTCCTGAACCAAGTTCTCTACTCTTCTCAGTACCATGATTAGAGATGTCAAGGTGCTGACTGTCCCTGCAGCTGATCCACCCATTTCTCAGCAGCCAGCAGGCCTGACACCCAACCTGTGAAGTTTCACTACAGTAGCCTGTAAAGATTGATTGACTGTCGCCTGTTTTCCTCCCCATCCTCCTAATAACCAGTGTGCTCTATGGCTGCAAGTTTCTTTATTTCCTGGCTCCATTGCCTTTGGTCTTCTGTACCCTACAGACCATCTCTATGGAACTTCTGCCTTCTCCCAGTACGTCCTATGCCCATTGTTGCGAATTGCTGTTCTACTGTCCTAAATGTCAATAGTAGCAACGGTGACACTTCTGTTATGAATAGCAAGCACACAGTGCTTCCAGTATGCTCAGTAGCTTACTTTCTAGGTGTTGCCCTGTTCTCCTGACTACCACCTTTCTGTTGCATGGAAGTCACCCCTTTACCAAGAAACAACTGTATGACAAGCATTTTGTTAACATTCACCTGTAATATAAGAAATCCACAGAAACATACAGGGTAGACAACTTTATCCCTATGTTATAGAGGAAGCAGAGCCAAGAAGTTAAAGGACTAAATTACAGCGATTAAACCAGACATGTAATCCCAGAGCTTGGAAAGGCTGAGGAAGGAGTATTACCAGTAGGAGTCCAGCTTGGGCAATTCATGACTAGAGAGAACTTGTGTCAGTGTAAAAAAAATAAAAGAAAGGCTGAGGATGTAGCTCAGTCTAAAGGCCCTGGGTTCAATTTCCAGTACATCAGCTTCCAACAATCACACACTGACTAATGTGAAGTTAAAGTTCAGAATCTTTTCCAGGGCCAGCATTAAATAGGTTATATGTTCCTAAATTTACTGCCTCTTGCCCCAACAGGGCCTGTAGCTCTGGCAGACAAGTTGGTCCAGACCTTGGTTCTGCCTCACCTACTTGTTTCCTAATGCAGTATTCATGTACTGAGTGCTCCCTGTAGCACCTGTATTTGTTTATGGGCTGCAAGTATGTATTGTTCAGTTCTTTTGTTCAGTTACTCATTCATTTACTAATGGATTCATCTATTGCATGCTTCTTCTGTGTCCAGAATTGTGCTAAAAAACAAATGCCACTAGGAAATTGATTCTGGAAAAGTGTAGCATGGAGAAAGGCATGTAAACAAATATGACAGCTGTAACAGAGGTGCAGGACCCCACATGTGTGAGTTAGGGCCAACAGAAAGGAATGCCTTCATTGAGACTTAAAGAATGACTCAGTGGAGGAATATTGATTATATATATATAATCAATA
>NW_004524840.1:1054804-1059365 GCF_000260255.1 Octodon degus
CTGTTTTCAGCCTCCCAAGTGGTGGGATTACAGGCATGTGCCCCCACATCCAGTCTCAATTGCCCTCTCAGCATGCCCCTGGGGTGGGGCCCGGCACAGCACATTGGGGATTGAACCCTGGCTTCTGTGCTCTGTCTAAGCAGGAGCTTTAGTCCACTGAGCTATTTGGCCGGCCCAAGGAAGGAACATATTTAAATCAGAGGTAAGAGAATTCAGCAGGAGTCAGTGGCATATTCAGGAAGCCCTGACAGGTTCACCAAATCCTGAAGACAGGTCAGGAAAGGAAAATGATGGCACAGGGATGAGAAAAATCACTGGAGCCCTCTTTAGCCTGCTGGAGGATGTAGGTTTTATGCTATGACACAGAATATCTCCAAATTAAGCCTTTCATTTATCAATCATGTAGAATTTATGGTAGGGTGGTAGAAATTGCCCCTTCTGAGCTAGGGAGATAGCTCAGAGGCATAGCACCTGCCTGGCAAGTGCAAGGTCCTGAGTTCAACCCCTAGTATGAGAAAAGAAAAAAAGAAAATAAATTGTTCTTTCTTCTTTTGGGGAGGCTTTATTACTTATGATGGCAAATTGTTACCTTACAGGCAGGTGGAGGTAGAGTTCAGTAGTAGAACATTTGCCGAGCATTACCCAAGTTCTCAGTTGTATCTCCAGCACAGAGAAACTGCAGAAACAATTGTATGCACATGGTATTGGCATATGGATGCCTGTATTTATATGTGTGTGTAGCTTATATAGTGGAGGCCCAGAGCTTCTAATCGAGTTGGAATTTATTAATCTCCTAATATGCGTTGTTTTCATAAATGCACGAAAGCTAACATTAAAGAATATTCTATTGTGCTTCAGACATTCTTTAATTCGTCCCCTCTTTCCAGTCAGTTGCACACGCTGGATGGCAGGCAAGCTGAGGTACACAGAGAAAGATTTCCTGATTCTGAATAACAGGCAGCTATCAGGGCTTAGTGCACACGCAACCACCTCTGCTCGGAAAGTTTCCCTCCTGTGACCAATTTGATCTTCACACCATAAATTCAATCTGCTGACTTGCCCCTTTATGTTATTTCTGATTCTGCTCTTGGAGCTCCTCAAGAAAGTGAAATTACTAAAAGAGAGTACCAAGGGAAGTTTTAGGAACAAGTGCCTTATTTCATGCTTCCTAATAAAACCCAACACTGGCAACAATTTGTTGTGTATTCATTTAAAGAAATAGGCACATTTTCTCTTTTGCATGTTTTGGTTCATCTTGGAATTCCCTCAGTGCCAGTTTTACAGCAGGCTGGGGCATCGCTCCTGTTTACCTTCCCCCTTATTCCATCTTCTCTGTGGGTACCCCCGCTTTGCCAAAGGTAGCATATGGCACTGTGACTCACCCGACAAAAGATGAGGACAAGATGGCATTGTCTTCATGCATTCTTCCCTCCATCCTTCCTTTCATCCCCCAACTGTGGAGACTGAGAATGGGGACATTTCCACCTTGGCTGAATACATATAAAACGCCTTCTCACTTCCACGGTGGCCCCTTGTCTTGGAGCTCACTGTTTCTTTATACGTAACTAAATGTGGCCTGTCAATTTCACCTTCTTATACAACTTAAGTACAAGGAAAAAGGTGCTTGGGGTGTGCCTAATATTTGAGCTCAACCTTTTATGTAGCTCCTGCCTCTCCTTGCAATGGTACAAGATAAAAGGGACCCAGCTGTTTTCTTTTTAAAGATCAAGGTAATCAGGACAGCGACTGAGGATATAACCATGATCACAGCGGGGAAGGGGGAGGCCATGTGATGTTTTCCTATCAGGCACAGTATGCCAGATTTATATAGCTGTCAGAAAAGGGCATTGCATTGCATGCCTGTTCACAATTTCTTTGTTGTTGCTGCCAGTTTGAAATTCCTGGCACCATTCTCAATCAACGGAATGAGGCTATCATGAGTACTGCATTTCCTTGGTAAGAGAAGAGGTAATATTTTGTGTTCTTACTACGAATTTGCACTGTGCCACACAAGTAATAGCCGTAGTGTTTATTCACACAATAACACTGTGGAGGAAAATGGTGTCATTCCCATTTTATAGAGGCGGAAACCAAGACACAGAAAAGTTATGTAACTTCCCTGGATGATCCAGCTCATAAGCCTTAATGGAACTGGGATTTAAATCCAAATAGCCACCTTTGAGATTAGGAAGAGATAAGACAGACACAAATTTTAAAGAAGTCCTGAACTTTGTACACCTGTGCACGAGGGACTCCCTTACCCACTTCTTAGTCCCAGCCTTGAAAGCGAACCTGCTGGAGAGCCTACTGGCTTAGCCCTTGTCTGTCCTGCCAGTCTGGGCCCCACCCCTACAGAGCCTTGTCAGCCTTCAATGGGGAAGCAGATTGAGCAGATGGAAAGGGAGTGCAGGGCTGAGGAGAGCAGCAGGGGCGGAGCCTGATGCAGGGACCTATTTTAGGGGATGGCCAGCCCTTTGTTTTTGTACTATACTCTCTCTCACACTGCTTACAAGTAGATTTGTCTCTCTCCATCATACTGTGGACTGAAGAAGAAAGAAGATATTTCTTATTGAGAAGCTAATCTTGGCAACCCATGGAGAGAATAATAGAGCATCACAGAGTTTGATGCATACTTAGGTCTGGCTGCTTTCATGTGCCTTATTTTTCTTTTGCCCAGTTAATCAATACCTTGAAGCGCATGTTGGGAACAAATTCATCCCAAGGATGCATATGTATAGACGCTTGGGGTCTCCAAAAGGAAGGGAAGTTAAACTGCCTTAGAGATTGGGGGAAGATGAGGAGCGTCCAAGATCCCACAACGTTGGCGGAAGACTCTTCTATCCTACATATCTTGTACTCGTAAAATTCTTTAGAAGACAGAGCAGGTTTTGAGTAGGAATCAACTTTTCTCATTATCATTTAGTAGCACAATAATTATTTTATCAATAAGATATACAGTACATTTGCTCCATCTTAGATAGCAACAGCGGCCACATACTAGTGAGGTGGGACTCCTTTGAGTACCTTTCAGTGATGCTCTCACCTTTCTCCCATGTCAGTGTACTGCACAGTATACACTTATGATCTCATAAGAAGCTGTTATGTGGAGGAGCAGGAGTAGTTGGGGCTGTGTGGACAGGAAGGGAGTGTGAACTCAGCATCACAGTAGAAAACAGCGTGGTAGCCGGACACCTAAAAAGATTGATTGGCAACGATTGCCCCTCCTGTACAGGTTTCATGCCAGCAGAACCACGTGGAAAGGGCCACATTGAAGGACAAGACAAGAAAGGCTCAGCTGAAGGAGGGCCTGTTACAGGGAAGCATCACTTGCCTCTTTGATCAGGTTCATAAACCGGGGTCCAAGGCGCCACGGCTTGTGTCGGTGGCACTGTAGTGAGCTGACAGTCAGCTGGGAGGCCCTGTGGGAAGCGATGGCCACCATGTACACAGCGTCGTACATCAGAGCTGCTTCAGTCTGCGGAAAGAGCACACACCCTGTCTTCAGTCTTGGTTTGCTTTCCTTTACCTGCAGTCACAGTCTCTGCTTCCTTTGTTTCTTAAAGGCCATATTTTTTCTTCAGCTGGGCAATTTTCATTCCCCAGTGACCATTTTTCTCCAAAATAATATCTTATCCTCCAGAGTAAATTGAAATCATATCTCTTTGGAGATATGAACTCGTAAGTTCTTAAAAAACCAAAGCAACTCAGATGAACCACAAAAGACTTGAGTCAAGAAACAAGAATTTTTGGAGTGTCTTGTTAAGCATGGTGTTATGATTAACTGAGTTGATCAAGGAGCTACTGAAGCTAAGTATTTCCATATTAGATGTTGTCTTTCATCATTTATCTACATTTATTTAATGACTGATTTATATGTGTTAAAAAGAAACTCCTAGAAATGAAACTAACAGATGATTTACAGTTAAAATTTTGTGTTGGTCACTGTGCTTTAACAGAATTGAAGGCTGTAATCATGAAATCAAGATCAACAGCAAGTGTGAGGAGCCAGATTTGTGGGTGAGGATACATCTACCCATGGCTGAGATTGAAAACCATCCTTCCTCTTTGGGGCTGGGTATCTTTTCCTCCTTTTTCCTCATGAAATTCTTCTCATTTGCAAGATTTTACATAATACAGCAATTTATAGGACATTCTGCCCTGTGATTTTCTTTGGGGATAAATCTTACAATACCCTTATGTTTTACTGGAGGGTATTCATTGCAACTTTAAATACATAAGCTCATTTGAAATTCCCACAATTCTCCAAAATAAGCAGAATAGATAGTTAAAGCTATTTATTCTGTGGAAAGATTGACCAGTATGCAAAATATTGATTCATGGGGGGTGTTTCCTAGGTATATAAGTGATAATTACTATAGTTAAGTCTAGAATCTAGATTACAGAATGGCAATGTATCATATGGATTTTCTGCACATAGTTTATTCATTCATTATTTACTATGTATTGATTTTATCTTGGTGGAGGTAGAAAGACAGCATAGATGTCACTGCCTTTTGCATTACATTGGTATTTGAAGCCAGGAAATAGTTCTAGTTTGAAA
>NW_004524840.1:1059545-1079479 GCF_000260255.1 Octodon degus
GCGGGGCTGGTCTGCATGTGGTGCTGGGGGATTGAACCGCGGTCCCCGATGCTTTTTTGCTAAGCTTGTTCTAAGTAGGTGCTTTAGACCACTGAGCCATCTCTCCAGCCCAAAATACAGCTTTCTTGAAGGTAGGAACTACTTAAATTTAACCTTTTGTGCCTATAACAGTTCTTGGTACATAAAAGTTGTTTAAATAAACTTTTATGGAAGGAATTAACATTACTTCATGCCTTAAAATAAAAATATATTTTTCTGGAGAATTGCTTAATTCCAAGGTTTTGGGATAAATCATGTCACTCTTCTAATTCACATACAAAAGTTAGATTGGAGATGATAGTGGTAATGATTGCTAAAGCCTGAAAATGATTTAATAACTTCAATTCAAGATTATATGTTCATACTATGGTTGAGAAAACTAAGGTTTATGGAAGTCAAGGGCCTGGGATAAGCTGCTCTGCCAATCAGCTACATGGAAAGGGTTTGAAGCCATGCTTCCCTCACTTTGGCACTGGTGTTCTTCACCACTATTTTATACAAATTTGGTTTAAACTAGGGAAAGTAAATAATTGTCCAACGCAGACTTATTGTAAATGCAATTAAAAGTAATAGCTAACATTTACTAAGTAATTATTATATGTCAAGTATTGCACTCAATTTTTTGAAAACATTGAATATTCACTCTCACTTTGATTCCTTTATGGAAAAGAGTAAGCAATTAAATGGTGGCTCCAGTAGTGGGAAAGCATTCAGACTCCAGAAGTTGGCATTAGAGGTTACATTCTTATCCATGAAGCTGTGTAAAGGGTGACTGTGTTTTGCAGAGATAGAATAATATATTAAAATTGTGTAGCCAGTAGAGGGAGGGAAAGAGAATTCTAACTCTGGCTGTAAGCTCAGATTTCAGAGCTCATTGCCACAGTCACTATGATAACCTGGGGCTTGTAGGCAGCTGAACATACTGGGTTTTTATATATAAATTTGTATGTGTATAGTCATTTCTTGGTATCTAAAGGGGACTGGTTCTAGATACCCCTTGGACATAAAAATCTGGGAATGCTTAAGTCTCTTACATAAAATTGTATAATGTGGGCATGTAGGTATGGACACTCTTTTATATCCTCTAGATAATTTAATTTATAATAACTAATGCTACATGAACAATTGTTACATGTTTTTTGTGTAGGAAACAATTAGGAAAACAATCTTATTCATGTTCAGTAAAAATGCAATCTTTATTCTTGAGTATTTTTGTTGCTTGATTGGCTGAATCCACAAGGGTGAGCCCAGGGATACAGAGGCCCAAAAGTATTCATGAATTCATGGGATGGCTGTTTTGATAGAGAAGTATAAAGAGTGGAATTCCATTGATCTGGATTTTTCTTAAACTTAGTTGAAAGAGGAATTCAGCTTTTTTTCTTTAGGCTGATTCCATAATAGTATGGACAATTAAATATTTCAAAACTATAAATCTGATCAGTGGTTTCCAAATCTGAGGAAGAAAACCACTTATCCTAAAAATGTGCTACCTTTTAACACAGAGTATTTTCTTAGATAGACAAACATTCATTATTTTAGAGCACAAATAAACCAGCCCAATGCACTTTTTCTCCCCTTTAGTTTTGTTCTGGAGGGTTACATACTGAACAGCTACTCTGAAGCCAGTTTTGGAAACATATAATGTAATTGAAATTGGCCTAGGTTTCAAATTTTGTTCTTCCAAATGTGTTTATGTTCACATTTTATATGTATTGAAATCCTCAATGAAATCACATTGCTCAATGTCCCTAAGAAAATCTTTTTGCCGCCATCTGTATCATGAAATAAGCATATTGAGAGCTGGCCTCTCTCCAGTGTATACTATGTTGGTTATTACAACAATTTCTGTAGTAGAGTTAACTCAGTGGGCTTGCAGTATTAAAGCTTACACATTCCAGAAAGATCTGACCCTTAACTAGATCCTCTGATCTAGTAAGGCAGTATTTAATCTCTGAGCTATAGTGTCTGCCAAGAGAATCTTTGTATTCCTGTGGTCTTGGACATGCCAGATAATTTATGCTAACAATATGACTGTGTTGAACAATGCTCTGGGCTGTGTTGTATCATCTTGACCTCTGGAAAGGTTGGAGACTAACTTGGTTTCATTATGTATGTGCTCTACCCCAAGGAACTGGCTTCTGTCTCCTCTGGGCATTGTTTTTAGGAATTATGCACGTTGAACCTTGGGAGGTAGCTCATTGCCTATCTGGCAAGCTCAAGGACTTGGGTTTGATCCCTGTTACCATATGCCATGCCATCCCTGGAACCCCAGGCATGCTGTGCCAGTCACTGATGCTGGTCGTGGTGGCACATCCTGTAATCCCAGAGCTGGGGAGGCTGAGAAAGGAGGGTCATCATGAGTCTGAGATGCATAGCGAGACCCTTGCCAAATAAATAAATAATAAGAATCAACTAGTTTATATATAACACTCTGGTTGGGGGACAACTGGAAATGCATGCTTGGTTTCTCCTGCTCCTGGAATCTGCCCCTTGTGGTCTTTTTCCTATTTTTTTACTATAAAAAGATCTCGCTGTGAGAATAACAGGTTTTATGAGTCCCTTGAGCAAATCATTAAACCTGATGATTGGCTTGGGGAATCCAAGCACAAGCCAGTGAGATGCCTTTGGATCAGGACTACACAGCTTCAGGGTGTCTCCGTACTTCACCAAATTCCTTCTTTTTAATTAATTTTATTAAGAAACAAAAAGCAGTGAGAAAGTTTCAAAACAGATTAAGAGAACAGTTTCAATAATTAATACATTGCATATTGCTGTCTTTGTAGTGGTTATTCATAGTACAAGATGTAGACATGATATCTTGTCCAAATACTATTAGTACAAATCTTTCTTCTCATTGAATTAAGAGAAAGTAGCTGTATATCTATCCTAACTATTTTGTACATACAGATACAAAGTTGTCCTTCATTTGTATCCCTTTTTTTTTGTTCAGTTTTGTCAGAGATGGGTATTTCATTGCCATTTAAATATTGCAGGTGTGTGAATTCAGCAAAATAATCCAATATAATTGTTCTAATAGTGTTTGAGACAGGACACCATGTCTGCATCTTGTACAATGAATAACCGCTAAGACAACAATATGCAATGTGTTAATTATTGAAAATGTGCTAGCGATCGGTTGTGAAACTGTCTCATTGCTATTTCTTTCTCAATAAAATTATTTTTTTAAAAAAATAATCCAATATAGTCCAGTAGTCCATAATAGTAGTGGGTTGTCCGTAGGACTGATAATGTCAGAAGTTGTTGACTTGAGCCTTTTATAGCTCAGCATATTAATATCACTTTACTTTTTATACCTCGTTTTTATAATTTTCTGATGGATGATTAAGACCAATATAAAGCAACACCTCTATAACAAGAAATGTAACTTTTGTATCTGACAAGGTCAGTCAAATCCCCTCAGGATTTACCCTGAAATCCTGTACCACAGTTTATAGGTCCTTTATCAGTGTCAGCCATTTGGATGAGTCATGGCCATTGCTTGACCAATTTTCTTTCTGTTAAAGCCTAAGAGAATGTTTTCTCTCCATGTGACTCTCCTAGGACAGTCACCAACTTCCTATTTGTGACTGTTGTTAAGAAACAAACTGTTGGAAGAAACTTGGGGGCACTGAGATGCTGCAAAGAGATCTGGTCTCTGGATAACAAATGCATAAGATGTGTGGGCTTCCTATTTTTCTCCAAATTTGAAAACCCTTACTAACCTGATAGGGATGGACAAGGCAATTTTCTAAGATACAAGTGTTCCCAAATAATGCCCTTTCTCCATAATTTCCTGGACTGCTTCTTCAGCTTGGTGCTAATAAGTTTCTCTTAAAGTCTAAAATAGCTCACTCACTGTAGAGAGCAAACAAATAGATTAAATAGATTTCCTCTATTCTGAGATTTGTCTCAGTGAAGAGAATATTGGTAAGGATGGAGAACTGCACTTAGCATACAAAAGCCCTGTTGGGGAGGACAGGCTGCTGAACTGGACACTGCTGCAGAAAACAAAGTAGTGGAGGAGGCAATGCCCATCCTCAGCACCTGATCACCCAGGAGGAGGGGACAAGTCACCCACAAGTGAGAAGGATTTGACATGGGTTTGAGATGGTGGCAAAGAGGTCAACATGTATGACAATGCAGAAGTTTAGTAATCATGACAACAACCTTAACGGGTCTATTGAAGCCTGGCAAAGAGTTTGGCATAATTTGAGTCTCAATGAAGAGTTCCTGGCTTTTGAAAGAAACAGTGAGAAACAGGGGAGAGATGACTGGGGTTGGAGCAAGAGCACATACTTGAGTGGTCCCCCAGGTCATTTAAGGTCACACAGCTGCCAGAAGGGCCATCTTAGGTGACTGGTCCAGTACTAGGAATGTGTGTCTTAGACTATAGATTGTGATTTGTTATTGTAGAATGTCGTTTCTCTTTAGTAGACTGCAAAATAGCCAGCATCATAGAGTAAATTCATTTCTACATCCTAGAAGCTCTGCATGTGCTTTCTAATTTAATCAGTGGACTGATAATGCAGAGTAATACTATGCAGCTTCACAGATCAACAAACAGGTTCAGCGAGGCTAAATGACTTGCTCAGATCCCTTTGTCAGTAGGCAAGAGCAGAACTAGAAATATCAGCTGCCCACAGTCTTTCATCGCAGGAACAGCAGTGGAAACTTAAGCTGGTTTTCTACAGATGTTCTCTCTGAGAACAGTTATTATAGGGAAAGTTACATGTAGGAGTGCAGGTTAGACCTACTGACTTAACTTCACACTGAGAATACATTTAAGCAACTAGGAAAGTAGATGACAGATCAATGGTCTGCTATTCTCTGGCTCCTCTGTAGTGCTGAATTATAGACTGTTCTGGTCCACAACCACAGAGGAATCTATCTAAGAATGTGTCATTCCATTACCCCTGTCTATTCAAAAGCCAATAGATCAGTTAGCCAAAGTGGTCAGGAAAATTTAAATGTAGCGAAAAGCAATGAAATAAGATTTGTAACAGTTGCTCCAAAATTCTGAGGCATTGTATCACATCATATTTATTCATCCTACTTTTGATGGCCATTTGGGTGACTTCCAATATGGGGCTATTTTGATTTTCTTTTTGAGATGTGGTCTCATTTTCTTTTGTACCAAGTATTGAACGTGAGACCTTGCTCTTGTCAGGAAGGCACTTATGCTGCTGAGCTTTCTCCCCAGCCCCCAATTCTGAGGCATTAATTTCACTTCAGCTAATAAAACACCTCTTCTATAATCTCAAGATGGTTTTTGTAGAGATATAGATTTGAGACAAAAGCCTGATGTCCCAAGAGAGCAGGGAACACTGGACTGAGCCCGAGGAGGGTTGCTGTCTGTTTGCAAATTCCCAGAAAGCTGGGACCCAAAGCAGCAGATAACAGCTTCTCCTGCAGGCGCTCTGTCCTTTGATCCCTCGCTAGGGATGTTATCAGCTAGCATTTGGGTGAACCTAGTGTTAGGCAAATGGTGGAAGTCAATAGAGATAGTAGCTGTATTCACTTAGGTAATTATGCACATTCCTTAGTCTGCCTTTACCCCTCAATAAAAGTGAGATGCTTCTGAGGCTCTGGGCTCACTTGGAGAGAGACTAATCTCAGTGAGACCTCTGAAGCTACATTCATCAGGTCTTCTTTCCGCACCGACCGGTAACTTACAACAGTTTTAATAGTGAATTTTTATGTTTTTGAACTGTATAGATTCAGCCATAGTTTCCTTAACTCAATTTTAGTTCCATTTTTAAAGTCAATAAACTTTTTTTTGATTAAATCTAGAGTTAAGAGTTTAACTTGGGTAATGACTGACTTATTTTTCATATATATATATATATATGTATTATTCTTTGAGAATTTTGTTGTACAAAATCATAAGATATTTTTAAGTATTAACTAAAAAGAGGGGCTGGGGTGATAGCTTGGCAGTATGGCATGACAAGTGCAGAGACCTGGGTTTGATCCCCGGTACTGCATGCCATGCCAGCCCCAAAACTGGGTGTGGTGGTGCATGCCTGTAATCCCAGTGCTGGCGGAGGCTGATACAGGAGGATCACAATGAGTGCAAGCTGTGTAGGGAGACCCTATACCAAATAAATAGATAGATTTTTAAACAGTACTGCAAAGAAAAGCAGATGTGTAAGAGAAAAGCTAAGACATGGGTTTTGGCCATATTATTTTTACACCTTCTATGTTATATGCTTATACAGACATTTATGTGTATGGCATATGCAAAAAAATATAGCTAAAGCAGGCTACAGAGAACTTTATCTTGGAAAATAGTGAGATAAGTATTATTTTAGAGAATACAATTCTCTTGTAGTAAGTCATTACTTGTATGATATCAAAGCTGGTTAGAATATGACAAATTTTAAAAATAAACCACTCTAAAATAACTTCTACCTTCATTAATCATACATATTTCTTATTTATAAGGACTTTTTTGAACTTTCATGATGATTTCAGATCTTTATCAATATTTTTTATTTAATATCTTGTTTCTCAGAAGAAGCTTAATTCATATGTATTTAATACATTAGTGCCTTTATTAATAATGTATTTATCATAAAGTCTGCTTTGTGCTAGGAGCTTTCTACTGTTAGGATAGAGTAGCACACAAAGAAATAAAGTACTTGCCCTGCATAGATTCTAAATTCTGGTAGTGAGGGCACTGAGCCAACAAACCAAAACACAGTACATGGGGTCATAAGGGTTTTAAAGGAAAGCAAAACAGGTAAGGTGGGAAAGAACAGCAGAAAGGAAGTCACCATGTTTAACGGCTCACAGGAAGCCTCTCTGGTGTCATGAAAAGAGGTGGTGTCTACACAACAGGAACAACCAATGTTTGACACACAAAAGGGAACAAAATGAGGGGTCTACTATACAGAGACCTAAGGGCTTTTCTCTTAAAGGTAGAGAGAAAAGAATATGGACATAGGTAAGCTGAGAACAATTGTTTCTTAGCTCTGGAGTTTCACCCAAGGCAATGTTTAAATCACCTCAGGGTTCAGCGGGACCAAAATAACTTGGTCATTATATTTTAGGTCACTTTGTTGTCTTCAAATTTGAAAGAGAGTCAGGAACCCTGAACATGGAATCATCTGGAATCACTTAGTTCACTCACTTATTTCTCCTTTCATTTGTTCCTCATGGGAAAAAGAAAGACATCCAAGTTTGTTTCCTGGTGAGATGATACCTTTCAGTTATCGGTAAATTGCATCTTAAAAGCAGGAGTGCTTCTCTAGATGATGAGAACAGAGAATGAAATACTATGCCAATTTAAAATGCTATTACCTGCTTGCTTTCTCAGTATCTTTCCTTTAGATGTTACTGTTCTTACAAGAGAAAATCTTTTTTATTACTTCCTGCTATTTTCTTTATCACCCAGCAAGCTTCAGTAGAGAAATAAAGCAAGTCTAGATACATTTGACAACAAGTGGTAAAGGGTGCTGGGGGGAGCTCTCTGAAGAATCGCGGCTTGCGATTTCTCCGTTCAGGGGAGTACCTCTGACTTGCAAGGAGACAGGCCTGGCACTGCTGCCAGAGCGACATATGGCTGGTGTTAAGCACTGTCAGTGTCTGAAGAAGGGTGCCTGTACGAATCGGGGACAGGAGGAACTCGAGCGCGCAGAGTGGGTGGGAAGCTGGCATTTTTCCACATGTATGAGCTTCCACTCCTGCAATGCAGCAGAAGCAAGGAAAACCAACTGGCTCTGCACGATTTTTATGGGTAGGCTGTGCTTCCTCTTTCCCTGCTCCTCCCCAAAGCCCTAGTTCCAGGGGTAAAACTCTTCTTCCCTTGCCCTTGCGCCACTTACACTTTCTTCTGGTTTCTTGAACTAACATGAGCATACCAGTCAACTAAAAATTATGGCCTTTTATACCAGCCTGGCTTTGCCCTTGAAATACTAAAAAAGTTCATTCCTTTCTCTCTTACAAGTGATGGGGCATGTGAAAACACTGTTTTCTCACAGGACAGAGAGCATATGAGTTTCTTAACTGAGTGACTCTGGGGCATTCAAATATTATGGGAAATGATTTTATTTTTAAACTACTTACTGTCATCATACCATCCAAAAGACCAGTCTCAGGCCTGGGTGGGGCCTGCAGCCTCTCCATGGACCACTTCTCAATGATGGATGACACATGAGGGTTGTCAATGTTGAGCAGCCGGAACCCAGTCATGTTCACTCCACTGTACCTATAGAGTTCCAGATCTAGAGCAAATAAGTCCTGTGTGGAATTAAAAATAAAAAAGTAGAATTAAATAAGCATTTTAGTGTTTTACACTACATCAAAACATTCTAATTTTTTTTATTCCCATTGCTACCAGAGAAACTAAGGCAGTAAATGATTTTCTTTTTTTTTTTGCAAAACTACTCCTTCGGGTAAATCAAGAAGAAGAGCTTGGCTATGAATAAGTAGCAAACTCCTTGGCACAAGAGATGACCCGCTGAGAGGCAATTTCCTTCCTGGCATATATGCTTTTGGGACGTGGAAGCAATCTCTGTATACATTTCATTCAATGCTTCTACTTTATAGATGACAAAAATAAAATCCTTAGTAATGAAATGTCGAGGAAAGAATGAGCCACAGGCCATTTGTCATATCATCTTGCTATCACATCTTGATGCTTTTGGGCTTTGCCATGGAGGTGAAATTTGGAAACTGCATTTGGACATGTACCAACAGGAGGATCATTCTTGGCAGGAAACAACGTCACCCCTTTTGCTCACTGAAAATAACTCTTTGTCTTTACAATGAAGACATAATGAAGGTTGGTTGGGCATGCAGTCAGAATAAGAGACCAAGAGGCTGTGTCCGGGATATCCTGAACACCAGGGTCTTGTGGGTCTCATAATATCTTAACCATTGACCTTATTCTCTTTTAGATAATGCTTCAGGGAAAAAGAATTTAACCCTCCACAGAGCTTCCTATGACAGATAAGGCTGGGTGAAAACAAGATGTCTATGAATGAGTTCACAATTCTCGCGTGCTATTTCCCCTTCCCAAGCTAACTTTGGATTATGAGGTAAAATCATAAGAAAGCAGCTTTGTTCTTTTAGCTCAGTATCAGAAAAGATGTATTTATAGCCTTTTAAAGAGTCACACATATTTTCTTTAGTACTAAGTAACTAATTATTTTAAAGTTCTGCTTTTACTTAGACACAAGAATGGTAAGCATATAAAGTGATATAAGCAAGAAAGAATATCAGTGAAACTGTAGGAAAACACCTAAAGCAAATTTAAAGAATAAGATGCAGGGAGGAGTAATTCCATCAGCAACGATCTATCAACTTTTAAGTAACTGTGCTCTCAATCAGAGGCACAAAAGGTACTCAAATACACAGATTTTTTTTTTAACCAAACTTCCAGTATATGTACAGAATCCCATAATGTGTAAATTCAACATCTCAAAATAAATACATTAATCATGGAAAAGTCCAACTGCCCTCAAGTTTGAAGTTTCATTGGAAAGAAGGCTATGGGACATCCAGAGTGTGATGAGTGACATCTCAGGTTGAAAAAAGTAAGATTGGAAGGTGGACAGGAATAAAATGTGTACAATTTATTACATATCCAACAGCCTTCTTTGACAGTATTTCAAGGTTCTACAGTTCACGTTTTCTCTCAAATTGTTTCAAAACTACATATTCTAAGTTGGTACAGGTGGGGTTGGCAGAAAGTAGGGAGGCCGATGGTGGCATCACTGGGATGTCCTTATTGTGAAGGAAGTGCCACCTCGGGGAGCAGAGCAAGACGCCTAAGAGCTCCCAAGGCCTGTCTCAGTCATTCCTTTTTTTTTTCTTCCTGTGTCAGGTAAATTTAAAAAAAAATTCAATTATTTTTATTAGTACATTTCTAATTCACAATGATCATGTGTATTGAGGGGAGTTGGTGCCTGTGCAGAACACATCTTAATTCTTTTCCTGTCCCTTCTCCTCCCATTCCTCTCATTTCAAGTTTAAATCTCACATAATTTCTCTAATATGAGAAGCCCAAACTATAAATAAAGAGCAAAATACCGAGAGATTCTTTATCAAGTGGGAAGAGGAACAAGGTGTGGAGGGGGAGGGAAGAGAAAATGATTTTTTACAAAAAACAACAAATAAGGGAAAACAATATGTACAGAATCCCATAATAGATTCCTCAACTGTTGAGAACCACGAAACAACAAGGAGAGCAGGAAGAGAGACAGAAGATCATTCAAACCTTAATTTAGGAGATCTCCCCCTTGAGCCCCACTTCCCTCCTGCCCTGGGACCCTTGCACCTGTTCATGCTCTCGGAGATACAGGAATCAGGCATGGGACTTACTATTTATGTTAATAACACAGTATGGCAGAACTTTGGTCCTTGTCACAAATACTTTGATTCCTCCACTCGCCAGTTCAGCTTGTCAATTTTATTTACTGAAACAGTACACTTATTGAATCCCCTTGAATCTGGATAGATTTCACTTGAAACACTCGTGTAGAATAGACAAGCAAGGCTATTCTGAGCTTTCTTCTCATGTCAGAAATACAGTGTATGGATGGGTGTTGGAAGGACTGGGCAATGTGTGTATGTGGATGACATGCAAAGGATTGCACGAAGCCTATCACATCAACTTGGTTTATTAATGCCTTGTAACTCTCTTGATCTGATAATCGGAATTTAATGCAAGAAAATTTCTTTTGGATTTTTATAAGTTTATAACCGCATTTTTTCTTAATGGTACAAAATATTCAGTGTGAAGAATGTCTACCAAATTCCTGTTCTTGACAAAATCCGAGCACCTCTCAGGTGATTCCTGGGTTAATCTGTTTGCCCCTGGCCATGGCAAGGAAAGTCATATCAGATCTATGCATGCCAAAGTACAGTACAGTTCACTCTATTTTCTAATGGTTGTCAACATTGTAGATGATGCTTGTATATGAATATTTTGTGCTTTGATAATTCCTGTTTAATGAAATTTCATCCTTTTCTGGATGTACATATATTGATGCCAGTAGGAGAAAAGAAAGAAAGAGGAAAAGAAACAAAGAAAGAAATCTGCTGTTCAGCATTGCTAGGTTTAAAAGACTCTTATGAAAGTTATGTAAATCTCTGAGACAATATCCTGCCTTTGATATTGGCAGGGGTAACTTCAAAATAGTATTTGGAAATGTCCCTTGTTCTGTGGAATGCATTTCTACCAGGCTGTGCTTACCAAGGTTGTGAAAAAGTAGTGGTAGTATTCAGTCATCATGCCCATGAACAAAATCTGCAAAAGAGAAAGAAGGGACATAGAGTCATAATTATAATAATAGGTCATTACTATAGTGAGGTGGCTGCAAAAGCTTGGGAGCATAGAACCAGAAGGGTTTTAGAACTCTGCAGACCCAGCAGATCAGACTGCTGAGGCCAATTAGTGGCTGGTGTGAAGAAGGGCCGTTGACTTCCAGCCCCCTCATTGTACTGTGCTTGAATTACATGGCATAATCCACCTAATGATCAAACTTAAAAATAGTTTATACTTAATACATTTTATATTTATAATTGTCCATAAAAGCACAGAGATTTGTCTTTCTCATTGCTTGGATTTCTGAACAATTCTGTGTAGAAATACAACTTATTTTTACTCAGTTTGGAACTTAGCATGGTGTGTCCTCCAGAGTAGAACTCATTAAATGCTGAAACAGCAGTGCTAACATGCAGACATACAGAAGAAAGGCACAAGTGGTTTGCTACGTTCTCTAAATAAGAGTGTCATCTTCCTTGTGGTAGGTCACCAAAGGGACTACTCGACTCCTGACTTTTGATCTCTGTGTATAAATAGATGAAGACTTTAAATTTCTAAAGCAGTTTTACCACAACTGTGGTCAATTCTACAGTTAGAATTCTACAGGAGGGATAGGTTAGAATGCCCTTTGGGAGTTTTCAGATCAGATGTTCTTAGGCTTAATTACAAAGACATTCTGTACTGGAATTTCTGAAAGTGGAACACATATAATAGTTGAGAATCACTGCTGTATGAATTGAAATACAAAGATTTTGGGAATTTAGACCAAAGGAATGGATTGAAATATCTGGGACAATGGCAACAGAAAGGCTATCAGAGGTCCTAGAAAGTACCTAAAATATGCAAGGTAGAGTGAATTCATATAAAAACAAACAAGGAATGTAGAGGAGATTCAGTCACAGCAAATAAGGAAGCACGGACACTAATGAGTTAATACCATCTCTGCTCACTTAGAAACCAGAGGAATATTTAGCGACATTGTCGTGTCATGAAAGGAAGACAAAGGATGGGATATTCTCCATAGGAATCATGAGCCAAAAGCATATAAGCAACTCCTGTGATAACAGGACTGGGCACATGAAAAGGATTTTGAAATGTAGACTTGCTTTAAGGCCATCAATAATATTTAAAGTCATGTATGATGAGGCCTCGTAATCTCATTTCATATCACCTGAACAGCAGCATACAAAGCTGTTCAGCCAGGGTCAGCCAGGAATTCAGTTTTTCACTTTTGTCATTAGAGAGTGTGAGGGCAGCCTAGACAGCAGCCCTTTCAAAGGGCCTACATAAGTTTTATGTTAAGTTATAGTGATAGGCACTAAAGTTTAAAATAGTGTTTCTAAAATTGAAATACAATACAAAATAGTTAGGATAGATATACAGCTACTATCTCTTTTCAATGAGAAGAAAGACTTGCGATAATAGTGTTTGGACAGGATATCATGTCTGCATCTTGTCCTCTGAATAACTACTACAAAGACAACAATATGCAATGTATTAATTATCGTGACTGTCCTACCAACCTGTTTTGAAACTGACTGAATGCTATTTCTTTCTCAAAAAATTAATATGAAGAAAAAAAAACAAAGGAAAATGACCATAAAATATCATTGTAAATAGATTCTAAAAATAATACAGTATAATTCCAAAGTTTGTATATTTATATATATTTTTTTCATTTTGATAAGTCTGAGCAATCACAAGCAAATGACTGAGAGCCTTATACTGCGGTGGACCCTAATTGTTTACACCTAAAGTGTTTATGTGCTTTGGGGGAGAAACTAGGGAATTATAAAAGCATGTTACAGAAGGCCTGCTCCTGCTCTGCAGGCAGGAGCAGTAAGGAAGAGCTGACAAATTTGAGGGAATGACTGCTAAGTCACTAACAAATAAAAGAAGCAAATTGCAATTTTTTCCCTAATTTCAAGCAGCATATTGAGTTACTCTTATACCCTGAAAAATTACATGTTATAAACATTAAAATAAATACAATAAACTACTGGAAAGTAAAAAAATAATAATAAAATAAAATCAAAATACAAAGGCATCTGAATTTACAACTTCTGTGCGTACTCATTTTTTAACTTTGTTATGGAAAGTTTTGATTCCTTATTGAGAGTATAAGCACTTTTAACAAACAGTCATTTTACTTATTATTTGTATCATTATTTTATTAATTCCTGGAGGTAAATATTCATTTGATATTCTTCTTATTCAAAGTTTTAAATGCAATATGAAAATTCAGTGACTAAACAGCCAGAGAACCTGCTTTTATCACAGAAAGAGCACTCCCAAAACTATTTTTATTTGCTGTACCAGAAAAAAATTTGTTCTCTTTTCTAGCAGTTGCTTAGGTTAGTACGTCCTAGCTCTCCCCCGATATTCCTAGAAATAGAAATCAAGAGACAAGTACAGTCATTGATCATTTTCCTGTCAACTTTGTGCACATCCCAGGACCAGGTGAATGCAAAGCTTCAGGAAAAGATCATGAAGCCAAGAAGCATGAAAGGTGCTGCCTTTAAAATCATCTTTCCAGTGCTGTGGATGGGACTCAGCCCTGCCAGCTAGGAGCAGCACAGTTTATAAATGAATGTATCACATTTACATTATGATTTTCTGTCTGTGTTGGTATTTCAACTAAAAGTCATTAAGGGATTAAGAAAATGTCACACCAGAATAAATGTCAGTTCTAAAAATAAAAAAAATTACGATCATGATAGGGAGAGTTTTCTAATAGTACTTTGTAAAGCTGACTCTTTTCAAGGACTACTCTCTTTGAATCCCACCGCTCAGTTTGTACAAGGATCTGAGCAGTAGTGATGGATGTAGTGCGTACACTTTACCTGGACAACATTTCTAGGATCCATTTCTGGTGCTACCTAAATCACTTTTAGTGGCACAAATCCTATTATGTCACATGCACTACTATGCAATAAATGTGGCTATCAATACACTCATGTCAGGAGCATATTCCCCTTAATTGTTTCCACTAATATGCTCTAGTAATGCTAGTTTACTAATAGGATTAGTATCCTTAAATGATTTTTGACATCCTATCATTTATTTGGATTGATAGACAGCAAAAGCCACTGTCTTTTTAATAACATTATGTAATTAAAATAGGGACAGTGCTTTGTATCTACTGTTATTGATTTGGGAGGTCCTTTTGTGGGTATCATTCATACTGATTGCCAAATTTCCAACTCAGAGGGCACAGAATAAAATATATTCTCTGGCCTTCTGTGCTTGCTTGTGGCCCTGTGTGAGTATTAGTAGGCGAAGTGAGAAAGGTGCAGAATTTATCACTGTCCGTGGAATATGAGTAGCATGGTCATCATCGCCAGAGCAAGCTGTTTTTCTGCATGGGACATTTTTTCTGTTCCATGTACACCAGGAGTCAGGTAAGTGGTCTTGTTTATAATTGTGCTGACTGATACAAAAGGTTAGGGTCACAATTATTGATTCTACACAACCAGTTGCACTCAGGAACATCGAGTGTGTTATCTGTGTGAATTAATGTTATACAGCTTCAGGTTTTTCTAATATAACTTCTGTCTTTGTACCAACTCCACATTCTTTTTAAGAATATTTATCAATTGGTTTCAAGTGTATTTTTTTGTAGGTTGTTCTAATTCTTTATAGAATAAACATACTATAAAAATAATCATGGTTGGAACAAGCTGAATAACTTACTCTTCTGAAAAAAGAAACAGACCCTTTAGATCTGATGTAAATGGGTCAGCTTGGTATAAGAAAAAATACTTCCAGCAAAAAGTTTGGTTTTTTTTTTGTCCCAGACTTCAATGATCACCGTTCTTAGTAAATTTTACTCTGCATTACAGTGGAATCAAATGTAAGAACACAAAAGAGAACAACACTGAAATATGTTAAGTCCTGCACACGCAGCATTCCATTCTACCCACGTAAGCAAACCTTTGGATCAATAAGGGAAAGAAAGGTGTTTTGTATATGCATTAGGGTTTTTTTCTCTACTGAGCAGGGACTTGCCCGTGACTATTTGTTTCATGGACTAGAGAATAGATATTGTCTTCTTTTACATGTATTAAGAATGGATTTGCTGAGGGCAGATTTAAAACTCAATGCAGGGCCAGCCAGATAGCCCAGTGGACTAAAGTGCCTTCTCGGGCAGGTGCAGTGACCCGGGGTTTGATCCTCCAGCTTGCCTTGCTGGCCTTACCCCCAGGGCATGCTGAGACAGCTTTTGAGACTAGGCGTGGTAGCACACACATGTAATCCCAGCACTTGGGAGGCTGTAAACAGAAGAATCACTACCAGTCTGATCTGTGTAGTGAGAACCTGTAGACATTGTACTAAAAATTCAAAAATTAATTAATTAATTAAGATAAGTAAAGCTCAATGTGAACTGGCTCTGGAAAGGGTAATTCTAATGATCCTACTGGTATCAATATCCTCTGGGATAGTTATTCCTTATGAATAACAGTGACCCCACATTAGTTTTTGCAGCTTTTTGAAATTTCTGCAATCCTCATGAACCTTGTTCACACCTCAGCATTGCAACACCTTGGTGTTGTCCTGCTGTTCTTGACAACGGTCTCTTTTTTCAGCCTTTATTTTGTCATTTTATTTTATTTTTATTTTTTATTGACAGAGGGTCTCATTAGCTCAAACTTGTAGTGATCCTCCTGTCTCAGCCTCCCTAGCATTAGGATTACAGGTGTGTGCCACCCCTCCCAGTTTTGGTGGCCTGCTGGGCACACCTGAGATGGTTTTGGGGCCGGCATGGCATGTGGTACTGGGGAGCAAACTTGGAACCTCAACCTTGCCAGGCAGGTGCGTAGACCGCCGAGCTATCTCCTCAGCCCATCATCCTCTATTTTGAAGGCTGGTTTATCACATATATCCTGAGAAACACCAATTTTAGATTGTATTTCAATTTTTCACTGGTGTCTGGGAAAAGATAACCAAGATGTAGTTTATAGATTGCAACGCCTGTGGAGGCTGCAGAATCATCGTAGCAGGTAGCTGGAGAGTCTTTGAATCAAAGCATCCCATTAACCTATCCAAGGATCTTACAAAGCTTGTGCAATGTTTCAACCTGATCATTTCCTAGAAAGCAAAGCAGTGTTATGGAAGTAGCAACAAAAACGAACAAGTGTCCTCCACAAATTCTCAGCACCATTGTTAAGAGCATTCCACATGCTAGAAATAATTGGCATTATACTGCTGTTACTGTAGCAAAACTCAAAATGGACCCTGAGCAATTTTGAAGTGTGCTTGTAATATTTTATATGGGTTTTATTACCACTTTTTCCATTGAAAAATAGGTGTCTCGGAAGCTTATATTGACTAACCTGAAGTATATTGCTCCTTTTATAGCCTTCTTGATATAAGGATAAATTCTAAACCATAAGACATGGTTTCCAGTGAATAATTTCAAGTGAATAACTTCCAAATGTGTAGCATGCAGTGTGGCTAAAATAATAGTTTAACCTCCTGATAGAAATAAGATCTTTCAGTGTAAGAATGTCCAGAAAACAATCTGAGTGATTTCAAGTCTCAGAGCAGTAATTTTAAGATGAAAGTTTTAGCTCCAGCGCAGTGCTTTTTCATTTGCTAGCAGTGGTGTTTGTGACTGCGTTCACACTCTCTTCTCGACAGGAGCTCGTTTGGCCGTACAATATTTAATATCTATCATCAGTAGAACAGGCTAGGTTTAAGTAGGTCTTTAAGTACATCTTCATTGTCATAAAAATTGTGCCATATTGAATAAATTTATGCCCCTGAAGAAACAGTGGATTGTTCAGAAAATAGGATTAAACCCCAGGAAACCCTAAGATACAGAACAAAATCCATCTATGCTTGATGTACACTGAAGAAGGGCCCCTGAAGATGTCTATGTCCTAACTTCAAGACCTGATAATATGTTGCATTTCATGGCAAAAGAGACTTTGCAGATGTGATTAAAAGAAAGATGAAAGTGGGGCAATGACCTTGCATTATGGACCAATGTTGTCACAAGGTTTAGTATGAGGCAGCAGCGGAGTTGGCCAGAAGAGAAAGAGGTGCGAAAATGCAAGCACAGAAGAAGAGGGAGTGCCATGTGCGTCCCTAAGCGAAGAAACAAGAGCGGCTTTTAGAAGCTGTGGAGGCGAGAAATTGGAATCTTCCCCGAGCCTGCAGAAGAAAAGACCCCCTGCCAGTACCTTCATCATAGATTTCTGACTTCCAGAACTGTAAAATGAGCAGTTTCATGATTTAAAGGCACTATATTTGTAACAATTTGCCAAGATCGAGATAAGAAAACAATGTGCTCTGTCTTCACATCTTTCCATGACTGCGGTGCAAGAGAATGCACAGCCTTAGCATATTAGCATCAAATGCATGAGTCAGTAGGAAAAATTACTTTTATTCTTATTCAAGGTTGACACATTTCTAAACATTGACCTTTCACCTGTGTATATTAACCATATATACGTACAAATATACAAGTTAACTTAAAGCAACCTGGGGATTTTTCCTTTCATTTAAGACAGTGATATACCACTTAGGAACCAAGCCCATTTTTTTTTTCTGATTCCCACATTAACCACAGGAAATCAAAGGGTATCCCACAGAGAACTGGTGAGAAGAATCATGCTATTTGAGGGTGCCTTTCAGTCTTAACGTCTATATTAGCGTCTCTCTCTGGAGGTGTGGTCTAAGGGAACTGAAAGTGGTACTAACTGATATTCACAAATGGAGTGGAAAGCAGGGAGGTTTAGTTTGCTTTCAGATGATCCTATTAGAAGAGCCAGATTGTGCTATTTAAAGATTACCAACTGTTGAAAACAGAGAAGGGGAAAAAATGATTTTCCATAGCAAGATGAAATAGTCTATCTGGCAAATAAGAGAGTGTGAAATATATAAGAAATTACATGAATGTAAAACAAAAAAAACACTGCAACATTCAGGGGAAATTAGTAGAAAGATTAGAGGCAAGGAAAAACATAATAGGGAAAAAATTTTAATAACAAAATATAAACAAAATCTGGAAGCTAGAAATGAGGAATATATTATTACAGTATAAGCTTTTGGCACTAAGTTTCTTTCATAACAGCAGTAATAGAAAACACACTTCAAGTTTGTCTAAATGTATTCTTTTGGGGACAGATAGAGGTACAGTTGTTAAATAGTGCTCTTTCTGGCCTTGTAAAATAGCTATAGCTCAGTTAAGTCTGCCTAAATCAGAACCTGATCTTTAGCTTCCTGGGTGACTTCTACTTTGATTTTCTAAAAACTGTGAGGCTTCAAAAGTAAATGTATCAGTGTTTCTCTGTATATTAGAATCAGCAAGGAACTTTTAAAACATATGAAAACCCTAATCCCATCCTTAAATATTCTAATTCATATGATCTGAGGTATATTCTAGGCATTCATACTTAGTAACACTCCCAGATGATAGTTAATGTACATCTAAACTGAGAACAGCTCATTTGCTTTAACCAAGTATATGTTTCAAGACCACAATAATGGTCACAAGGACTATATGCTGAATGCTACATATTCACAAGTGTAACAGATTCTTTCCATAACGTTGGAAAGGAAGCGTTTCCCTTAATCTATAGATTTGAGGGATAAAGTTACAGTATTTCAACCCAGACTCAATTTTAATTGTGGGCTCTGAACTCTGTATTAGTTTATTAATTGAGAACGATAGGTAAAGATAGCATAAAAAGCAATCACTGGGACTGGCCAAATAGCTCAACATATTAAAGCACCTGCAAGCAGGTGCAGGGCCAGGCCTGCAGTGCCAGCCCCACTTCCGGAGCATGCTGAGACAGCAATTGAGACTGGGCGTGGTGGTGCGTGCCTGTAATCCCAGCTCTTGGGAGCCTGTAAACAGGTGGATCACTATGAGTCTGATCTAATAGTGAGACCCTGAACACCCTGTAGACCCTTCTCTAACATACAAGAAAAAAAAAGCAATCACTTATACAAAGAGTTTATGGTCTCCAAGAACCCAAATAAAAGTATTTGGATGTTTGTTGAAGACAAAATTAGAATCACTTACATTGGCACTTTACCTTAAGGGCTTCACCCTTTAAGCCAAGGAAGTGCAGTGAGTTACCCATCTACTTTTGAGGTATCCTCATTCCAGAGTGCTGGATGGAGCTGTGACACCTTCTCCCCTGGGTGTGTTCCTCATGCAGAGGTTCCTCTCTCACAATTCCCCTGCTGTAGGTGTTCAAATCTACATTGCTTTTTTATTACACCTCCTTAGATGTCAGAGGTAGTTAGATCCAGCCCTTTTATGATTTTCAGAAACGTTTGGTTTTATTGAGAAGAACTTTAAGCTTCATAATCGATTCATCTTCCATCAAGAAAGTATGGTGATTACCAGATATGCAGCTCAGTGGCAGAGTGCTTACTTCATTTGTGGCTCTGAGTTTGATTTCCAGCACCACAGGAAAAAAAGTAACAGATATTCATTTTTAGGTAAAATAATGTGATAGATTAATAGGTATTTTCATGTACTAGATGTTTGTTAGTGGATACAAAAAGCACTCTGGGTGGGATACTAAGGAATGTGTTCAGCACTCTGTGTGGGATACTAAGGAATGTGTTCAGTTCAGCAGTTGGGAATTTCAAAAATGGGGGGGGG
>NW_004524840.1:1080854-1086374 GCF_000260255.1 Octodon degus
TTTTTTTTTCTTACAGGCAAATTTTGGTGTATCTGGAATTCAATATTAGACCATTTCTGAGGCATATGGGAAGTAATTCAAACCGATTCCCAATTTCAGTTAAAACACATTTAAGTTCTTTTATAATTCTACTTTTGGAGATTTTTGAGAATTCTCAAATAAATGTCCTGTACAGTATGGATATAGAAAAATTGCAAACATCTTTGGTAAATTGTTGGTTTTCTATAGAGGTCAATTAAACCTGTGCATCTTTAAATAACAAAATCATATCTATAAACCACTCTTTATAACTAAAACTAACTATCTGCTCAGGGACTGTAAATAGATTTTAATATCAGCCTGAGAGAGACATAATTAGGATGAGAATGTACTGCTGAAATAATTGTATAATATACTACAAATTATCATCTAGTTAGGGGAAATTGAGATCCATGATTATTACATTGTCAGGATTTATCCAACATAATGAACTTATCAATTAGCAGGCTCAAAGACTATCAGAGGACTTGAAAAACTTTAAAAAAGACTATATTGCTTAATTAATTCCACATTCCTTTGGCAGTGAGCTAAGTACAAGGCAATATACAAGCTCTTTATGTCTAGACACTAGTAAGAGGATTCTTGGTCATGTGTATGAAGGGATACTCAAAGCTTAAGGGATTCCTGATTAGGTTTGAATCTAGTCATCTTATTTACCATTGAGGTGACTGAGTTGTGGAGGAATCAGTAGACCAGTTCAGGCAATTAGGGTGTCACAGTCTTGTTTTTCAGTTTTAGCACTGACATTAGGTGTGTGAGCTGGAGTCTCATTATTCTCATTGGTAACATGAGATATTTGAGTAGATAAAAGAGATCATACTAGTGTAATGTACAGCATGTTCTGGCTAAGTAGCAAGTAAACAATACTTACTAAGTTTAGGGGGAGGGCAGAATTTGCAACTGCATCTCCCAAGTCTCAGTTTAAGATTCTACACACAGTTCCTTACCAGTTAGAAAGCAATTTCACCATTTTAGAATAGTCCACAGACATTGAAAAGCTATAATCTTTTTCTACTCATTTTTGTGATCTCTTTTTGCTTTTATGGGGGCAGAAATTTGGGGATTTGGTGTTGCTTTTTCATCACTGTGTCACTGTCACTGTAATGGTTTAGGTCAAGAATGTGCTCCAAAACACTCATGTGTTCAGGGTCGGGGTTTATGATAGCTATATTCATCAGGGGATAAATGTACTAAGCCCATTGTCAAACCTCATAGGATGAGGGGCCTGATTGGAAGAGATGGCTCACAGGGCTGTGACCTGGAAGAGTTTACTTCCCTCACTGGTCCTTCTGACTCTGTCTGCCTGACCCTTCCCCAGGGGCTTCCTGCCCTGAAGCTACTTCACTACTGACCAAATTCTTTAAAAGCCAGGAACCAAAATAAACCACTTCTCTTTTAAGTTGTGACTCCTGAAGATTTTGTTCCATGAAAATGGCTAAAGGACAATAACTTTTAATTAATGTTCAGCAAATAAATGCTAAATAAAATAAAAATTTTGTTTTGGGTGTCTGTCTCATAATCTCTACTTACACATGGGGCTGTTGAACTATTATGCAGCAGTTCTTCAGACCTTGACTAAAGCCAGAGATGGTTGAATATTTGAGAATAAAACAAAATAACTGCAAGCAGGAAGTATAGACCTAACTGAAGTGTTTCTTAGATTCCATTATGACAGGAATGAGTTGGTGTCTTGTGGATAGCAATATCAGAATAAGATATATTGTTTCTTTTTAAATCCTGAGATAATTTTTTTTTGTGGAACTGGGGATTGAACTCAGGCCCTTGCATTTTCTAGGGAAGCACTTATTCCGCTGAGTCATCTCCCCACCCCCAAATCCTGAGATAAAGTTTAAATCTCAATGTTGTTATTTGCCAGCTATGTGATTTGGAAGAGTCATAAAATATCTTGGGGTTCTTACAGTTTCTTGGACAGAAAGTTTTCTTATAGTAACTACATATAACCTGTTCAGAACAGCACTTGGCATGCAGTATATGTTCTGTACAATATAGTTGTAAGGTTTCCAGCCTGTTTTACATAGGAATTATCAAAATGACAGACTGAGAGATCTGACATACGGCACACAAGTTTGTGACCTCTTCTCACACAAAGTGTAACAGTGTCTGACTTGATGTCTTCTGCCCTGGGAGTCAATGAGTGCTCTGAGTGATGGCAGCACCTCTGTTTGCTTTCATTCCAGCCAGAGGGCACAACTCATGTGAAGAAGGAATCAATACACAAAATTATTTGATTAATCAGTACTGCCATTACCTTTCCTAGCCAAGGGAAGCCAGGCGTTAAAAATACACTTTCCCCCTGGCCTTATTTCTATGTTAATTGAAAAAGAACAAAAGAAAAGAAAAAAAAAAGCTCACATGCAAATGTTGATAGGAGAAAAATGCAACATAATTTTACAAAATATGTTTATTTTGTAAAAGTGCTAAGTGCCTTATGGAGACTAATGGCTCAATTCTTGCTTATTACTTGCTGCCTCAAATGTTGTGAGGAAAAAGACTCTTCTCATGCATTTGCCCATGTAAGCAATGGATCAGGGTCCCTGAGCTGGAAATAGTGTGTTTCTGCTCCCTCGCTGGCTGCACTCCAGCTTAGGAAGTTGGCCAAACCCCGATTCAGCTCCCTTGTTGCATGGAGCACCACAGTGTCCCTCAGTCTCTACCACAGAGCCAGGAGCAAGCAGCTTCTGTGCTGACAACAGTGACCCACTTGGCTGGTCACATATGGGATGTATGAGTGACTATGCACCTCTGCAAAGAGCCCAATTTGTTTTAAGTTGTCATAGTCTGGAATGGGCTATAGCTTCTTTCTAGTATAGGGCTTCAGTGGTAGAGTTTCTTTTTTGAGAAAGCTGACGCACAACTTGTCCAAATGTGCTTGACACAGCATGCTGAGTAAAGTGGAAGGAAAATTACTTTGGAGATTATTTATTGAAAGCATCCAGCACAGTTCTTGGCTCCCTCTCTTACTCATTTAACAGAGGTATGTGGAACTTTCAAAAAGTATCAAATGATGTGCTGTATGTAGTAGGTGCTAAGGATTTAGGAGAAAAGACAGGAAAATATCCTCTTGGCACTTACCATTTAATAGGGAACATGGGTGGCACAGGAATGAATGTCTTAATTGTGGACATAAGTACTGTTATAAAGAAAACTAAGTAGAATTTGGAGACATGGTGAATAACAAATGTGTTCATTTTCTTGTCTCTCAAAAGACAAACACAAAGATTGAGGTGAGGCTCACTTGGGGGTGGAATGATGTCCCAGGCTTTGATGACTGCAGGTGCAGGAGCTGCGACGTGGGACAGGGAACTGTGCTGCATGGCCAGGTAGCTAGGGCACCCCACAAGTAAAGCAGCAGAGGCAAGAAGTGGCCCACATGGCCAAAGAGAGAGGCAGGATCAAGTCATGCGAGCCATGGTTATTTTTATTAAAATCCGGGTTCACTTGTAGTAGATTAAATTATTGGCATATCTGAGCTTCTACTTTCAAGTGAGTCAAGGATTCTCCTATCAGTTAAAGGGTACGGTTCTCTAGCACCCAGCACTGCGCTAAGCGCAAGCTGAGAGTCCTACACGTGAAGTCGCACTGCTCTCCGCAGCACGTTCTAAGCTCATCTTGCATCAGTCACGGCCACAGCAGAGCGGCTCCCGCTGGGAGTGAGACTGCCTCGCTCGCCAGCAGGCAGCGTGGGGCTGGTGCAAAAACAACGGGACCGGGAGGACGTGAGCCTGAGGAAGAGAGGAGCTGCACACCCAAGCCGGTGGAGGACAGCAGGGCGTGGCGCGCGCAGCAGGACAACTGTGGGGCGGGCTGAGAGGGAGAGGGAGCGGGCGGCCCCCTGGATTCGCTGGTTGTCAGGACAACTCTCCAGCTATCAAAATTCACGAAGACGGTCTGTTCATATGACGGACCTGCTCCTCTGCAGCCTAATCAAATCTTGACATTTGCATTTCAAGCTAATTTTTAGGAAATAACTTTTCAGATTCTCATCATATAGCACTTGTTCAATATGAATGGAAATAATTACTTTGCCAGAGTGATTAGCATGCCCAAGAATAACTATAGACTTTTTCTCCAATTTTTTTTACTTTGAGATAAATGTCAAATATCTTCTTAAAGTACATTTAATTTCATTTTTCTCAAGAATCATTAAAATGTGGAAAAATGTGGTGAAAGTGCAGGTCAGTGATGGGAAATGTGCAGGAAGAGAAAGTCAGGCTGACCTGGCGGACCAAATATTCTCAGGAGTGATTTTTCTACGTAAAATACAAAAGCTTTTAGTATCAGTCTCCTGCAAAGGCGCCCAACAGCATGTGGCTGTGCTCTCCGGACTTCTCTGGTGGCCCACGTTAGGACGGGAGCCCATTCCACTCAAGGGCACGCCTCGCTAAACGGAGACCCCGGGCTGTGAGATCAGAGCTCAGCCCCGCAGAAAGACCTTGGGTGGGCCACGGAACCTACATGCTTGGTTCCAATCGAAACTGTCCTACTACTGGTCACGTGCTCAGAAGTGGGCTTTTCAGAAGGGGTCCAGAACATGGCAGCTCCAACCTCTGACCTCACTGGACGGCTTCAAAGCTGAATAGACTGTTCAGAGACAGGGCATGATGGAGGTAGATCCCAAGTGGGTTATGATAGGTTTTCATGGTGTCACAGCAGAGAAACAGGTAGAAGGAAAAAGGTAAAGGGGCTTTATTACAAAGGGTAAGGGGCTTCATTGTCTTGGAGGACACGGAGAGAATCTGGGAAGATAAGAAATTCTCTGGATTGGAGCAAAGGGAGACTGAGGCTTTTTGGCCTTTTGCCAGGGGTCGGGTTTGAGGGGGGATGCTTAGAGACACCTGAGGAGTTGATTGGGGCCTTCCCTGAGGTGGCAGGAAAGGTAAAAGGAAATTGCACCCTGGACTGAGTTGGAGAAGGGGGGAGGTGGTCTCTGGGAAGATAAGCTTTTGTTTTAAGGTCTTCAGCCATGTTGGATGACCGCCATACTAATTCACCAGTTCATAGCAGGGCCAGACCCTATCAGGTTACACTTCCTGTCCTGGCCCCTTTTCCTCTGTCTTTAGCTTTTCCTTTAGCTCTTTGCTCTCTTTCTACCACAAGGTGAGCAGCTTTCCTTAGCTGTCCCGTTCTACCAGGATGTTGCTGCCTGGAAGCCAGTTCACAGTGGACTGAAACCTCCCAAGCTGCGAGGCACAGTGAAGCTGGAGTTCTTTAAACTGTGTGTCAGGTATCTTGCCCGAGGTAAAGAAAAATGACTAATATGGTATGGGAGTTCAGTTTCCTCCATTCCAAAGTGAGAAGATGGAAGTTGCTCAGGGGCTGTTTGAGACTGCGTGCTGTTACGGATTCCTGTGCCAGCTACTGTCATTGTGCCTGCCAAGACCCTGAACCCAGAGGTCAGTTGCCTTCCCTTCCCTTCCCTTCCCTTCCCTTCCCTTCCCTTCCCTTCCCTTCCCTTCCCTT
>NW_004524840.1:1086544-1099131 GCF_000260255.1 Octodon degus
TTCCCTTTTCTTCTTCATTTTTTCTCTTCCTAAAACATTTAGAGCACAGGACAAGTTCTGTCTCGCTCTACAGGTGGTTGCCCTGAATTAATAGAGCAAGATAAATAAAAGCTCACTGAATGCTTGGCTCTCTTTTGACCAGGCTAGAAAGCCTTGAAGAGTGTGGTATCATTTTCCACGCACAGCAGCTTTGGGAGGGCCAAATGCAGCCTCACTGACACAACTTGGGACCTCTGCAGTAATTTCAAGAGCAACTACACTTCCTCATTTGATACACTAGGAGTTTCCTGATGCACACATTTGAAGCACCCTACTTCCTAACTACCTGTAGATAGATCATGAGTCTAAAAAAACACTAAACAAGCAAGCAGGCTGTCTTTTCCCTTACATCAGGCCTCATAGGTGATCTTACCACTGAAATATTTTGAAAAAGTAAGCATACAATAAAACATATGACAGACAACAAAGTGAAATCTGTATATATATTGGTGTAAATGCAAAGGAAAGCTGAACTAAACCCACTCCCCTTACCTCACCAGATGGTTCTTGGGAGAGCTTCTCTAAAGGTTTTGTTTTTCTTTTTCCTCTAAATACTATAATCCCTAGGTACTAGGAAAGAGATATTTATATTCAAAAAAAATTTTTTTTAATGTATTTAGTACAGGGTCTACAGGGTCTCATTACACAAATGGGACTCATAGTGATCCTCCAGTTTTCAGCCTCCTAAGTGCTGGGATTACAGATGAGCGCCACCATGCTCAGTCTCTATTACCCTCTCAGGGTGCCCTGGGGGTTGGGCTGCCATGACACACTGGGGATCAAACTCTGGTCTCTGCATCTGCCTAAGCAGTAGCTTTAATCCGCTGAGCTATCTGGCTGGCCCTTATTCAAACAATGTCATATTCACATGGGTAACAATAGAGGGGAAAGTCTAGAATGCACTTCTCTCGCTCACCTTAGGGCTGCCTTTTGGGAACCATGTGGCCATTTATGTGATCCAAATGGGTGTCTAACAAAGGGAAGTCTCATTACAACTTATTCTCCTCATTATCACAGACATCCCAGCCTTTTCATAACAGGCTTCTGGAACAGGAAGCTGCTCTACACTTTCTGGGTCACACAAAAATCTTGCTGTTGCTCTCAGTGCAAATCCAACTACACACACTAATGAACTGCCCTAAAATTCTCAAATGAAGCCATAAGGTAAAAGTTTGTGTTGATTATGCTCATAAATTCTTTAGTTGCTGACATCATTCTTTCCTATTTTCTTAATGCACTTGCAATCCAGAAGTAACTTAACCAAAACTCTTCAGCCTAACTAGAGGATCCTCTTGTCTTGGATAGAGAAAGCACTGGATGTGTTACTCTGGGGAAGTCATTTGCCTCTTGTGAAGTGAGAAGTTTAAATACAGTGATGTCTGGAACTGCTTCCAATTACAACTTTAAATGTTCTGTGCCTATGTGATTATTTTTCTGTTGGTGTAAGTCAAAGCCCAGGATAGGATGCTTTAAAAGAAAACAACTTAACAGTTTTGAGTGCTATAGGTTTAGGACTGGGAAGCTCTGTGGGAGGACTTCAGAGCAGATAACATCGCAAAAGCAGTAAATGTGGGGGAAGAGATAACACTGTAGGGGAGGATGCCAGGGAGATTCTGGGGCCAAGTGTGAGAAACTGAGCCTGTAGGAACTATGTAATCAGGTTCTGAGGAGAACTACATTACTAAATTACTCCTTTCTGGAGGTGGCATTTCCAGTGACCTAACCATCTTCCATTCCGTGCTACCTCTTGAATTTTTCACTACTTCAAAAGATCCAACCAAGCATTAAGTTTCCAGTACTTGAAATTTTAATAGACACACTCAAGCTATATCTACAGTTTAATAGATTGTAAATAAATTTTTCATGTAATCAGCTGGAGAGAGGGCTACAGCATTAGGCCAGACTATTCAGAGAAGACCTTCTAGGGACTGAGGAAACCACAGTTCTGGATTTGTGTGGAGGTGCTGGTCTAGGTATAAACTGTCCATTTCTAGTCAATAGAACACCAACATCAAACTTGTAAACCTAAGGAGTGTAATGGTTTCATTGTTTTAGATAACAACATTGGTTTATGTGACAATAACTATTTAAATATAAACATATGCCCAGCAGACCACACAAATATTGCTTATATATATTCTTCCAAGTTAAATCCATTGCTGTTTAATCACTGCTTTTATTTTAAACTTCTGACCACACTTGCCAGACATACATTGTTAGTTCCTTAGCAGGTTCCTTGGCTTGTAGTAACATACTGCTTGGCAGTACAGTGCCCCAGTCCCAAATACGACAGCCAGAAATCCTTCCTGATGCTATCCCAAATCCTGGAGACAAAAACACTCTATGCTCCATCTTTTCTAATCCTGCATTTTATTTTTCAAGATCAGATAAAGCACTCAAAATTACTACTTTGCTATTGTTCTGGTTATTCTGAAAGTTACCAACGCTGAATCTATATGGGATTTTATAATGGACTGTTTCCACCCACATTTTCTATGGAGATGAAGACATAGAAGTTCATTGTCTATAGCACATTAGAAAAGAGAAGCATCTTTCCTAGCACTTTTATTTCATACCTTTTTTATTGTATTTGGAACCCTGCCTGTTTCACAAAGAAGCTTTTGCCATGAAGGTTGTGTTTAGGAAATTAGGCACTGCATAATGATATCTGGTCCCTTCTTTTCAAAAGGTATAAAGAAAAACGATATTTAAATCACCTTGAAATACTGTTCTTCTCATCTTCTGGTAGGCCCCATAGATCTCACAATATACAGAGGTACACATGTGCAACCAAACACTTACCTAAACTAACCTAAGCCCTATAGTTCATTAAAAGGGTTCTGCCATTTTCAATTTTTAGCTTCAACTTTACTGCTACATGATTTATCATGCTGCACTAAAACAAGAAAAAGAGATGACATTTTTGAGAAAGAGAAAAATAACAGTTTCCCCACCCTTCCACCTCCTCCAGGGCCCTCTTACCTGTTTAAGTATTTCAGCTGCTGTTTCATGTGAACAATCAAATATCACGTAGAACTCCTTGCCCTTCTTCATCTCCTTGAGTAAAGGCTTGGCATCTTTGTTCCCAGAGGGCAGCTGGCGGATTTTGATTTTAATGTTATATCTGGAGGGAGCTTTGATGAGTTCTTGCAGACGAATTAGACCTAGAAAATGACATGCAATCACGCAACAGAAGCTGATCTTTATTGTTTATCGCCATTTACAGTCAAACACATATCATTCCCAAAATGTATAAAGCAGCCACCTACCTAAAGGTTATACTATTAACTTTGCATTTGTCATTCCTCTTTCTGCAATAGATTACACTGATATTTTCTCTTTGTAGGTATGTGTGGCTTAGAAGCCCAATTTTCCCAAGTGCATTTTGAATTTATTTAAAATGCAGTTGCCTTCCCCAGCTTTCAAGATTTTAACCGCAAAAGTTTGGTACACAAAAATCTGCTTGAGGTTTCTAACAGAATTTCTTGGGGTTGTTAGCTTCTGGAAGCTTGTCATTAAGTATTTATACATAATGTCCTGTTTAGCAGCTAATTGGTTGGGCTACTTTATTATAACCTTTCCATGCTGAACATTTAAAGTATTTTTAAATGACTCATTATATCTTTTGCTAACCTATTTAAAATTATATTGGAAAATCCTTATTTGATTAAAGATACTATGATGTTTTAGAGATTATGATAATAAAAGCAGAAAACCTTCTTTAGCAACTGACCATTGATACTTGGAGAGCTTGCACCACTGACTAGCGTGGCAGGAAATACTTGCATCACTGGGGCTCTGGGGCTGTTCAGGTGCACCATTGTCCAATAGCAGCACCTTAGGCGGCAGAGGAAGCCAGCCGTACAGAGCCTCTATCTGATTCCCCTCTGTTGCCTGGTGCCTGCTGCACTGTATGATGTTATGTTTCATTCAAGAGCTCTCATCATATGGGAAAATTGAATTTTTAAAGTACAAAGTTTGGTCCCTTCAAAAATTTTTTAAGCTTCAACAAATCAAACAGGAATAGTACGCACTAGAAGTATCGGGACGGACATTGTGGTATGCGGAGGCGTGAAGCCACACTTGCTAGAGTTACTTCCGGACATGATGCCTTTGTTTCTTTCTCTTATTTCATTTATCTATTTTCTTCCAGAACTCACATTTATTGATGCTTAAATTAGAAGGGTTTCTCTAATGCTTTGGGGTAGGTTTGAGTCTGGAATACTGGACAGCCAATTTCTGATACTGCTTTTCAGAGTCGAATTGACAGGGGCAAGGGAGGTAGGGGAGAGTGCTGCAGAACCATACCATGTTTTGGTATCCATCATTCCTTTTATTTTTGTAGATAAATTGAAATTGTTAAAATCATAGACTTCCTGGACTCTTGCTCATTTATAAGTTACTCCTGTAGTTGAAGCTTTTCATGTCTCAAAAATAAGACACTCGTGTTCCTACTTCCAGATTCTCTTGTCCTGAACCCTTGCTCAGTACTAAAACATAACCAAAAAACAGAACAGAACAAAACAAATGAAGCTCACAGATTTTTACCCTTTTTACTTATTGTGTGTACTAATTCTCTTAATAATGTTGTGAAGCAAGTATTATTACCTTTATTATTTCAAGTGTAGAAATAAAAGGCCAAAACAATCAAGTAACTTATTCTGGGTTCCAAAGGCAGTTGGGAGGAGTCATAAATGAAAACTGTAAATTGTGACTACAGTGCTCAATATTTCCACTTCACTGTTCTGCCTTATGAATACAAGCTGCCTTATGAATAAGCCATTCCAGAGGAATGTGTGCAGTGTTGGATTGTTTGATGAGATGGAGCAAATATAGAAATCAAGGATGAATTTTCCTTTCTCCCGGGCTTCATCTTTGCCAGTCACACACACACACACACACACACACACACACACACACACACACATGCACGCACGCACGCACGCACACACTTAACTTAAGCAGGAGTACAGATGACTGCTCAGTGTGGCCTTTAAGGGAAAACATTTTAAAAGTGCATTTCATATGCTGAAATGAACTGCTCTTTTGTATTTTGCTGAATGGAATGTCGGTCTTGAAGTGGGTCTTCCGGTCCTGATGACTTGCATAGACCCTCATGGCATTTAAAGTTTACATGCATTTTCTCATTTCATTCATTCATTTTTAAGAAAAATATTTCCTGTATGTTCATTAGATCCCAAACACTATGCTAAGCCTTGTAAATTAAACGCATCCCTGCTTCTACGTCCTTATAGCCTAGGGGAGGTTTTCATACCATAACTCTCATGAGGTGGATGGGGCATCAATTACCACTTTATTTTATAGAGTATGAGCTGAGGCTGCTGTAGGGTGGAATGGCTTGCTCAAGGTTGTGTAGTTAATGATGGCAGATTCAGTGCTGAAATTCAAGTCTACCTCCTGTTACCAAAGTAGAGTTTTTTCCACTAAATCAATGACACTGCCTACGTTTGGACGTCAGGTTAAATAATTGGATGACTCACTCATTCTACAAATAAGTCACTGTATAGGTAAATAGAGAAAGAAACGTTGGGTCAACAAAAAGTATAGGACCTTTCAAACACACAAGGTCTTTCACATGCATGTTCCCCCCCATAAATGTAATCATACACTGTCATAGTTGTCTCATAAAGGAAAGTGTATTTTAATACCAAGAGAGGAAAAGCAAGAGCCTTTCAGCACAAAAGTCGAGTTTCTAATTTTACTAAACTTATCTTCAGTAAAAATGTACCATTAACCCACTACTCTTCTGTTTTGCCAGAATGCAGATAAATTAATTTAGGAAAGGGAAGATAGGCAGATTTAAAGATTACAGACCCAACTGGTTCCGAGAACAAGGAGCAAAGAACGGTGGTTTTACATTTCTTTTCTTGAATCAATTGTTTGCTTAAGAAAGGTCATTCTGGCTTCATTAGCAAATGATGTAGCATTTACAATTCAAAAAGCTGTTTTAGTTCACCAGAGACAGAAGTTAGAGAAAGCTTTCTCTTTTGTAGTTTCATTTTCCAGCAATCCATCAGTCATTTACATTTCATTATAATGAATAGCTAAAAATACTGTTTGTTACTTCCGGGAAAGGGAAACTGATTTAGGTGCAGCATCTGCTTTTGCTGCTTTTTCTCCTTGTCCTTTCTTTGCCAGCCCTAAGGAAGTGACCTGACCTAGCCCAGCTGGGTCTCCAATTGCAGAGAATGTTAAAGGGGCATGTCAAGCTGGTAAGGTTATGTTTTCTTCTAGTCCACTGGACAGGATGGTCTTTAAAAATGAAATGCAGATAAGGAGAAACCCAGAGAAAGTCAAGTGAGTTACATTATATAATAAAACTGGTCTCATCTAGGCTTTTCAAAAATGCCAATGTTGTGAATGATGAAGAGTGAAATGTTCAGGATGAAAAGAGACTAGAAAACCTTGATCGCTAAAAGTAATATGAGTGATCAGGGACAAGTAGTGAAAATGGAATCATATACAATATGTCATTCCATATATATTTGGATAGCACTATTGAAACATCTTTAATTTTCCCACATTTGATAATTATATTGTAGCAATACCAGGGAAGATCTTTGTTCTTAGGAGATACACACTAAAGTATTTGTGGGTTAAAATAGTCATAATGTTTACAATTTATATTCCAATGGTGAACGAGTCTACTACTTATAATTATTGTTATTACTATATGGACATTTTTTTCTCACATTTTGTCTATCATTTACCAAATGATTGAACATTAAAACAAATGTGATCAAGTAATAATGGCTAAATCTAGATGATTTGGTAGACAAGTTTACTGCACACTTAATTTTTTTTCTGAGTTCAGATTTTTCTAAATATAGACAAACCATGCAGATATAAAATGATCTCATAATACACTACTCCCCACCCCTAACTCTAGGAATGCAATTAGAACAGCACCTTTGGTTTAAAAATGCTTTGGGGAACAGCCTATATATTTTACTTAAGTTTAGACAAGGATCTGCTTAAAGAGGCAACTCTCAAAAACGTCCAAATGGCCAATTCTGTACACTTGCTTAGACTGCATATGTTCTCTGTGTGCTTAGATATGACACAGAAAAATGCTGGTTGTGTGCACAGGGAACGACTCAGGCAATGAGGGGAAGGCAAAAGGGTCCTGCTGCTTTCACTGGATGTTTAAGATAGCCTCTAACTTCTCCTTCAGTGATAATAAACCTTGCCATATACACAGTCCCTTTTTAGGAAGTATGTAACATGCTTTATTTATGGCTCAATAAGCCTGGAATATACCTCTGAAATGGATAGGTGACAGAGCTATTTTGCAGAGAGGAAAGCGAGGCACAGGGAGGTTAATTGTTTGGATGGGCCCAGAAAATAAGTCACAGATGACAGGAATTGGGAGAAATTTGGGGGTCAAGCCTCTACTTGATGGAGGGATCACCTCCACACAGGTGCCACTGCACACCTCTCCCTGTTAGAAATTCTCAGCTTCACATTGCAGCCCAAACCATTTTTGAATAGCTTTAGTTATTTCAATGAGTCTGAGTTCAAAAGAAAAGTACCTAGGTTTTCTTGAGTCTTAATCCAATTCCCTGTTCATTAAACCACATGAGTGGGGTTGATGTTGTAAAAAGGAAGGTAATAAACCACTAGGGCCCAGAGATCAGATCACACATTTCAAATGTTAATTTCCTCTTCACTTGAACTTAGAAACATGCAAAATGGCATTTCACAAATTTGTTGATATATTAATATCCCTCAAATCTAATAGGTTTCTTAAGGGGATCTGTGCATAAATGTGAATCCTTTCAAGGGAAGAAAAATCAGAACTAAGAAATGGAAATGGAAATGGGGAGTGAATTACCTGAGGAAAAACAGCATTTTAAAGTGGATATCTTCATATGTATGATTTTTCAAAAGTACACCAAAAAGTCTAGTTAGAAATGTCCTCAAAGAGAAAATGTGTCCCTTGATTGCAAAGGAGCTCACAGAAGGCTGTAGCCAAAATACTCAAGGTATACTGTGCTGTGCTTAGCTCCACCAATGGATGCTGGTACTAAATTCTAGACAATATCAGTGGTAACTGAATGTAATATCCCTGGTGCATGGTATCTAAAGATGAGTCTCTCAAGCAGAATTCTCAAAACTTGACTAGGGTTCTGGTCAGAGGACTAGGGTGTGGATATGAAAGCTAGGGAAGAGTGAGGTGAGAGAAAAAAGAATGATCACTGATTGCTTAGTTAGGACTCAGTAGCAGGAATTTCCCATCTCTCAGCTGTCCAGGGGTATTTAAAGAGGCACGGAGCAGAGGGCTTTCGGTAGGCACCAAGTGATTGCAACAACCCAGTCACGCACAGTGCGATTGCTGACAGCAGAAGATTCACTGCTTCCTTCATTCAGCACTGATTAGGTGCAGAATATCTTTCATTTTGGATGGATTACCTAAGACAGAGGTGTTACTTTCTGTTGGTTTCAAATTTAAGGTTTCTGTCAAAAGTCTTGGTTCAGTATTTTCTATTGTTTTTTTCTCCCTTTGGTGAGGTGGAAGGAAATATATTCGATGTAAAATTCTAAGTTACTATTTAAATATAGCCATAAAGGCAGCTATTTCATTTATTCATAGGATGGTTGAGCACATTAAATGAGCCAATTATCCAAAAGAACAGTGCATTACACATAGTCAGAACTCAAGAATTTAGTTATTGTTGTTTCTGTGGTTGTCATTCCTCTCATGATTGCTCCCAGGATTTATTTTTTTCAATGACTGACATTTTTATGTGTGTTATTCTCATTTCAAATTAATCCTCACTCTAAAGCTTGGAGACGGTGAGAATGACTAATAATTCTTTATTATATGCTGCATTTTAGAAATCTTATGTGGTTATGATATATTAAGAAGAAATTGCTTAACAAAACCATAGGTACAAGAAATAAAACAACCCCTTAGAGGGCTGTGTGTCTCTGTAGTGCAGAACTTGTGGCATCTGTCTAGGACTTACTCCTTTGAGGCACCTATACAACCCTACTCTATACACTGAGGATGCTCAAATTTACCTCACTTCCTTGAACCCCAGATTCATACCTGAAATGCCTAATATTAACTCCATTATGTTAAAGATATCTGAAACTCTAATGTAGCTTATTTGTTAATGAATTACTGAAATTATCCTTATTCACCCAAGCTACTTCCACCTAAGCCTTGATTTCAGGTAATGCCAACTCTTTCTGTTGACCAAGGCAAATGGTTAGAGTCTTCTTTGGCAACTCTGCCTCTGATCCTGTACTCCTTTGGGATGTTATATTTATTATTATGGACTTAATTTTCATTTTTTTAGTTCACAGGTCTCAATTCAAAATAACCTGCCTCACTGCCACCACAGCATTAATATTTTATAAGAATGGAGCCCAACCTCCCAGTTCTTATGCAACATTTAAAAATAAACTTAACATATGGCACTCATCTCAGAAGAATGCACTGTGCAAATTAAAACACTGAGCAAAAGTTTGCTATTTCAGTGGAGTGGGACAAAAATGTGTTTCCTGTTTCTTGTCAAACAGGTTAATCTGAGGCAAGTTTGTGCACCATGAGATAACTCAAGTTTCTCAGACATTAAATTCCTCAACTCAAAAGCTGTGTCAAACAGATGCAGATGTAGTGATGGATACTCAATGAGGAACGATAATAGTCAAACTAAAAGGTAAAATGCATGCATGCTATGAACATCCATGATTTTATTTATTTATTTATTTATTTATTTATTTATTTATTTATTTGCTCACTTATTTTCTGGCTGGCTCAGCTTTCCCTGGGGGCAAGGCTGGCACAGCATGTGGTGCCTGAGATTGCACTACGGTCCCTGCGCTTTGCCTAAGCTTGCCTAAGCAGGCTCTTTCGACTGCTGAGCTATCTCACCAGCCTCCATGATGTTATTTATAGTTCCTCAAAACCCTACAATGCTTGACTGATCAATCAAACACTGCAGGGTAATCACACACATGGTAGCAAAGGAAAGAGGACTATGAGACATTGTGAATGCTTGGAAATGGAACAGATGCAAACATGCTCAGAGTGTCAGTCTAGCTCTACATTCAAAGGATTCTCAGAACTGGCTAATGCCTTACTCTTGCATAGATACCAGCAGTTCCTCAGGAATAGTCACCTGCCATACTTCTGCCTTGACATCCTGAAAGTGACTGAGTAACAAATGAACACAGGGATCATTGGTTACTAATAATATGAATCTGATTCAATTCCAGATTCTACTCTTCTTCAATGTCTTCCCATTTCAGAAAGAGCAAAAGCCCATCTGTTCATGTGCAAAGGTCTCCTTCTTGCTCTCATAGGTCAGGTGTGTCCTCAGGTTCAATGTTAGCTGCTATCCTGCCTGAAACTTTCTCTCAGGTATGCAGGTTTCCCTCCTCTGCTCCCTCAAGCTTTGCTCAGATCTCACCTTTGCAATGCGATATAAGATTGACATCTGAAAACTGCACTCTTGGCTTCCAGATAACCCTCATCCTGTTCTACTTTATTTTCCTCCCAAAATACTTATGATGTTTGAAAGGTGTAATTCAATTCACATAGGTGAATGTATTCCTTTGTCTTTTACGCTAAATTCTTTCAGGATAGGACTTTCTGTCTGCTGTGTTCACCAAGTCCCTAGAACAATGACTAATACATAGTAAATGTTCAATAACTATTTGTGGAATGATAGGTTGTGACAACAACATTAAGTTATTAAAAATACATGCTCCGAGAGATGGCATCAAGTCAATACAGTGAAATAAGGGTTTGAACTTTTTTCCCCCTGTATTTTAAGGAAAGGTCTACAGGGTGTTCAGGGTCTCACTACTAGATCAGACTCATAGTGTCCACCTGCTTACAGTCTCCCAAGAGCTGGGAGTACCGGCATGTGCCACCATGCCCAGTCTCAATTGCCATCTCAGCATGCCCAGGGGGCAGGACTGGCATGGCAGGCCCAGGAATTGAACCCTCGGTCCCTGAGTCTGCTTGCAGGCACTTTAATCTGCTGAGCTATTTGGCCAGCCCTAAGAGTTTGAGTCTTAAAACAAGCAGCTTATTTAGAGAGTTGGAAATTATCTCAGGTTTCATTGAGGGCCGCCTCTCGGGTACTATAGAAATTGCATCAGGACCTTTCTCATAGTCTGGGCTAATTTTTCCAGGGCCAGGAAGCTAAATCCTTTGGAAAAAAATACATTACATCTCCAGAGAGACCTGTAGATTAGAAGGTCATCCTTTGGGTGATGTCAGAGCTACTTGCCTCAATCCTCCATCCACTGTGGTCAGAGGATGTAGCTAGAACATTTTCCACTCCGTAGCCCTGCAGACATTTGTCAATAGTAATCACTTTGTTCTATGTGTTTACTGGCTTTCCTTTCTAGCCTAAATATTTTAATTATTTTAGCTTTACTCATTTATTCTGAATATAAACAGTCTCAATATCCATTTACATGACAGAGTAGTGGAGTAGATGAGAATTTGGGAAGTCAGCCCTATGCATAAGAACATTATAGAATAGGAAAATGTGTATTTGAAACTTTCTTCTTTTCCTTACATATGTTTTGCCCAAATAAAGAGGGATACATCTATGTATGTAAGCAGGATGGCGTGGACAACTGTACTGTACATTTCTGCTGGGCTATGGAAAGGAACAGACAATAATTTGTTTTATTTCCTTGTTTCAATTGATTGTACTTTCTGTCTTATTAATTTCTTATATATTTCTTTCTTCCAATTTTACATGCATATATCTGGTAGCATGAATAACTGGTTAGAAGACAAAACTATGTATTATAACAAAGACTGTGAAATTCATATTACTTTATTAAGTGAAATTCTGTATCACTTGTAATATTTTTTTCTGTTTTAATTCTAATTTGTACTCTCTTAAAAAAAGAAGGCTACAATGATGACTCCAGGTAATTTATTTCTATGTACAAATATTTCAACATATAGAGGAATTCTTAGGGACGGAACTTAGCATAGTACTGCTAACCAAGCGTTGTTTTGTTTCAGGGCCGTTCACCTGATGTTCTGCCCATCTCGAATGTTCTCCGCACATTCCACTTGTTCCCACATGGTTTGTTCACTATCCTCTCTAGTGTCTTACTCCTGTGTTATTTTCCATGAGGCTTTTCCTAGTATCCTTAAAATTGAAAGTGTCCCTCACTCTTTAGTCTACCAAATATCATTTGTTGCTTTAATTTTTCCTTAGCAACATTCACTACCACTTATGATAATATTTACTTAAATGTGTTGTTAGATAAACAGACTCTGAAATCTATGAATTCAGAGAATTTTTTTTTAATTTTAGGGAAGGGTCTACAGGGTGTTCAGGATCTCACTACTAGACTGGACTCATAGTGATCTGCCTGTTCACAGCCTCCCAAAAGCTGGAATTACAGGTGCACACCACCACACTCAGTGTCAATCGCTGTCTCTATGGGATACGATGAAAGCAGTTCTCAGAGGGAAATTCATAGCTGTGAACTCACACATTAGGAAAACAGAACGGGAACAAATAAACACCCTAATGCTG
>NW_004524840.1:1100861-1119129 GCF_000260255.1 Octodon degus
GGGGATCAAACTCCTGCCCCTACCCCTGCTTTCAGGTGCTTTAATCTTCTGAGCTATTTGGCTGGCCCTTCAGAGACATTTTTGAATGCAGCTTAAAACAACGCCTGATAGTAAATGTCTTTAACATAGGGAAACTCTCTCTCTCTCTCTCTCTCTCTGTCTCTCTGTCTCTGTCTCTGTCTCTGTCTCTCTCTCTCTCTCTCTCTCTCTCTCTCTCTCTCTCTCTCTCATTCTCCTCTTCCATTTCTCTCTCTCTGTGCGCCTATATAACATAGGAAAGAGTGTGCATTCAATATTACCTCTGATGGTTTTCCTGGATGCTTTGTGTCCTCATGCAATTCATCACTGTGAACATTATCATAAGAAAGCAGTCTTTTAAAAATAAATATAGAAAAATAAAACTTTAGAAAAACACATTGGGGAAGGAAGTAATTTAGGGGTTAGGAAAGCAGAGGCATAGCACAGACTATGCATGTTGGGCTTTTTCTTCACTAGTTCAAAAAAATATTACCTTACCCACAGTTAATTTAAGTCAAGTAGTGTGGAGGAATGAGTGAAACGCTAATGTGAGTTTCCTTAGTCATTCAAAAAATAACACCTAGGTAGCAGAGGTTGTGTGTGTGTGTGTGTGTGTGTGTGTGTGTGTGTGTGTTTTGCCTTTGAAAATACCAAGTATAACAGAACACCTTGAAATCTCACCCTCCCTGGAATGCTATGTTTATGCTTTCATGGCTGTTCTAAGAAGCCAAGCTTAAAATGTGCTATGATACATTTAAAGAAAGAAGCAGCATTCTAACTCATTACCGCCCATCAATATTCTTGGGACTTAGCATGCGGTATCCAAAAGCATGGTTTCTAACAGTACTTGACTATTTTGAAAGCAAGAAGTTTGGCTTAGAAAGAAAAGTCTTTGGATCTTACTTGGTCCTGCTATCTTTGATCTCTCTTACTCTCCCAAAGCAGTCAGAGAAACGATATCTCTTTTCTTTCAAAGCAAGCCATGAATCTTAGAAAAATCAACTTCTTGAAGATCCTCATTCAAGAGGGACCCTGTCTCAGTCAGGAGAAAGGAACACTGCACAAAGAGCCCAAGAATAATTAAATATGCCTGGCTGCCCTTTCCACCACCATCATTCAAATGATAAAACGGTTTGCTATCAAATCATTTCACGTGGTTGTCTATTCCTCATTCAACTTAGTCGTATGAGCATCCAGTTTTAGAGACTGCATCTCATGGGGATCCATATCCAATGAAAGAGAGAGAGAGAGAGAGAGAGAGAGAGAGAGAGAGAGAGAGAGAGAGAGAGAAGATAATTAAGAAAAAGAGAAGGAAGGAAGGAAGGAAGGGAGATAGACAGTTTTCAAGTTCTTTACATCTTTATTTGAAAGGTTTCAGTGTCACATAAAACTCATTAAATAAATTTTGTATGCTCTTTCACTAATTTTCCTTTTGTTATAAGGTTGTCAGCCATGGCCTTATGATGAATGAAGGAGAATATTGTGTTCCACCCTTCCAACACCTGTCTTAAAATTTATTTGTCAGATAAACTATGTTGTTACCCATCAAAATTTAGAAAGAATGAGACAAAAGACTGATAAACAATCTGTGTAAGACCTCTGAAGAGAAGGGGAGAGGAGCATGAAAACATAGGTGGCAAAATGAAGCAAGCTGTATGAAATAAATTACATCCCATGTGTGTCTAAGCCCTGGCTTCCACATAATTATAAATCTTATTAATTACAAATGTTTTAGAAGTTTATTTCTGTTTTCTTTTCTCCTTTCTCTTTTTCCTTTCACCTCAATAGTTTTTTTTTATTAGTACATGTTTGCAGTACATCATTTTTGCTTTCCCTTTGGGGAATCAGTGTGTGCGCAGTGTGTCTCAATTCCTTTGTCATCTCCTTTCCCTCTGTCCTCTTCCTCTCTCTGTATCTCTTGACCCCCTTCTCCTTTGAGAAAGATCTATCTCCCTATTTTCTATGATCTATCCATTATTTTGCTCTTTATTTATTCTTTGGGTATCTCATATAATAGAAATCATGTGATAGTGAAGTTTGTGTGTCTGACTGGTTGGGCTAAACTAGTGTGCTGGGACAAGTCTATATAGCTTGGCATATATTTTTGTAAATAAAGTTTTATTGAGATACTCTTTGTTCAGAAAGTCATGTGTCTTCTATAGCGACTTTCTGGTTATCTCAGAAGACTGATGCAGTTGTGACTAAGACCACAGAGCCAGAGATACAACCTAAGCTATGTACTATTTTGTTTTTTACAAAAAATGTATATAGGCCACTGTTTCACACACACAAAATGGCTGTGGCTAATTGTGCTGAGATTGGCCTTGAGAAAGCAGAAACTGCTGAGTCTTCTCCACACTGCATTTGGTGCTCAGTTTCTCCATTCTTTTTCAGCATGTGTGAAGGGGTGGAAGCTCGGCTCCCACCAGGGGTGTAATGAAGCAGAGGGATTATCCCATGGGCAGCAGTTTCTCATTGTCTCTCTGGGTCACCTCAGAATGTGAGAGACCCATCAGTGACTGCTGGAAAGAGCATCCAGGAAAGAGAGACAGGAGAGATGAGGCGAGACACAGCTTTACTCCTCCCAAGAGTTCTCTACTGTCTTTCTGCATTTTAACTTCTAGAGGACAGAATTCTGCCTGCTAGTGCTTAGTGAATTGAATCTGCCCTTGGAGACCTGCTCAGAGCTCCCATTGACTTCGTGGGAGTAATGGGCCACTTGGTCCCACAACATCTGTGCTAGCTTCAGGCTATTTAACAAACTCCTAAACAAATCCCAATAAAGTGCTCTTTAATGGGTGCTTAATTCTGCCTGGGGGTAGGTGCTGAGCACACCTAACTCCTCTCTTTCCCTTCAGGTTTACTAAGCTTCTGGCTTTTTATGGCTTGATAATTACTGCAACCAAGAACCCTGAGTTAAACAGTATTAAACCAGCTCAAAGTCACAAGATGTCTGCTTTTATTGATCTCAGTTGATCTGTTTACTCTCTGGGTTCCAATGTAATGGTTGAATTGATTATTCATTTACATTTTTAATGTTGTTGTGGGCAAAAACATTCTGACATGAATCATCTCCAACTTAATGGGCTGATGACATACAATATTGTTTGGATTTTCAATTTCAGTTAAGTATTTATTGTGCATCTGATCTCAGGTGAACTTATCAGGGATAAAAAGGTCATTGCAATTTCTGGTAAAAGATGGTAGAAATGTGTGTTTTTCTACTATGTGAAGTTCCTACTTTTGAGTGATAACCCTTTGTCAGTGGGTGGTTAGGACATCAACTTTTGTGTCATATACTCACTGATTATACTTTAAGTACATTTTAGAATCTATAATGCTCACCTTTGTTTGAACTCCTTAAATTAAATCCATAGTCACAATGATTTGTTTTCCTTTTTGATGATTTTGCTTTGTTGGAGATGTGGAAATAGTGGGAATTATACTACAGACAGCTTGATGTAATAGGAAATAGAATGGTTTTATTAGCTCACAAGTTTCTCTATTTAACAAAGGTAAGCAATTGAAAGGTCTAGCTACACTTATGTTTATCACATAATGTTCTCCCTGAAGGCTCTTTGACTATGCTCATGGACTTCCTTTGGGAATGCTTTCTTCCCCCACAGCAAGCAATGAAGCTCTAAAAATATAAATATGACTGCATGTGGCTTATTCTTCTCAATAGGATTGTTTTGAATATAATATTTATGAATTATATATCCAATCACCTACCACCCTCACTCTTTTGTAAAATGAGAGGAAGCATAAGAAAATACATAAATGCATATTTTTAACCATCATAGTCACTTTTATCTGATAGAATTTAACACTAAGCCAGAATTTAAGGCCAAATAGAGGATCATTATGAATTTTCAGGGGAATAATAAATACTAATGTTTGGTGAAAAGAGAGGAGCAAAATGACAATAATGAAATGTTTGAAAGTGCTTCTCTTTAGAATTTTCTTTTTTAAAATGTATACATCTTATTTATTTTATTTTCTTGACTATAAATTTTTTATTTTTAAAAATAATTTTATTGAGAAACAAATAGCAATGCAACAGTTTCAAAACTGATTAGTAGGACAGTTTCAATAATTAATACATTGCATATTATTGTCTTAGTGGTTACCTCTTTAGTAATTTTCACTGTTAATTTTATTAATCTCATTACCAAATGTATAGATCAAAAAATGCATTAATTTTGATAAAAAAAATCAGATGTCAAATAACATTAATTTTTCTATGTTTAATTACTAATCTCTTTTCTATCTGCCAGATCAGTGAGAGGTGGCAAATTCTAAGCAAAAATCAGATAAAAAGCCCAATTTTCAGGATATCTCAGTCTCATAGGCACATGAACAGATTACCAAAATAGAGCAGGATTTCTGAAGGGCTACTGAGCAGCCAGGGACTCACAGAGTTTAGGAAGAGGTAAGAGTTGAATGTGATGGTGCTGAACTGGGGAGTTTTCCAGCGTGAGACTAGAACAGAGGACCATCCATGCTGAGAGGCCAGCTTCAGAAAAGACGGTTTAGCAAGAATTTAGGGGTATTCAGGAAATGATGTTGTGTTACAGGCAGAATATAGGATCACCAAGAGGACCCATTATGGTAAAATACTTGTTTTCATAACAGAAAAGCAGTGTGTGTGGAGGATGATGATGATGGTGGTAGTGATGTTGATGCGGGCCACGGGAGCTGAGGTCCCTGTGATAGCAAAATGGAACAAGGATCCACTGATATAGACTGAGGGATTGCAGACCTTGATTCAGCTGACAAGGAAAACAGCAAGGGAAGAACATTCTGGATTGGTCAAATGGTTGTGAAATGGTCACTAAACCAAATGGAATAATCCAGTGTTAGAACTAGGTCCAAATTTACAGTGAGAGTTTTGGCAGGGGTGAAGCCTGTTGGGTAGAATGCCAGCACGGCTATTCAATGCTGGAAATCATAACAGATGAAATGCTGCAAGAGACTGTGAAATACATAAAGCCTGAAATACAAGGAAAACATTCTGTGTGCACCAGTAACAGTATTTATTAGGACACCTCACTACCTAAACTGAAGTATTTAGCGATCACTTACACCTAGTAAGAATTTCTCATGGTAATTTCAGGGATATAAAAGACTTATGGAAAAACTTTGGGCAAAATATGGCATTAAAATGTATACCTTTATAGATATGAACACTTATACTTTAAAATTTAGAAATTTATGTTAGAACTCAGCCATCAGGTTCTTATTTGTACAGTAATAAATGGAATGATGTTATGAACAGATTTGTTTCTTTCATCTCCCAAACTAATCGGAATGTGATATTGAACAATTGGCTCACTAGTTTCCAAGTGATGTTACATTTGCTAACAAAGCACAAGTTGACAGTGCAGGAACTGTACACAAGAACAAGGTAGAAATTCCAAAAAAAATGTTGTAATTTGAAAATATAGATTTATATAATGCACACTTTGGATTTTAGAAAGATTTACATTGGGCTCATATGTGGCAAAGAAAAACAGATTGGTGATGCTGATGTCAACATTGTACTGTGATAGAAATACTCATAGGAAAACTTCTAAAAAATGGAAGACTAACATGAAAACTTTCAACAACAAAATCCAAGATGGAGTAGACATTTCTGATGAGGTGTTCAGCAGCTATGGTGTTGCTCAAGACACAAAGTATTTTCCAATGGTTTTGTTTTACTCTATCCTAAACATGTGTGACATAGTCTAACAGTGTACAAAGAAAATAATAAGTGTAAAATACCATGGTGAAATTTTCTTAGAGTATTGGGACTGAAGCTCATAAAAGATCATTTACAGCAGAGGGAAAACAAAATGTTTCTGATCAGTGAACTACACAAAAATATTGCATTCCATACTGGTGAGCCAACATATGAACAGGCAGATACACCATGCTAAAGACCTACTAGAAAACCAGAAAAACTGTGCTCTACAGGGAAGAACAAGAAAACAAAACATGGTTCCTATCAATATACGTGCTACTTGGGTACAGAACATGCAGTTTTCATGTGTGAAAACTGTCTTGTGTGTGACAATTGAAGTAAATATTATGTCTGTTGGAGAGTTCTTTTGGTGTTTCCATTGTAGTTCACATAGATTTTTATTTCTGATGTTATCTCTTCAGTTTTGTAGGCAAGCAACTAAATGGCTGATGTGAAAATGTTGATATATGTTCTAAGCATTCATTACACATTTGATGTTTTATTTATCTTATTTCCCTGCCTAGTGTATGTTGTACAACGTAGTAGAAAGTTACTGATGTAACAGGAAGAGAGGTGGCAAAAATGGCCCGCTGCATAGGAAAGGAAAGCTAAGTATATGTGTTGGAAATGTAAGTGAGATGCATGCAAGAAACAGCAGTTGATATATGTGAAGACTGCTTGGGTATGACCGTTGAAGCAAGATCAGTTCTGTAGTACACTTCTGTTTGTGTTTACATTGTAGCACATAGTTTTTTTTTTTCTGATGTGCTCTGTTAGGTTTTGTAAGCAAATGCACAACTGATGTGAAAATGTTGATGTTTATTCTAAATGTGCAATACATATTAAGAGCTTAATACTTCACTTCATTGATATTTTATGTCACTGTTAATTACACATTGCATAATAGAATAAACAACCTCCTGATAAAATAGAAGACCACTGATATATCAAGTATGTTCTACAAAAAGACCAGGAAAGTAAAACTCATGTGCTGTAAGTAGAAGTAATATGTGTGTATGGAGCATGATATTATCATGTGTGAAGACTGCCTTAGGGGTGATAATTACAGGGTTTTTTTTTTGTAGAGTGCTATTGATATTTTCATTGTAGATAAATGATCTAATGAAGACCATATGTGTTGAACAGTTATAGTTTCATCCTGCATCCTATAATAAGTAGATGAATGACACAGACTTTTTTACCAGGCCCGTGACTTGGGTTCTATATCCCTTTTCTCATGAAAGGGTCCACTTTGATAGTATGGTCCTAATTGAATTGTTGCTTGTTTATCTACATTGGAAACATTTCTAGATACATATGTAGCTACCAATAAAGTAAGAGTCTTATCTGTGGTCATTTTGATTCTGATACTGTATTCATAGATTTGCTTAAATGAATTGTATCTTTAATATTGTAATTTGATGATGATATGTATCATTAATGTGGTCTTACATTTTTAAAAAGTATATTTGATGAAGAGGGAGGCATCAGAAAAGACTAACAAATTAAAAAGTATTTAAGTTAGCTATACATGATATTCTTAAATTACTTTCCAGTACCGTTTGCTTCATATAAGAACATCTTCATGCACTGTACCTGACAAATTTCATGCCTCTGTAACCCTTTGGTTCCCTTTGTTCAGACCAGATATGGCCAGGGCAGGCCTTGTGTAAATCCCATACCTGTGCTGTCTTCATACACCACAGTCACAGTTTTCCAGTTGTAATAGAGGACCAGATCCAGGACTGCCCTGCTGATAGCTGCATAGTCTGGGTACAGGTTGATGTAAAATAAGTCTTTGTTGTCCACTGAAGGGTGCTTCCAGCGGGTCTGTATGTGTGGAACTTCCAGGGCGTTGCAAATGGACTGCACAGCACTGACAGAGGAGCTATGAGAAGGCCCAAAGAGGGCAGCCACACCGAGTGCCAACTGGTCACAGGCTGAGGACGTCCAGGATGAAGAGGAGATAGAGGGGTGGAGGGCAACAAGAGGGGAGACAAAGAGAGACTTCTATGAATTTCACTTTTACTTTCATGCTTCTTTTTAATCTAACTATGGGAAAATCTCCTATACTTCGCACCTGTATGCCAAGGAATTATGCTCCTTCAAACTTCCAATATTCTTGAGATATCAAGGTAATGATAGATACAAATGTAGGTCTGATTAGCAATACATCACAGAACCAACTCCCTGCAAATAAAAGTGAGCAACTGGTCTCACTTCATTACCTTTAATCAGATGGAGTCTAAACCACTTGCTCTACATGGTATTAACCAGGAGCACTCTGTGAGTTAGCCAGCAAGCCATTTGTCAATTATGTCAGATGGATTAAGTTCTGTCATGTGGCAGGATGGCACTGAACATGCTAGTGTGACCACAGAATTCAGACAGAAGACCTTCTGGGTGACTACAAAGTACTTCCCCAAATTCAGATAAGAGTCCTAGATTATTGAAATGCGGTTGCAGGATGTTCACAGCAGAACTGACACCTGATTAACTACAGAAAATTGACTACCAGAGCTTAAAGACAACTTGGAAGACATTAAGTTGGGTCACCCCTGGCATTTCAGGGCTCAGGGATGCTACTGAATCAGGTCTCTTCACCTTATCAGCTAAAATGAAGCCTAACACAAAGTTACTATGTAGTTAAGAATTTATTTATAAATTAAATTTATAAAAAATTATAAATTTTTCTTATTATGAAAGTATTCACATTGAGTGAAGTCATAATACTTAAAATACATGAAAGCCCAAAAAGATTCTGATTAATTCATAATCTTGGGATAATTCCTACTAATACTTAAAAAAAATGGATCATTATATAAATGTACCCTTGATCTCTTGCTTTTTTAATTCTATATAGTAGCATGTCTTTCTTTCAAATTATTACAGATTCTTCAAAGATATATTTTTAGTATCTGTGGACTATTCCATTAATTTAACCAATCTTTCATTTAAGCTCTTTCTAAAATTTTATTATAATAAGTCAAATTACATTAAATTTTTCTCTTTATCTCAGGTTATTTCTTTAGTGTAGATCTCCAGGGTTAACAGCTACAATTAAAGCATTTTGGTATTTTAAAGCTGTAATGATACATATTAACCAAATTCCCCTCCAGAAAAGTTTGGAGTATTTTATCTTCTACAGACATGTAAAATAGTGGCTATGAATCTTATGCTGGTAGGCATTAAATAAAATTTTAAATGCATTTTAAAATTTATATTGTAGTTCTATTTAAAGGAATTTAGAACTGCCAAGGGATAAAATTAAACACTGGGATTAAATACCAGCTAAATTTATAAATGAAATTACATTGTATACCTTTTATATCATAATGTCACTTTATAAACAAAAGTAAATAGAAAAATTATGGCTCTGTAAAATTTCTAACTTGCATTAGAGAGAATAATGGATAAATATTTGATAGCTGTTTTAGAGTTATCTAAAGGATGGTGACTGTTGATGGCTATTCCAAGGAAAACTTTCTGATACTGTAGTGTTTGTCACTAACTACATGAGTTACAGGGATGTATGGTTGTTTATATTTTGTGTTGTAGGCATAAGTCAACATCATCTTTGGAAGCTAATTTTCTGGATATGTTTTCACTATTTATCCAGAAAAAAAGAGACTACAAGAGTGTGTAAGCTGTTGTTTTATCCAGCATGAACAATGAATTGAAATTCCTGCTAATATGTGGCCCTGGGGTACTAGTACTACTTGACAGAAAATCAATTCTTTTGAATTCTGTTTGCCAGAAAATTACCAGTTTCAAGAAGCTTTGGGGTGTTTATTTACAAGTAGAAAGTACGAGTATGGCAGGTATTTCAGATCATAAGAAAGTTTTTAATTTGTGTGTGGGTTGAATAACTAAGAATGAATGTTCTAACATTCAACTTTACTTAGTGCTAAATGTGTTTGTCATTCTATAGAATTTGTTTAACTCTGTGTGTGGGTTAGAAAGAGAGAATTAAGAATTGAACCCAGAGAAATCATGCATATAAGGGAGGCTTATAAACATTAAAGAACTATGTACTTAAGTTTTATTGTTCATAGACAGCTCTGACCTATATGAAGTCACCAATGCCATCTATTTTAAAAAAAATTATTCCCTATGTTAAAGTCATAACATATGTAGAAATAGATACTATACTATTAGTTTTTTATCTGTTAGCCTAAAAAAAGTTTTATATTTTGTTTGTATATAAGTAAACAAAAGAGGATATTATGGAAACACACCCTATGATCTACCTACATTGATTCAGTGAACCAGGAGTATCCTGATACTTGGAAGTGAATGTGAATATGCTGACTGTATTCTGTTCATGTGCATAGCCATATCATGAAAAAACACCCTTCTGTGAGGCAGAGAGCCCCTCCTGTGCTGGTAAAGTTTGTTTTCACACAAACTCTTTTATCTGATACCTACACAATACCTGTATAAATATTTCTTTGAGCAAAAGCTTGTATCCTACCTATGAATTAGATCATTTCGGAGGCACTTGTCTTCTGTGCAGAAGAAAAATAATCAAATGCAGACTTTGTTCTCTCAGATTTAATCTTTACATTTTTATGACTTTGTGGAAAGGACTGAAAAAAGTTAAAAACATGCTAGCTAATCACATTAGTCTACAACCTGTTGAAATCCAGGGAGTGACTGATACGTGTCTTAGGCATTATTGTAAGTTCAGTGGACGTGACCTTCCACCAAGTTTTATTTGACCGTGTTGTATGATTTCATGGTGGTATCTCCCTTCGGGAAGGAAAAACAGATCCAGCTTGACGTTTTGCATTCACAACTGAACCAGTTAATCATGGAGAGGAGGGCACTGAAGGGTAAGCTAATCAGAAAGATCCGCAAAACAGGAATAGGTGGCATCCATTAGGTTAGTTCAGATTGCAGTGATCAATGACATAGAGGAACGAGATTTCCCACGACCCCTTTGAACTAAGGTGTCCACTTTGAAAAAGGACAGATAGCGAAAAGAAGGTGACTGTGGAACAGGCAAGTCACCCAAAGAAGATTTCTAGAAGCGAGAAAATAGTTACCTCTGCGTGAGGCTTCAAAACTATCAAAAAGATTAATTCTCTGGATGTCGTAGGTTAATGTGGTGTTAGGCATCAGAGTTCGGTTCCGGTTAATGCTGGTGACTGCAAACTTGAAAGCTAATTCTTCAAGATTAACAGGTTCATTTTCCACAGTTTCAAAAATCCCTCCTGCAGAAGCAAAAGAGATATATGAGAAGCATTAATCACATAATTCACACATATATTTTTTAAAAAGGCTACAGATTTTAAATAAAAATCCTAATATGCTAAGTGGAGAAATGATTAGCATTGATTCCAAAACCAGGGCTGAAAGTTTATCAGCATACGCCACATGTAAAAAGCTTGTCTCACTGCATGCCAGTACTTAAGATTTTCAATTTAGTGTTGATTTGTATGATACCTCTCAGATGTTCAGTGTATCCCAAATATTGTGTACCCTGGCAGTAGAAGTGGTACTATGGTGGAGAGCAATTTTCTATGGTTTGGACAAAGATCACACTGTGCTTGACCCAAACACAATCTGAGCTGTATCCTGTAGGACTACACTTCCTGGAAAGAAGACCTTTCAATTTGGAAGCAGACATTCTAGGTCCTAAAGGGGTTGTGTAGGGAGCTGAGCAAGATCAAAATGAAATATACATACTCTCGCATTTTTCAGAATGGAAAGATCTTTTCCATGCTTTGTGGCTTAGAATTCAGGGGGTCACATTTTATTAATCTCTACATTATGTGAGCAGATTTGAAAAGCTGTATTTGCTTTTCCTTAAATGATTTGGTTGTGTCCTAAAGCAAATCTGCATCCCATCTCTGAAGAGACACATTCCTCACTGAACAAGTACACACACCATAAGCTCTGATTTTGTAAAAATGAAACTCTCAGTACAAATAGTAATATGAAATATTAGTACTTAAATATAGGTCTGACTTTGAGACATTGATGATGAATGAACGTGTGATTAACTGCACATCCTTACTGTTCTTTAGGTGATTTTCTGAGGTTATCAACAGTCACTGGGTATCAGGTAGAAGACCTCTTAATTACATTCAACAAACTCCTTGAATGACCAAAGTTCCTCATTTTGTTTGAAAATATATGTTAACTGACACCCACATAATATTGAATACTTATAACTGTAAGGTTCCTATTATCTAGAATAACCACTGATCAATTTCCTACCAAAACTCAGTTGGAAAGGTATTTTTCCCAATATACCTATGCTACACTAATTTGTGAACAAGTTTTTTCTTGACTCAAGAAAGAAAAAGTAACATAAAAAGGAATGAAAATGATAAACATGTTATGAGTACGATTTATGTATATTCATTCTTAGAAAACTTCAATTGACAGGTTGCAATTAAAAGTAATTACTTTGATCCTACTTTGAAAGAATAACAAACAAATGAATAGTTATAAATTTTCTGTTAAACTGACTTCATTAAATAATCTGCCATAGTATTAGACTGTGAAGACTGAAAAGGCTTCTACTGAAATAACTTGGCTCCCATTCTGGCTATTTTTTGTCATTTATAGCCTGATGATATGAAGCCTTTAAGTAAAGATGATTTCCCTGTTTGAGGAATCACACTTGTGATCTCAAAGTTGATCGCATATGGCACATTTGTTCTTTCTGAAATCAGTGTTAGGAAAATTTTTGCTCTTGAAATAAATGTGTTTTTCTTTGGTCAGACAATTATGAATAGGAGTTTTGGGATGGATTTTGATTTCTGTCAGAATTCTTAATGGATGCTTCAAGAGGAGAAGGCAAAGCTCAGGAAATAGGCCCTTGGTTGCTAGTAGGCCCTTGGTCACTGATAGGCCCTTGGTCACCAATAGACCCTTGGTTACCAATAGGCCCTTGGTCAACAAAGGAACATGGATGTAAGGTGATCTTACCACCATGATTAAGGGTCCCACACAGTGGACTCTTTGGTGTGAGTGCATCCACGGTAATTATTAACAGTGATTCCTTTACTTGCTTATTGTCTCAGCTGTAGTGCGAACCCTCACATAGAGAAACAGGGTATCTTACTCAGAATCACCGTCATTATGGAGACTCAGGCACTAAAACTTTCAGGCTATACCAGTTAAGGAAAAATGTCAATCCTAGGCTCAGACATAAGCACCATTAATCTATCCAGGTTGAATTAATAAATGGAGATGGAAACTCCATCATCCTCTTCTTCCTCTTTCTACCTCTATTTTCACTGAATATAAAATGGAAGTTTTGAAGGGTGGCCCTTAGCTTACCAAATTTCTCTCGGGGTAGGATTTAAAATATTAGGAAGAAAGTCACTATGAAATAGCTCTTTTACATAAATTTCAAGGTAGGAAATGTTTTCTCTTTTTATAATAATGAAAAAGCAAACAGAAAAATTGCACATTTTACTCAGTTTCTTGAAATTTACAAAACCTTTTCTATGAAAAATTCAGATGTCCAGTTATCCTACACACAAACACACAGACACACAGACACAGACACAGACACACACACACACACGCATACACACGCCCACACTTCATTAAGTTATTTCTATCATTCTTCTTAAATGTGGCCAAAAACACTGACTTGCTTCAGTATTCTGTAAAGCAAATGATATAATGCAGCCAAAGTACTCTGAAAACAAACTTCTTTCCAAGAAATTGGTTAGCATTGCCGCACATGGGTAATTGGTATACAAAACAAATTGGCACCAAATGTAACACTTCCTGCTCAACTCAAAATTATTCCTTAGGCATAGAATTGCCCTTTATATAAAGCTGAATGCACCTGGGCCTGAGATAATTACTTAAGTGTTTTTATTATGCACTTAAATTGTGTGTAGCTGAATTCTGTTTTGTCATTTTGAGAGCAATTCCTTTCACTCCTTCATCAAATGAGAGCCCTGCATGGTGTTGTTAGCTCAGTACCCACTCCATTTGTCTTTTCTGCTAGAAATGGCATCTGATAAATCCCAAAATCTTACCATGATGTGAGGTATACAGGATGCTGGAGAAATGCCAAGAGAATGAAATCTGATAAAAGCAGGAGAAAGTTATTAATAGGAATAAGATTGATACTTCCCAGGAAGGGAGACTTTCAAGAATGAGCCACGTCCTTCCCTCTCCTTCTTACTGTACCTTCTGGTTTGTGTGTGATGTGGAGTTTTTGATAACAGGAGAAGGACACATATCTGGAGACCTTTCCTCCAGTCTTCCTTCTCTCCTTCCCTCCCTCCCTGCCTTCTTCCTTCCTTCCTTCCTTCCTTCCTTCCTTCCTTCCTTCCTTCCTTCTTTCCTTCCTTTCTCCCTCCCTCCCCCTCTATTTCCTCCCTCCCTCCCTTCCTTTCTTCCTTTCTTCCTCTCTTCCTCCATCCCACTGTTTTTCCCTCCCTCCTCCTCTTTCTCTCCTCTTTTTTTAATCCTCCATCTTTGTGAGATTTGTTGACATGAGAGCTGTCAGTAAGCTATATTTAGGGATATAGTGCACTTTGGATCCTACAGTTCAGTGACCCAATGTCTCATTGGTCACAGAGCAGAAACCCCTATCTCATTCATTCCTCTGGTCCTCTTCCTTCTCTACTCTTGCACTCTCTAGTTCCCCCTGCTTCCCTCTTTCTTCTCCTAAGTGCACCTCTAGCCCTTTCACTCTCTCATTCAGGTTATGCTGGACATGATTTCTGCTTCTAAAAATTCAGTGGGCCAGGTAAGGGTTAAGAGTGAAAGTCATTATAGGCCCCAATCTATTATTACTTATTGTTGTTGTTGTAACAGTTTTCCAGACCAGGTCAGTGAGTGAGGAAAAAGACCAAGACTTTGAGAATTCAGAGTGAAGAAACAGCTTTTGCTTTCTGTGTAATTCTTGAGCAGTGGAGCATGGCAGAGGCAGCACAGGAGGGTGAGAGACCCTAGTGGCTTTGGGCCTCAGTTTCCCAGGTTTTCCTTCAGCACTAACAGACACCAACTCTGCCTTCTACCTTACAGCTCGATGTCATGCACAAGATGATTTAAGTGTATTGTCCAAGCAGTGGGTTAGGAAGTAGAGGATGCTGGTATTTTAGAATCATAATCTGACTATGTGAACATTTGTGCTATTTAAAGTTGCAAGAACAGAGCATATTTCTTTTAAATACCAAAAGAGATATCAGTTCTAAAAAAGGAATAGCATTCTGTTCTTAATAAATATGTGCTTTTAGACTTCATTCTTGAGGACTTGTCTTCATTTTTCCCATTGTACATTTTTGGGAATTATAGATGTTGGTTCTATCCCTATTTGGGCAAAGGGGCCACACGGTCACTGTAACAGCTTGTGTTTGGATGTCCTCCCAAAGCCTCATGTAGTCAGAGGTGGGGCTTTTTCAGAGGTGGCTGGATTGAGAGTGTGTGATAGATTGAACAGGCAGTGTTAGTATCAGTGCGGTAGGATGAAAAGTGCTACTGCCCTAAATAGCTTGGCCAGGGTAGAAGGGATAGGGAAAGCTGCTGTCCCTCCACTGCTTGTTTTGCTACCTCAAGCCACATGAACTGTTTCTCCTCTGTGGGGCCCTCTGCCAACATTCTGCCTTGGAGTCAGATGACTATGGCTTAAAACATCCACAAACTATAATCTAAATAAACCTTTCCTCCTTGAAAATTGCATTTAAGGTATTTTGTCTCAGCATGAAGAAAAGTAAGGCAGCCCATACAGCATAGCCCAGCCACTTGAGTGAGATTTTCTGCCATGCTCTCGGGATCCCTCCAACCTTCCAGAGCCAGCCCAAGCCCAGGCCCAGTGAGTGTATAGGAGAACTTCCTCAACCCCCTGTGCCAGCTGGTACTTTACAGACACAACCTAGCATACAGGCTTGGGGTGAAACCCTGAAGCTGAAATCCCTTCAGAGAGAGTAGGGGCCAGAATCAAGAAACTAACCCAGGAGCAGAACATCTTGCAAGAGGGATGCAACAGGTTCACTCTCAAGGGCTGCTGCAGGAAGGAGCTGAGTACAGTAGCCAGATACAAGCCAAGCACAACTGGATGAATTCAAACTTCATAGATCTTCACCTGAATATCAGTAGATGCTAAGGTTATAATTCCACCAAAGCTCTACACCAAAGGTCAGAGGACAGTGCTATACAAAATGACAACAAGAAAGAGCAAAATGCAATCTCAGACAACAAACCCAAACAGAACAAGTGCAGAGGACACTAGGATAGAATAAATTGGGAATCACACAACTGAAATGTCTGAATCAATAGCATCTGAAGTAAAGAGACAATAGCAGAAAGGTATAGAGGAACTCAGATCAAAAATAACCTCTGAAATAAAAAAGAAATCTCTGAATTAATAGTATATGAAGTAAAAAATCAAATGGAGAAACACATGGAGGAAATTAGATGGGAAATAATCTCTGTAGTAAAAGAATTAATAACTGCTTCTAAAGAAGGCAATGGTAAAAAATAGAGATTAGAAAAATGATGAATTCCCTCATTTGAGCAATACAGGAAAGAAATAGATCGCATGAAGCAGAGTCAAAGAGATATGAAGGAACTTAAAATCTCTATCACAAGCTTGCAAAATTGTTTAATTGAACGTGAAGACAGAATTTCAGATCTTGAGGATGCCATTGCAATGAGTGAAAAGGTAAGAAAATATCTCTTAAAAACAACTAGAATGCAGGAAAAATAATTCATTACCTGCAAGATGATGCAAAGATGAACAATGTGAGACTAAAAGGCATCAGTGAGAAAGAAGGAGTCAATAAAAATGATATAAAAAGAATATGGGCAGAAGTAATAGCAGAAAGCTTCCCAAATATGAGGAAACTATCTGACATCAGGAAATCAAAGCATACAGAACTCCAAATAACTTCAACCAAATTAAAAACACACTGAGACATATAATAGTCAAGATACAAGAAATTCAGTATAAGATCAATATGCTGAAAGATGCTAGAGAAAAGCAAAAGATCACATTTAAGGGCAAACCCATTAGAATTTTGGCAAATTTCTCTTCACAAACCATGAAGGCAAGAAGAGCATGGAGTAGAATAATTCAAGTCCTCTATGAAAACAAATTCCAGCCCAGATTACTATACTCTGCAAAACTCTTTTTCAAGTTTGATGGAGAAGTGAAATACTTCCACGACAAAGAACAACTAAAGAATTTCATGATAACAAAGGAAACCCTATACAGACTACTAAAAGATGTTCTAGAGAGGGACCAAAATGATCAGAACACCACAAATGAGAATAGAAGGAACTCACTAAATAGGGGAAACAATTAAATGCAGGAGAAAAAGGAGTAAAAATCAGCAGGTAAATACCATGTCAATCATAAGTCAATACATCTCAATTATAACCATCAATGTAAATGCACTCAATTCACCAATTAAAAGAAATAGGCTGGCACAGTGGATTACAACATAAAAACCAACAATATGCTGTATACAAGAAACACACTTAACTCATAAAGAAATTCATAGGCTGAAAGTCAAAGGCTAGAAAACAATACAACACAGTCCACCACCTCAGAAAAAAGCAGGGGTAGCAATTTTGTTCTCAAGTCTCAAATTCATACCAAGAATGATCAAGGAAATAAAGAAGGCCATTATATACTGGTAAGGGAAAAATTCAAGAGGAAGAGCTAACACTCAAATATTTATGCACCAAACATGGAAGCACCCAACTATATAAGACAAATACTAATGGACATGAAAAATCTAATGTCAAATACCACAATCTTGACAGAAGACCTTAACACCCCCTTTTCCCAAAAAGATAGGTCAAGCAGATTAAAAATTGGCAAAGAAGTAGCAGAAGTGAACCAGAGCTTGGAACAAATGGACTTAGTGGACATATACAGAGTGTTACACCCAAACACAGCTGAATACACGTTTTTATTTTCAGCTGCACAGTGTCATTTTCCAAAATAGACCACATACTGGTCCATAAGTCATGCTTAAGTATATGCAAGAAAATAGAAATTATTCCATGCATGTTATCTGACCACAGTGCAAAGAAACTGGAAATAAATGATAAAAGAAACGAGAAAAACCCCATAAATACATGGAGAATAAACAACACCATACTGAGCAACCAATGGGTCACAAATAAAATTAAACAAGAAATTGAACAATATCTACAATTCAATGAAAATTCAACCATAACTTATGGGAATTTATGGGATGCAATGAAAGCAGTTCTCAGAGGAAAATTTATAGCTGTGAACTCACACATTAGGAAAACAAAATGGGAATAAATGAACACCCTAATACTGCACCTCCAACATGTAGAAAAGGAAAAGCAAACCAAACCCAAAGCCTAAATACAGGAAGAAATCATAGAGATTAGAGCAGAAATTAATTCAGTCGAGATGAAGAAAAGAGTTCAAAGAATGAATCAAAAGGCTGGTTCTTTGAAAAGTTAAACAAAATTGATAAACCCTTAGCTAACTTTATCAAAGAGGAAAGAAAAAATTCAAATACAAGCAATAAGGAATGAAAAGGGTGTAATTACCACAGA
>NW_004524840.1:1121974-1136341 GCF_000260255.1 Octodon degus
AAAGTGTCACAGGACTGTTCTGCTATGATGTTGTATAGGGTTAGATTTCTAAACTTCTGTGTAAAAATATGTAATCATTAATTCCTACTTTTAATATTGTTTTATATTTTTATTATTTTCTTCATATTCTGTAGGGACTGAAAGTTTAACATATCAATACTTTATGGAAAATACCTGTTCCATATTATGCCTAAGATGTTTGATATTCAGACAGATAGTGAAATTAAGCTCAACTGCCTATGTTGTAGGGTAATAACAATAAGCTTCTTTTCTGGAGGATTAACAACCTAAGTTTGCAGATCAAAATTAGAGATAAAGAAGGGCTGCAAGGACAGTCAACACTTTGGCCCTAGCCTTTCAAGGTCAGTGAAGACTGAGGACATAGGAGAACTTGTACTGTAACATCATGTAACTCAGTGGTGTCCCAAATTTTCTGATCAAGGAGATTGTGGGTCACAGTGGAAAGTGATCAATGATATAGAGTGTGTCTATGGAGAGAAAACATTCTCTCAGGCTTTTACAGAGAACAAATTGGTCGAGGAATGATCATGACTCATCCACATGGCTGACACTGACAAACAATCTACGAAATGTGGTACAGGGTTTCAGGGTAAATCCTAAGGGGATTTGACTGACCTTATCAGATACAAGAGCTACATTTCTTGCTATATACATCTTACTTTATCTTGATCTTGACCATCCAGCAGAAAGTATAAAAATGAATTATAAAAAGTAAAGCCATATTAATATGCTATGATATAAAAGGCTCAAGTCAGCAACTTCTGATATGCCAGTCTTATGGAAAACCCACTAATGTTATGGACTGTTGGACTATTTTGGAATATTTTGCTGAATTCATTCACCTATAATATTTAAATGACAATGGAATACCCCTCTCTGACAAAACTAAACAAGAAAGAGGATACAAATAAACATCCATTTTGTATCTATATATTAAAAATGTTTACAATAGATATACAACTACATTCTCTTAATTCAATGAATAGAAAGATATTTTCTAAGAGTGTTTGTGGACAGGATATCACGTCTGCATCTTGTACAATGAATAACCATGAAGACAAGAATATGCAATGTAATAATTATTGAAAATGTCCTACTAATTGGTTTTGAAATTGTCTCACTGTTATTTGTTTCACAATAAAATTATTGAAAAAATAAATGAGGGATCATTTTGTAGTGAAAAATATATATATAATCTGTACATACAAAGTAGTTATAGATATAGAGCTACTTTCTCTTAATGCAATGAGAAGAAAGATTTGTACTAATAGTGTTTAGACAAGATATCATATCTGCATATTCTACTATGAATAACTACTACAAAGAAAACAATATGCAATGTATTAATTATTGCAATTGTCCTACTAACCTGTTTTGAAACTGTCTCATTGCTATTTCTTTCTCAATAAAATTAATATTAAAAAACAAAAGTAAGGCAGTCACCAAACAAAAACTTTGTGTTCTCCTTTCTCCCATCCCAGTTGTTCTTTTCTTTGTTGAGAAGTTTATTTATTTTTTTAATGATTTATTTATTTATTTGGTACAGGGTTTTACTGTGCAGCTTGGATTCATAGCGATCTTTCTGTCTTTGCCTTCCCTGCTCTGGGACTACAGGTGTGTGCTATCACTCCCATTTTCAGTGGCCTGCACAGTGCACCCAGGTTTCCAGGGCTGGCTGGGAAGGTGGTACCAGGGAACAAACCCGGTCCTTGCACTTGCCAGGTTGGCAGCTAGACCACCAAGCTATCTCCCCAGCCTGTTGAGTAGTTCATTTCCCTTTCACAATATTGATTGTACCTTTTGGATCTTTCCTTATAGCTGAGTAATACTCTATTATATAGAAATATGACATATTTTTTAGCCATTCCTCAATTGATAGGCATTTGGGTTGTTTCTAAGATTTAGCTACGACAAACCATAGCTATATGTCATGATGCTATAAACATGGGTGCACATAGATTTCTGTGGCATGATGGTTTCAGTTCATCTGGGAAATACCCAGAACAGAAATAGCTGGGTACAGTAGAACCTCTAAGCCTAGTTTTTTTGTGGAATCTCCACACTTACTTCCACAGTGATTATAGCAGTCTGTACTTCCACCAATGATGGAGAAGGGTTACTTTTCCCTCTCAGCCTCGCCAGCATTTGTTATTCATTGATTTTTTTTATGATATCCATTCTTTCTGGGGTGAGAGAGAGACTCTCAGTGCTGTTCTAATTTGCATTTCTTGAATAACCAATGATGTTGAACATTTGTCATATACTTATTTGCTATTTTTATTTCTTCATCTGAGAAGTGTGTATTCACCTCAAAAGAAAGTGTATATTCAGCTCAGAATAGAAAGATAATTGCACTATTCATTTTTATTAGCTCATTGAAAGGAAAAGTTTGCGCTTATATTGTGTGATCAATTTTACATGCCTATATCTGGTAATCTGAGCAACGGCTTTGAAGATAGCAATATGCAATATAACAACCACTGTGTATTTCCTATCACCTTGTTTTGAAATGCTTTATCATTTTCACTGTTTTTTATCCTCTTTAAAATAAAACAAAACAACAACAAAAAACCCTCTATGAAACAAATAAGGAGGAGGCCCACATTTTGAAGTAGCTTTACAAGTAAAATATATTTTTTTGGTATATCATAATGGGCTAACTTTTGTCCTCCTCAGATTCATATGTCAATGCACTACCCTAATGCCTACCACCACAAAATAGAACTATATTTGGAAAGAGGGTCTTCAAAAAGATGATTAGGTTGAAACAAGGCAGCTAGGGTGGTCCTGGATCAAGCCTGTCTTATTGGGAAAGAAATTTGAAGCAGTCTCGATATACATAGGGCTCAGCCTGGCTCCAACTCCCGCAGATTGACCTTTTTCTTAGGCCAGAAGGAGAGCTGACTGTCTGCTTTCTTGCTTGTTTTCTAATCACTCCTTCTAAGGAGGAAGAAAAATGTAACATGTGGAAACTAGGCCCTTGCTATGAGCACATATCTTAAAGAAAGTAATTCGAGGGCTGGCAAGAAAGTTCAGAGGACTAAGCGCTTGCCTAGGCAAGTGCAGAGACCTGGGTTTGATCCCAACACCACATGCCATTCTGGCCCCACCCCCAGGCACAGATACTAGGTGCAGTGGCTCGTGCCTGTAATCCCAGTGCTTGGGAGGTTGAAAACAGGAGGATCACTAGGAGCACGTGATGCATAGTGAGACCCTGTACCAAATACATGAAAGAAAGAAAGAAAGAAAGAAAGAAAGAAAGAAAGAAAGAAAAAACAATTCTACTATCACCCATCATTTCCATTTCAGCTCCCTCTGGTTGGGGCCCCGCATGGCTGATGAGTGGGAAATATTAAAGTTATCACCTCCCCACTCTCAGTTAAGAAAAACAATGTTCCATTGTGCTAGGGCAGGGATCTTCAACTCCCAGTCCAAGAACTGATATATTTATGGCCTGCTGGGAATCAGGTTGCGCAGCAGGAAGTGACTGGTCTGAGTGCCAAGGAGGCTTCTGGTGTATTCACAAGAGCTCCCCACTGATTGTGTTACCCTCCGAGCGCTAGCTGCCATCAGAGCAACAGCAGCATTAGATTCTCAGAGGAGCACAAACCCTACTGTGAGCTGCACATCTGCTCTTTATGAGAATGAGCTGGTGACATTAGTGCTAGGGACTGGCTGCATATCCAGATAAACACTGGCAGAGAGGTTTGACTGCACTGAAATGTTACTAAATTAATTGCTTGCAGACTCATATTAAAACCATCAGTGAGCAGCAAGAAACAGCTAAGCTGCATCGGTGATGCAGGCTTCCTAGTGGCTAGTGAGTTGTTATACTTCAGTTGTACAGCTACATCTGTTAGCAGGCACTACACTCATTTTATTCCACCTATAGCTCACACATTATTTTATTTACCACTTCCACCCTCACTTTTTCCTGCACTATTTATTTTAATTACATTTTGACAAGCCCACAAGCTAACCTTTGTCAAAAGGAGTAAAACATATCAATGGAGGGCTTCTTTGATGATAGAGAAAGACCCAAAGATTACACAACAGAGGAATCTAGGACAGCCAACAAAGAGCAAGCTGCATTTAAAAGGGAATATCAAGAACCCTGCCTAAATTATGGTTTCACTGAGATAGGTGATTCACATTTTCCAGGTTGCTTTAAGTCCTGAAATCTTTCAAAGTGTTTTGCCACAAGGAGACTATTGTGGTCAGGGTTCACAAAGGAATAGATTTAATACAGGATACATAATTATTAGAATTATTTTATAATATTCATCTCAATAGCCAAGTGCAGAAGAATACAGGAGAGCTGTCTGTACACTAGAGACTCAGAGAATCCAGCTGAGGGTGTGGATCCCACGGCAATGTCCTGCATGAGTCCAGCCAGCCCCTGTCAATGTTTCATGCAAATCTATATCAAGGACCTGCACTAGTAAGGCCCAAAGTTGGTGGTGGAAGCTAGAAAGTCTGTGCCAGCAGTTTGAAGAATCTGTACCAGCAGGCTGAGGGATCTCCCCTAGAGCCAGAAAGTGATGCTCAAGATAAAGACCATAGCTTGGCTGAAAATAAAGAAAAGCCATCCTCAGCTATAGTGCAGATCTGCGCTCCTCCAGTAATGAGAGCAGTGGAGTTCATGATAAAAACCAGGAGAATCAACTTCTCCAGGAGAATCAACAGCACAACATCCTCCCCTCCAGCTCTCCTTTTAGGCTGTTGAAAACAACCCTCAGATGTGCCTTCCATACTCAAAACCATGCTGATTCAGTTCAGCTGGGTGTTACAAGTTGACCACAGAGACTAAACATCTTGCATTAAAAGACAAGCCTTTGGAATTTTTTAAAATGAGAAAACATGCCAACAAGAAGAGCAGAATTAATTATCGCAGGCCATCACTTCATCAAATTTATCTTCACTGAGGGCATCATTCTTAGTGTCTAACTACATTATTAAAATTAAGAATCCCTTTATTTGGTGAAGAGTTTGTCTTGCCTGATTTTTTTGTCTGGTAATATAATTTGTCATAAAATTTTAGGAGAGGCTGAAGTTCAAAAGGTGGTACATGTTCCTTTTTCAGTTAGCACCAGAACTTTATGAATGGATGAAATGGCAGAGGACGGGGTGGCACAGCTGTTAAAGAGGATTGATAATTTGCCATCATGGTGGCATATACTACTGTGGATATCAGGGAAACAACGCTTGTGTTGTGCCATATATTTTTTTCAGGAGGGTATGTGCAAGGTTGTGATGTATGCTCCTTTGTTGCCAACCACACCACAGCTGAGAAGTATTTAAGCCTATGAATTATTACATGGTGAGGAAACTGGACTGGTCACATTGTGTCAGCGTATGGATGAAGAAGTGGCCACACTGGATGGCTTTCTGGTTTCACTACACAGGTCAGGAGGTTGCTGCTGCTCTTCTTAGCTGTGACTTGGTGGTTTACTGTTTTTACTACTCATGCCAAAGACATTGCTTCTTTTATGCACAATTTCAGAGAAGAACTGTCTAGTTGAAAAGATTCACCTGAATGTCAAAATATTCTGTAAAATGTGATTAAGATTACCAACCACTGTAAAATATATCACCAGAACTCACGCCTATTCACACATTTTTGTGAGGAGGTTGATGCAGAGTGCGTACATCTTGTCCTCTGAGCAAAAGCAAGATGGCTTTCTAGCGGTAATCACTGGCCAGAGTTTCAGCGTTATGAGAATTGGTCAGAGATTTCTTGCAGAAAAATTCTCCACTGGCAGCTCAGACTGGTTCATAAAATTTGCTTTCTCATGTGACATTCATCCTGCTCCATGAACTTGATCTGTCACTTCAGAGGAGAATGGTAACTATGTTCAAATTGGCAGATAGAGGGGATGTATGCAAAGCCAAACGGGAATAATGGAGGTGATGGGTAAACATTGAGATTTTTGACATGTTTCACATGTGAACAGAAATTTTGAATAAGACTGAGTCTAGCTGGTGCATTATCACCTATTTCATCTTTTAAAGGGTTTGAACATTATTTCCCAACCACAAGAGTCCCCCAAACTGGGAGTAAATAGATATGCAATCCATTTGTGAGTAAGCCAGGTGAGTCAACTTTGTCCATGCCAGAAGAGGGTCAACTGCTTGATAACATGAGTAACAGTGGCCTTTAAAGTATGCTTGAGCCAGCTTAAAATCTCCATACATTCTGGATGAAAGTCTAAGCAGAATATCCTGTGATTTCTAGAAAACACTGAGGAGCCTTCTTCCACTTCCTCTACTCTCTCTTTGGGAAGCAGGATTTTCTGCATCAACAGAAATCACAGTGGGATTACAGAGAAACATACCACCCCCAATGGGGCCATCTGGCTGCAGGAAAGCACAGGTAGGGATCCAAGGATCCTTCCTTACTTTATTGTAAATTATAACGTACACAATAGAAATAAAAGTCACAATATGGTATAACTTCAAGTGCACTTGTATCATCCTTGTCCAAACCCATACTCCAGACCTCTGAAAAATTGTCTTCTGAAAAACTAGTTCCTGGAGCCAATAAAGGTTGGGAACCACTGTGCTAGGGAAGTTGTTTCCTTTTAATGAGAGAAAAGAATAAGTACCAGAGTAATGAGTAAGCCAGACGTGGTAGCATACACTTGCAATCCCAGCACTGTGGCAGACTGAGGCAAAACCATCATGGCTAATGGACACTGTAGAACAAAGCTGCTTCCCACATGGTGACCAGGAAGCAGGGGAAGAGGAGGCCTGAGACATATGCTCTCTAAAGGCAGGTCCCAAGGGCCCAACACCCAGTTGACCCCACTTTCGAGCAGCACATTTAGCTATGACCATCAGTGTATTGCTCATAATCTAGTTAGAGATGAGGGTCATGGATTGGTTCAGATTGGTGGCAAAGGTGACTGCATTCTAGATAAAATCAGAAGGTAAGGTTGGCAATATTTGCTGACAAACCATACCTGAAATGTAGAGAATCCTGGAAGACATTACATTCTTTGCCACAAAATTGCCATGGATCAAGATGAGGAAGGGTACAAAAGGGGCTTGACTTGGAGCCCAATTATTTCATTATGCCAATCAGAAACCCAAGTGGAAATGTCAGCTGCAGAGTCTAATACACTGATCCAGATTTTATGAGAGATGGCAGGCCTGGACACAGAAATTTGGGAGTCAGTCCTATAGAGATGCTATTTAAAGCCATCAGGTTGGATGGCGTTACTTAAGAGTATGTGTAGATTAAAAATGACAGAGAGGGGACTGATGCAGAGGCAAGCCAAGAAATGCCTGAATCTATGCAAGGTTAGAGGAAATGGAGAACTGAATTTTTCATATAGTTTTAGGAGGAAGTTAGACTCTGGCAATACCTTCCTTTTAGACTGCTGACCTCTAGAACTATGAGAGAATGAATTTATGTTATTTTAAGCTACCAACATTTTTGGTAGTTTTTAAGGCAGCCATAAAAAGCTAATATAATATAATATATATGTATATAGATAGTGATTTAAGATAATTCAATATTGAGTGTTCTTTAAAATTGTTTATCTTTAATTGATATATAATACCTGTTTATATGATTGGGTATAGTGTGATAATTTTGATCTAAGTAAATAATGTCCTTTTTTTTTCTTTTCCTTTTTTTCTTTCTTTTTTTTTTTTTTGGTGGAACCAGGGATTGAACTCAGGCCTTTGCACTTGCCAGGGAAGCACTTATTCCACTGAGCCATCTCCCTGGCCCCAGTAAATAATGTATAATAACCAAATAATTGTAATTAGCATGTCCATCACTTTCAACATTTGCCACTTCTTTGCAGGAAGAATATTCAAAATCCTCTCATCTACCTATAATGACTTATTAACTATATCCATCCCACTATGCTTTGAACACTAGATTTATTCTCATGTCCATTGTAATTTTATTCCTGTTAACTACTCTTTTCCAGTATTTTCCAATATTAGCTATTTTTAATTACTCTATATCTTTTCTCTTTGTAGAATGTTATTTTATTTAGTGTTGCTAATAGTCACTTCTGGCTCTCTAACTTGATTTTACAAATACAGTACTAGTATTGCACACTATCTTGATGCTTCTTGTTTGTTATGTTTTATACCTTATTGTGAGTATAAAAAATTAGGCCAAGACATTATTGTACATATTCCAATAAACTTTTCCCTCAGTAAACTAGTTAGTGTGCACTATGCCTAATTGTGAGGCCACTCAGGAAGGAAGGGTAACCCACTAGTTGACAATCAAAAACCAGAAATCTTTAGTAGTATCGACTCCTGCTTTGCTTTCAGGTAGAATAATAAACATTCCAGAATCCGCCAACAGAAAACAAAATGGCAATTTGATTTATTCCTTTGGTAATAGGTGCGCCTTGAATATACAAGGTTATATTGCTTCTTTTTATTGCCACAACCATAATTCTAGTTTATTACATCATAAGCAATTCTCTCCAGGCTTACATTTACAGCACTTTTAATTTCAAGGTTATACATTTAATTTCTAAAGTTCTCTTAGATCAGTGCTCCCATCCATACTCAGCACCATTTTTTCTCTACAAGAGACCCATAGAGTCTTGTTACAGATATCATGCTAGATAAATTTGGTTGGAAGCAAGTGGTCCCTGATGTAACGGAAAATGAATGAACAGGGATACTGTCCCTTTCAGAAAGTTCTGAGAGGACAGGACTGTGGGTTTGGACAAAACCAATCACAGTGGTCTCTGTGTACCTAACCCATTAGTGTCTTCAGATATGGTTGTTATTTGAAGAGAAATAATAACGTTGATATCACTCCTTAGGTGACCACCACATTCAAATGCTATTTTAGGGGCTTCTGAGACATTTGTACAAATTCAGTAGGAATGGTCTTCACAGAGGTGGACAACATGTCTATGGGGAAGGAATCACTGCAATCCCTCAGAAACCAACCAGGAGGGGAAAGGTTATGGGTTAATGATAGATCCACAGATAACACAAGTATTTTTCTTAATAACTGTATTGAAAGCAGCCAATTATTTGAAATAAAAATTATCCTTATTCTAGTATTACTTAGTTGTCATGAATAATGGACGATTGTCATGCATCATCCTCAGCCATTTGTTAATGTCTAAGGCTATGTGAGCAGCTGTTGGGGATAAAGGACACTTGACTTTTGCATTGAGCAGAGAGTTTCCTGTCCCTCAGGTGAGGACATATATGGCTGGTGGCAGATTGCAGCAAAGAAAATTATGTGCAGTGGCCAGTTTTTTTAGTAACAATGAGGTCCACTCTTTTCCTGTCCTATATAGGATCTTCTTGAATCTCCTACTACAGATGAACTCTCTTTCTCTTTTGATAACACAAAACCTACTCTGTATTTAAGTGAATTTATTTAATACAACCCCTATGTAGAAAAGCATGGCAGCTTTTAAAGAAATTGAAGTAGAACTACCATATGATACAGCTCTCCCAACACTGGAAAGTAACATTAACTTCTCGAACAGGTACCTGGACTCCCATGTATGTTGCAGCACTCTGCACGACAGTGTGGATACAGAATCAACGTACCATCTCTGAATAAAGAAGGAGTCATTGATACACACAGTGTGATATCATTCAGCCAAGAAGAGCAGAGATTCCTGCCATCTGGTCACTTGTGCTTTCATGGGTGGGCCTGGAGGATGTCCTATCCAGTAAACCGAGTGAGGCATGAAAAGATAGGCACAGCAAGATCGCCGTCATATGTGGAATAGTAAAGTTGACTCTATAAGCATAACAGGAGACTTGTGGCCACTAGAAAGTAGGGAGAGTGGGTGGAAGGAGGTACGGTGAGATCATTCAATGGGAATCATGATACTGCCAGGAGAAACAAAATATTGTGTTCTAGGACTTTTAACAGGGTGAATTTAATTCATGATAATGCATCCTATATGTCACAGTAATTAGAAGGGAGATTTGTTTAATATTTTCACCACTAAGGACAAAAATTTAAGGTGATGGGTATAATTATTATCCTGATTTAATCATAACTCAATAAGTACATGAATGAAAACTTTGCACTGTACCTACTGATGTATACAGATATTATGTGCCAACCAAAGTGAATTTTGCACTCAGATCTTGCCTTCTCTTTGAAGATAGGGTCAGCATTGATTGAAATGCTCTCTCTGGCAGGATTCAGAGTTGGGCAGAGTATCTTATCTCCAGTAAGTGCTCATGCGTTCTCTTCCTGTGCCCAGCACTGAGCTCTCCAAAGGAGATGGCCTGACAAGATAAAAGTACTCCTGAGAGCGGTAGGCAAGAACATGCAGTGCGCAGTGGCTGAGGTTTGGAGTGAGACCAGCTCACTTTCCCCATTACTGCCTTTTGAAAAGTGATTGCTTTCTCTCTCCCAAACATTATGGCCCTCATCTGCTAGCACTTTGAAGGCTCTGATCCCCTCTGAATGCTCACTTGTCATCAGGCCACCAGCACGCTCATGTCATGGAGGAATGGCTCATCTGCTATCCAAGTGCAGATTTCAAGAAAGAACCAGGAGTGTTGCCAAGGGACACATGCCAAATTTTTATTCTTATGAAAGTCTGAGATAGCTTTAATGTCTCTCAAGAGCAGTTACATTTTTAACTTTCAACATCTCATTTAAGTGACACATACATGCTGAAGGGCTTATGATTGATTCCATTTATCTACTTATTAATTAAATGAATGGAATATGCCAAGTTCACAAGCCAGAGTTTGCAGGAAGCTATGCTCTGGATTTCATACCAATTTTCCAGTTTACTTCCCCTCCGCTTATACTGTTTCTCAAGATGAAATTTCTTCTAGCTGAGAAGAAAATATTGTTGCTAAAGAGAATTGATATTGGAAGCCAGAGCAGATGGAACTTCACAGCTCCAAGAGGGCGATGTTTACCAAAGTATGTTGGCTGTGACATACTACAACAAAGGAGATTTACTGGCCAGACGTGTGTGGGAAGCGCTGCTCAGAGTCACCCTCTGGGGAATTGACATTGCACGATAACACACCAGTCTCTCAGGACTCATGCAGTAAAGAAAGCATCTTGACTGTTGAACCAAGTGTGTTCCTCAAAGTCATTTGATTAGAGGACAGTTTTCTTTGTAATTGGGATATGCAGTAGAATTACTGTCCTGATAATGAGATTTTGAAATAATTTGATCCAGATATGTGCTAACATTGGAAATGACTAAATTAATGTGCTGTATTAGATATTGTTTTTGTGCCACAAGAGGCAAAATCAGACAAGTTCTTGATCAGAAATATAAATCTCCTAATTATAATTCTGTATTTTAAGAAATGAATCAGATATATATCATTATTATTTTTTAAGAGCAGAATATATTTATTAGGGGAAAGAAAGCTCCTTTCCCAAAAAGGGACAGAAAGGAGGCCTGAGCAAGTTGTCCCCTACCATTAATTTTTAATTCATTTTTCCACTTAAATATACAACTTAGACATGAAGATAGTCTGTATTTCTGTGCAAAATTGCATGTCTTAGTCACCCATATTTCAAAAACATGTTGCAAGAAAGCTTGCAGGTCCTTGGTGTTGATGACAATATTTAAAAGTGCCAAGTACTTTGGTCTTTTTTGCTGCTTGCTTTTCTTTCTTAATACTCTCTAGTTTTTCAACATCTCTGCCTATTTCCAAGTGCTGCAGGATCTGTAACTTTAAAAACATCCTTTTAATAAAATGTTTTATTTGTTGGTTTTATTGCTGCAAATTGTATTTGAGGTAACAGTAGTGTTTTAGAACATTTGATAAGGTTACAGGGTATTGTCAAATTTTATTTACCCCTCTCTCCTTCCTTGAAAGCCCTTAAGTCAAAGTTTGTGTTTACCAGTGTTCATCAATTGTTTCCAGGACCTAGAAGGTGATTCAGTTGAGCAAAGTCTTGCTGGTTGGCTTCAGTTTCACACTAGGATAGAGCACTACACCCCAAAACCAAAGTTTGTGTTGATATGATTAATGAACAAGACTGATGGAAGTTATTTCTCAGAGAAAAATCTCTTTGTAAAACAGCCAGGTCCCAGATGAAAAGAGATAAGCCTGAATAACGCACCTGTCCGGAAAGCTCAAATTGATCAGCACCAAAGCACATGGAGCCCTCACGTTGCAGAAGGGTCTGTGTATGGAACTGTAAGTAGGAACTGCTGGAAATCCACATTATTAGCTTAAAATATACTAAATTTGAAAGCCCACCTTTCTGCTGATTTGCATATATTTAAAAATATGTTGTACTCTGGTGCTCCCACAGTGGACACCACTGTCTGGTATGTGCAAACATATTTTATTTGAAATAATTCTGCCTTAAAGGTACACATTAAATTGTGTAAATATTTGAAAGAAAAATAATAAGTCGACAATGTTAAGAAACAGCCCTGTCACTGGGAAGAAATCAACATTACATGTTTCATGCATTTCCTTTTGAGTTTTTCCTACATATACCTGGATTTTCTTTGGAACAGTAAAAATGATACTAACTTATTCTCTTGTGCCATTTTCATATAGCAGCACACATTAGATGTCTTTCTCTGAAAACTACCCGGGTTTATGACTTACGTAATTTATTTTATTTTCTCTAGATGTGTCTTAGTGTGCCTACCCATCCCTTTCTTTTCAGTAAGGAGTTGTTCTTCCTTATTATAAATCCTACTAATGTTGCACTGGGTACTTTTCCTGATTTCAAAAGTTCCTTGAAATGTAGGCCATATGATATGAGCAGCGTAGGCTTTTGTTGTCGGGTGTCAACCTGATGTGTTGGAGCAAAGGCTGAATAATCCATACATGCATCCATCATGTAGGAAGGACCAGAACAATTGCAAACTTAGTCTATGATTCATTTTAACTTACTTTCATCCCTTTGGATGCCAGCGATTTTAATTTTAAAAACTGCTTTAACACTCATCTTCATGGCTGTAGTTTTAAATTACTTGTTTCAGTCCTTTGCCTTTTAAAACTATCTTGAGAAAACATTTTGGGTGGGCTCATGTTCTACTACTTTTTTAATCATAAAGATTTAAAACCTTTGACATTCTTTATTATCTATGTTTTCTGGGTTTATTACTCAGCTCTTAAGCCTGATAAGATTTTTAGAAAGACCGGTGTTTACATTTTTATAATGTCAGACATATTGATTTTATTCCTTTGAAACAGGAAGCTTTTGTAGTGGTTGGTAATATCTCAGCTTTGCTCCCTTCTGAATGAATGGGTTCCTCGCACTCGCTTGAATTGGATGGGCCTGGGAAGATGACTAGCTCTGCCCAGTGACTGTGAGCAGACATCATCTCTGCCACCCAATGGGCAAAACATGTCACCAGTGAGAGAATCCTAGTTCTCTTGTTTGCTCTCTCCAGTGACTGGCTGCCACACAGGTAACCACTGTTGGTCACTTTGGGGTCTAGAGGAACAATGTGTTCAGAGCCTACCACAGCTTTGTTGCACCCATTACAGTGGGAACCCCTCTGTGCTTGTGGAAGCTTCACTGTGGGGAAAAGCCTGCATTAGAGCAACAGAATCTAGCCTACATGGGAATGTGGGAATGCTTCTAGCTAAAAATGTCTCCACTACCCACAGAATGGATAAATACAAAATCATTGTTAGGAATTTTATAATACTGTTTAATGTAATTTAGTTATCAAATTCATTTGAAATTTCATCTGGTGTATGATAATGCGGAAAAACTGATATAGTTATTTTGCCATATAAAATTATATATGTTATTGATAAATATGTGTATACACATTTGTGCTTATAATTTCTTACTATACATTAAGTACCTTTGCTATTTATTGAATCATTATATAACTTAATCCTAGAATCTTCTGTTCTGTCATGCTCATTCTGGTTTGTATATTTGCTAGGTAAATGAGTCTTTCTAGAATGCCTGATTTTATTTGTTTAAAGAGATTTGCCTATTTAGTAATTGTATTTTTATTGAGAATATCATTAAACCTAAACCTTACTTTGAAATACAGAAAAGTATTCAGTTTCCCTATACAAGAACATGGAACATTTCTATATACAATATATATTTAAATAGTATTAGGGCCAGGGAGATGGCTCAGTGGAATAAGCGCTTCCCTGGCAAGCGCACAGGCCTGAGTTCAATCCCCGGTTCCGCAAAAAATAAATAGTATTATTATTATTTTGAGACAGGGTATTGCTATGCATTTCAGGCTGGCCTTGAACTCAATATGAGGCCCAGGCTGGCCTTGAGCTTGAAGAATTCTTCCTGTTCCAGTCTACCGAGTGCTGGGATTACAGGTATGCTTCACCACATCTGGGTGAACGTTTATATGGAGGCAAATATTTATTAATCTTATTTTATAGTTTTCAAAAATA
>NW_004524840.1:1139636-1140557 GCF_000260255.1 Octodon degus
TTTTTTTTTTAATTTGGTGAGAAAGACCTGATTTTATCTCCCTGCATGTCCATATGTAGTTTTCCTAATACCACCACAGCTGAAGAGTCAGGCTCTGCTCTCTTCCACTGGTCTTTACAACAGTTTGCAGATCCTTCCCCTTTTCTCCTACCATCCCTATTTCCATTTTTATAGACTTCAAAGAATAGCACATTCTTTGATGATATTTTCTAATCTTACATTTTATTTTATTTATTTATTTTAAGTATTTAGTTCAGGGTCTACAGGGTCTCATTACACAGATTAGACTCATAGTGATCTTCTTTTTTTCAGCCTCCCTAGCACTAGGATTACAGGTGCACACCACCACACCCAGGCTCAATCGCTGTCTCAGCATGCCTTAGAGGGTGGGGCCGGCACTGTACGTTGGGGATTGAACCCCCAGCTCTGCGTCTGTCTAAGCAGGCACTTTAATCTGCTGAGCTATCTGGCTGACCTTCTTATATTTTACTATTTTAAATATACTTTGAAATTATGTATCCTTATTTATTCATGTTTAATATTTTTCATTGTAATTCTATATGACGTAAATGCTTAACCTACCATACAATTATTTCCATGCTCATATAAATTCAAAAGTCCTTAAAATATGAGTGCCAAACATATTACATTTCATCTTATTTTACCAAGCAAAAGCATGATACATGACTAGGGAAAGGAAGCAGTGGCCACTACCTCAAAATAAATGCCAAGTTATCAATCTGTCATTTTCAGAGGTTAGCAGAAAATATTTTCATTTGATTTTTATGAATCTCTGTGTACATCCAGTCTATACTGCCAGTCATTTTAATAGTTGAAATTTATAAATGTGTCTGCATTTTGAAAATTTATTAAGCATTGGGTTAATTTGCTTTACGTAGTTGTGGTAGTATTTCAGATATT
>NW_004524840.1:1141592-1142524 GCF_000260255.1 Octodon degus
TTTATTCTGGTTATGAAAGTTTTATTATGCTCTGTAATTCATTGCATCTTTGATATAATTCAATATGTAAAGAAAATATTGAATCTATCACATTTTGGCAACTGGTTCCTACATATGTCTCTATGCCACTGCTTAGGCTAAGGAAGGAATAGTCAGTTACGGGATGGAGAAAGCTGAGGGTTGCAGTATTGCTGCTGTCTTTTTTTGCTGGACTCTTGCACCAAGAACAAGAGAAAGCTAGGCCATCTTGCTTCAGGTACCCTGACAGTTTAACAGTTGTCATCACACTGCCTTTCACGGTATGGATTGGAGACACAGAGGGATACATTAGTGTGGGGAAGAAGACAATGTAGACAGAGAAGTAGTATATTTTACAGAACTTTAATGGAATGGAGGCCCAGCCTTATTCTTTGCAGGGTGCAGCCACATCCTTGCCTGTATACCTCAAAATTCATGAATAAATTTCTTGTTTAAGTTCAACTGATTGGATTTGGATTTTTGTCAAATGCAACCATAATTCACATAATTTATTTTTGTGATTTTTTTCCATTGTTGTAATGCTTAAAAAATGCTTTTCTATTTTACGATCAAGTAATGCTTAGTATTTTTCTGGTTGTTTTTTAAATGATTAGAACTGTGATTCACTTTGAGTTTATTTTAAAGTTAATTGATGTAGATATCTTTTTAAAAATAACCAACAGTAAAAGTGTTAATGAAGGTGGTATAATAATATAAATATTAATTAGAATTTTGACAAATGAAGAATAAGTCTTGATTAAATGTTCAGATGTTAAGCTTTCTAAAATTTTAAATTAAATTAGAAAGGATGTGTGGAATTTAGAAATGCACAAGAGTGGAGTAGGTTGTAGTACAGTATAAGAAAAGAGCTTGAGGGCTGGAGAGATGGCTCAGTGGTCTAAAGCACCTACTTG
>NW_004524840.1:1142624-1144497 GCF_000260255.1 Octodon degus
AGTGGAGTAGGTCGTAGTACAGTATAAGAAAAGAGCTTGAGGGCTGGAGAGATGGCTCAGTGGTCTAAAGCACCTACTTGAAACAAGCTTGGCAAAGCATAGGGACCGCGGTTCGATCCCCCCGCACCACATGCCAGCCAGCCCCGCCCCCTGGTGGGCTGAGCTGGCCACACACACACAATAAATAAATGTAATAAGTAAAAATAAATAATTAAAAAAAAAAAGAAAAGAGCTTGAAATTTCAAAGATAGTGTCCAATTTAGGGCAGATATTCCTGGAAGTACAGCTAAACTTTTCCTCTGACTTTTTTTTCTCCAGCTGTACAGGCTTCAACATATCTGTACACCTTTTGTCTGTCTTATGCTAATTTACTTATATTAGTTACCCTTTCTTAACTGGAATCACAAACTACCTTTATCTTTATGGTCTTAAAAACTGTATCGTATGTACAATGCGTTGCCCATGTGCGGTGGTAAGTTAGGGTTTATAAAATGGGTGAATAAGAGAGTGTAGTTTTTAGCTGACAAGAATCAGTAGAAAGATAGCACATTGATTTTTCTAGAGTATTAAAGTGACTTATGTGTTTTGTTTTAAATAGATTGTTTTGTATTTATAATTCTACAATACATATTTACGAGATCATTAACTTCTTGCTCTATTTTTGTGGTGGCTTTCTGACAAAGAAGGTAGATAGTTTTGAATATTTTTCCTCATGGTTATCTTTACTACATCAAAAATCTATCTTTTATTTATAGGTCCAAAGTATGCTTAACTAAAGTTTATTTGAATGACTCTGTTCTGAGGTAAGAAAATGCCTAAAAAACAATGGCTTAGTTGACTACTGAATTCTCTTCCATAGTTAAGCATGGTGGAGAAGAGTCAGTGGTTTGTTTTTTAGGTAGGCTATCACTGCCTAGCACTTCAGATTGGGGGTTCTTGAATTATTAGTATAGTAATAACCAGTGAACCAGAAATCTCTTTTTTCTGGTATGGGTTCATAGAAAGTAGATCTCTCCTGTTCTGCTTGTCCCAGAAAATGTCCTTTTGTAGTCAGCAGCTATAATTAGTAAGATTGTGATGAATTTTATAAAATCATAGGATGTGGGTTAAAAAATGAGTTTAACTGAGACACACACACCCCTACTCCTAATGTGATGAAGCTGCCTGCTCTGTGTACATGGTGCATTCCTACTCAGTAATGGGAAGGACACTTTTTCCTTACTCCTTGGTTTTCTTATAGGGGAAGCTTGAGTATACTGTTGATTGAGAGACAGTGACTGCTTAGGCAGCAAGTGGTTTGGGTTTAGATTTGGACTCTTTATGACAATTGACTGAGAAAGCCAGCTGCCCCGTACTGAGAACCTTGGGGCATGTGGAAAGTTGTGGAAGTAAACATCATAGGAGAAAGTTAGGTTTTGGGGAAACTCTTCTAGTTGAGAAGTTGAGATCCAAGTGACACAGCGTAAGCAATTAAAGTCATTTCTTTTTTTTCCTTTCTCTCTCTCTCTCTCTCTCTCTCTCTCTCTCTCTCTCTCTCTTTCTTTTTTTTTTTTTTTGATGGTACCAGGGATTGAACTCAGGACCTTGTACTTGCCAGGCAAGCACTTATTCCACTAGCTATCTCCTTGGCCCAGTCATTTCAAATAATGACCAAAAAGGACATATTTTGACAATCTAGTTTCTCTGACTCTAGAAATAGTGAGTGGGCTATTATGTGTTACTGAATTGTACACCAAATTTCATTTGGGTTTGGTGATTATATAAATTTGTAAAATTCATGATCTCTTGGTGATTAAAAGCCACAACTATTGATCCATTGGAACTTTAAAGACATTTCTTTAAAGTAATAGCTATATATATCAGCTTCAGTGAT
>NW_004524840.1:1144947-1146821 GCF_000260255.1 Octodon degus
CAAAGTATTATCTAAGAGTAATGACAGCTTTCATGTCTAACAATAAAATTAAAGTATGATTTCTGTTATCACTAAGGAAGTAACCAGGGAAAAGAACAACAATAGATAGCCAACTGCATTTGCAGTGTGGGGGACAAGTGAGGTGACCAACTGATTTTCTTTGCCTGGGTCAGAGCAGGGCTCAGAAACATTTCGTGCTAAAATCTGGGCAGTCAACCTTCCTGTAGCCTGGAATGGATGTGAGAGCACTTGATGCCCCTACACTCTTACTACATGGAACTCTTTAGCTTCTGAGTAAGTAGGCAGTGCCCTCTGGGTAGTGGTGTGCCATGTGTAAGCACTGTGACACATTCTATTCTTCTAGTGAGGAAATCAATAGGTATGGCAGACAAGGTCATTGCCAGGCCTGGGAAAAGGACTAAAATCTCAGCTGGAAAAGTTACCTTGAGCTTTGAATGCACTTCTTAGACCTTTGACTCTAATATCCTCTGGGATTCTTAATGAATGAATCAATCTCATCGTCTTTCAATTTTTACTTATCAAATGCAAATAACACTAAGTGACCACAATCAGAGTTGTAATAGTGCTCAATGATTGAAGCACTTCTTTCCACTGCCTAATCTTCTGAAATGATGAAATTTATTCTGATAGTTCATTATTTTCATTGGAATTCATAATTCAGCTCCTTATAGCACAAGGGACAGTGACTTGTAATTTATACTGCATGAATTCTTAAATCTTAGGGAGAACTGCAGAGTACTGACCACCTTGTCTCAGAAACACCCTATAAAGTTGTGTTTGTGGCCCTTCTCATTGCTGCATACCTCAGTTCAGAGATCTGCAGGAATGTGTGTGGGGGTAGATAAACTGGCTCGTCCTAAATTGCATAATTGCTCTTACTGTCTTTACACAGGGAAACTTAGTAGCAACAGCTTTTACATTCTGATGAATTAGCAATGACCACTGGACCTCGCACAGTCCACTACAGGAAGTAAGGTTTAGTGGGAAGGGGTTCAGGCCTTCCTCAATGCACGTAAATGAGGATAGAGGAAGCCATGGACTCAGAGTCCAGGGTTGGAACCAGAGTGAAACAAGTGAGATTTTCATCCTGGAAAGTTTAAGGGTGTGCCCACATCAGTAATCAAGATAAATAAATTTTCATCATATTAAAAGTAAAAAATGCAATATGCATAAAGAACACAATGTCTAAATTACGAATAAAGTCAGAATCCAACACTGCTCTTACATGATGTTCCACTCTGGTTTTCTCTTTTGTTGTTGTTGTTTTTTCTTTTTTCTTTTTTTTTTTTTTTTCCCTGACCAGGAGTAAAAAGACTTGGGGAGCAGTAGATCAGTGTCACATTATGGAGTGATCTGCTCACCCTATGCATTACAGATTAGATCATCTTGAATGCTGTTCCTAAGTCTATGGTAAATTAGCACAGTTAATATTAATTTCCAGCATGCTCCTATTCTATGGAAGAGAATCCTAGACACTAAAACATTTTTAAATTGCAAATTGAATTCTCATCACATTTTAAACATCATGCTAATTTCTTTACAGACACTATTATCTTATAACATCCCTCTAATAAGTTATAGGGTGAGATAGAAGCTATCCTCACTATTTTCTAAAAGAGCAAACTGAGACTCGGAGTTTGAACAGCTATCCCATTGTTATACAGTGATAAACATTAGAATCTATTTTGAAATTTGGCTAATCTAGCTATAAAATCTAGACTGCTTATTCACTGAACACAAAAGTGCTCCAAGTTAAGCAAAGAAACTAGAGGCTTATCAACAAGTGTCCATGTGTGTCTAAAACATGAACACAATACAGTAAGTTATTGAGAACACACATGAGCAGTCCTAGC
>NW_004524840.1:1153971-1157874 GCF_000260255.1 Octodon degus
CCACTATGAAGAATGTATGCAGTGTGTTAATTACTGAAACTGTCCTACTGAGTTGATTTAAAAAATAAATTAATTAATTAAAAAAATAAAAAAGAAACATATGAAAAAAAAAACCACACATGAAACTAGTTTCCCTGATGGATGCATTTCAAGAATTTGTCAGAAGGGTAAAAGTAGAATTGCTGTTGCTTTATTACATTGCTTACCAGGTGCTGGTAAGAAACAAAATGGTAAGAGCTTTTGTAAATGAGAAAGGGAAAGAAGGAGGAAAATAATAAAAAGTTTGGTGTTCTGAGGGTTTATGGCTATGGTATAGAAAACATTGCCTAAAATAAGAATATGCTATTGCCCATAAAACTATGTAGATTAACAGATTTCATATAAAAAGGAAGCAAAATGAATCAGTCTCAGCTTTATCGTCAGGTTTCAACAGTGATTCAGGGGAAGTCATAACTCTCTTGCAAAACTTTATATAATAAATACCTTTCTTTTGCACAGAATCCAAATGAGAAAATGTCAGAACTTCAGCATTGATAACAGAAAACCGTGATTAAATGTGCTTATTGCTGCTCCATGAGACCAAGCAGGTGGGTTCTCTCTCTCTTTTGAGGACAAGTAAAGGAAGCATGTCAGGTGGTCAGACATGTCTGTTACTCCTCCTGGGCCTCAGAACTTGTGTACTACTTAGCCCCACTCTTATCATTCAAAGAAACCCTTCAGACCTCTGCAGGGGAAGCTGTGAAGCATGTTTTTCTAAAACATTATAATGTGTATAAATCACATTGAGTGACTTTATTTTTCTGTACTACATTTTAACTTCTGTTCAAATCAGAAGAGACTTGACTTTGAAGATATAGAAATGGATAGAATCTTTGCCATTGGGCTAGTAGTTACAGAGCAAAGACATGCAAAACTTCTTACTTATCTAGACAATTTTTCACTAATCTTAATAAATCTTTTGGCTCTAGATATCATTCATCCAACATTTGAAAAAGAGTCCCTGTAGTCTACTGAAGGAGTCACTTGACAAGATGAGACCCTGAAATCAATAAAGTTCAGCCTTCAAGCCAAGAGTTCATACCTTACCTTCATCATTTTTAAAAAGCTTTAAAATAAAATTAGGTATTTATTTTTTAGAAGCTTTAAAAATATATAGATTCCAAATATTCAAATACACCTCCAAGGACAATGATAGGAACTTGGGTTCACAGAAATGTTTCCCTCTCCAGCCAGCATGGTCACCAACTTCTGTCAGAAATAGCTTTGAAAGTTTTGCAAATGTCTAGATATTCTTTGACAACAGCTTCTGTACAGTATAAAAATTTCATTGTACACATTAAGGAGTGAGATTCACAGTTTCCCAAGGGGATCAATTTGAATTAAGCTTTTCTAATCAGAAGCTATTTCCCCAAGGACCAATTGGCATAATCCACATTTCAAGACTTCTAAGCAGTTTCCCCCTCTCCCTTTTATTAAAGAAAAAGAGATTATTTATCTTGATTCACTTACATAATGTATTACACAGAGCAGACCACATTTCAGAAATACAGGTTAAAAGTTAATCATCAGAAAGCCATCTTTGAATTTTCTCCTTATTCATTTTAAAAATACTTCTTAAGTAGGAAAGAAACTCAAGTTGCTCAGGACTTCATTAGAATGTGGGCTCTCTGATTTCTAGTTAGATTTCCTTTGATCACACTTCTACACTTTGAAAGAAAAAGATTCCTTATTCAGATAACAGAAGCTCTGCTACAGCTTGCTGCCCAACCCCCAAACTACAGTAACAGTTTTTATACCGTTAGATGCAAATATGGTTTACAGTTTTTGAAATGATATGTATGTATTAGTCCTCATATCACTATTTTACTTTCTTGTTTTATTTCTCCTATAAAATGTGGCATATTTTACTCTGAGCTATTTAAATTCTATGGTCATATTTTCTTATTTACAAATTAATTTCAGTTATATATGCCTATACTTGATTCTGAGCAGCCCTTATGCCTACACTAGTGTCTATATTCTTGGTGAGCATTGTCCCCTACCCTACTAGGCACTAGATTTAGAAGTTCATTGAGAAATAAATACATGGGATCTATATCTATATCTATATCTATATCTATATCTATATCTATATCTATATCTATATATCTATATCTATATCTATATCTATATCTATATATCTATATCTATATCTATATCTATATCTATATCTATATCTATATCTATATCATCTATATCTATATCTTTATCTATATCTATATCTTCTACCCCTCTCTATATATTTTTTCCAAATGGCATATGGTAGATGGGCCTCAATAGACAATCCTGAGGAATTCTAGAAATGTCATTCCATTATATGTCTCTGACACATCCTCCAAAAAGAATGGCATTGTCCAGCATCCCCTCCCTGAGTTCAACTGCCTGTGGCTGGAGGAAAAGCCTTGATTCCCCTACATGAGTTTCAGATAAGCTATCTGGTGACAGTCAAAGCCTTGGGAGACATTTGATGAGGAAGCTAGGGAAAGACTTCAGAGAGAGAACTGGTATTTTTCTCTTAAAAGTGCTCCAAGTGAATTTCACATACAGGGAGCCAAGGCCAGAGGGAAATCTCTAAATTGTCTTTTTGTGGAAGGAATGGAATTGCTAACAGGCAAGAAAAAAATGCAAGTGGCTTAACAGAAATCTATTCACAATATATAGAGCAAACACAGAAATATCAAGAAATATGCAGGAAGAAAAAGATAGAACTAGAAAAAACACATTATGTTCTTGAAGTGACAATAGGTCAACAGGTTGATAAATAAATAAACAAAAATCCTCCTCAGAACTAAGGTGTCCCAGGCTCAACACTCTTTAACTGGGCAGGGAATAAACTGCCTATTCAGGTTTAGAGAAAATGTGCAGTGGCTTGCTCTCTGTCTGACGCCTCCTCCATTTGCCTCCTCACAACCCTTCCCTGAACTACTTCTCCTCCAAATGAACACGTGGTCTTCCTGACTATGTCTTCTATTCCTAAAATGTCCACAAACTCAGGGCTGCAGGATATTCACTGGTGGAAGGCATATGAAAGAAAGATTTTTTCCAGGATACAATTATTACAGGTATCATTCTTTGCATAAAAGGCAATAATTTTCTTTGCAAGAAAGTTTTGTTTTTATATAAGTTCTATAATAAAATGAACCACTAAACTTAGAAAAGTAGCTGTGCCTGCCTCTTCCCCAAGGATGTGCTGGGGAATGGGCTGCTGTCTCTGTGGTCCTGGTGTAGACTAGATTCTCTGAGTAGAATAAAGGCATTGACCAAGGCAGAGATGACTAGTGGCAACTTTGTGGTTGTTTCCTTCCAAGTTATACCCTGGTTGGAGGGAATTACAGCAAGAAAAACAACACAAAACCAAAACCAGATGGTTTATATTCTTTCCCAACCATTGGAAACTAAGTAGTTGAACAAATATATGAAGAACTAAAATATGTGGATTTACATATACTATATTAAAGTATATGAAGGATGGCTAAACAACAAACATAATGCTATTTCTTTTTCTATTTCCAGCTGGCCAGTTCTACTATTTGGCAATATATTCTTTCATATTCTCAAGCCAAATGATCAAAAAAAAGAAGTTTGAATTGCGATTTAAGAAACAAGTTGAAAAATCAATAATTTATAGGGTCAGGAAGATTTCTCAGTGGACTAAGCGTCTGTTTAGGCAAGGGCAGAAACCCTGGTTTGATCTTTTGTACCACATGTCTCACTGCCCCTGTTCCTGGGCACGAAGAAGCGGCCATTGAGTCTGGGCGCAGTGGTGCATGCCTGTAATCCCTGTGCTGGAGAGGTTGAGAACAGGAGAATCAGTATGAGTCTGAGCTGCGTGGTGAAACCCTGTACCAAATATATATACATAAT
>NW_004524840.1:1166689-1170200 GCF_000260255.1 Octodon degus
TAATGAATAGAATGATTTGTTCTAATGGTGTTTGTAAATAGGATCACAAGTCCGCATCTTGTACAGCAATTAACCACTAAGAAGCATATATGCAATGTATTATTTGTTGAGAAAAAAATAATAAAAAATGAACAAAAAATAAAAAATAAAAAAATAAAATAAAATAAGAGAATGCGCAATTATAAAAAAAATAAATGCATAATTTGGATATTTTCTCCTTAAAATAGTGAAGAAAGTATTCTATCCATTTCTTTTGTTTTAAAATTGAAGGCTGCTACATATTATTCATTGAAGAGATGTATTAGCTGATAGAATTTTATTTTCACTAAAGTCATTTAATATTTAATCTAAACCATTATATTTATCACAAGTACTTTTAGAAGCTAATTTTTATTTTTCAATATTTCATTATGTATTACAGATTTGAAAGACATTTATCGATAATTTTAGAGTAATTGTTCTCAGATTTCCCCAGTGAGAAGAAACCTGGTCATAAAAGGGAGCTTTGCACAATAAATAAATAAAAAGACAAATAAATAATATAGATAAATTTCCAGGACATACCAGTAAAAGACCGAATTATGATTTTTCAGAAATTTTGTTTTCATGCTCTTCTCAGTTGGCTCTTATCAGGGAAGTTGAAAACCTGTTTTAGAGTGCACGCTTCCTAATGTCAGATAATTCTGTCAGCATATTCACAATGGTCATGGAACAATGGAGCAGCGTGTGGAAACATTTCTGGTGTTGCATCTGGTAATTATTGTATTGCCGATGTTTTCATTCTTGACTTTCTTCCTATGTTTAATATTGACTTTACCATCTGTACTTTTTGATGCTGGAATGAGAAAGTCTAGGCTAAGAATTAGCCTTTTTCCTCTTGTCTTGGATTCCTAATTTCATTTGTGTGTAAATGCAAGTAGACATTATAATAACACAGTTTAATTCATATGTCTTAGGCTTTCTTTGCTTTCCACTCATAATCAGTGAGGATAACTGCCCCAAAATATTCTGCTTAATTAGTTTGAAATGCTGTGTCCTCTTTAGAGATGTACATAAGTAATTTCCAAAGATTTACCTGGGCCACATAGGTGACAGAAGTTAGTTTTAATATGAAAATAACCTCATCCATAAAATTCATGCTTGTGGTAAAGCAATTAACCAGATAATTCCTTTGCGTCAAAATGGTTGTTTGGATGTCCCACATTTAGCAACTCGTTCATTTTTATTATGTGGGAAATCATTACATTATAATGATTTCCTATAGGAAAAAATGGTTTGTATATTGTTGAAGACAGGTCAGTTATATGAGATTGCATTCTTGGTGACAATTATCATCCTGGCAAGGTTCATTTCTTCATCCATGGAGGGCTGTTTGTATATTAGTAATTCCATGTTCTTATCTTAATTAGTGAATTCTAAAGCACTGAGTGGAAACAGTCAGCAAGCCCCGTATGTACAGCTTTATGGTGGTGTTAAAATATGCAAGAACTAGGAGTCCTGGGAGGGGGGCAAACAGATTCTCCAACCAAATGGGCAGGATATGTTATGATAATGCTGACTTCTTTTTAAAGAATGCATTATATTTTTTAAAGAACACCGCATTTTCGCAGTAACAATTTAAGACGACTTAGCTCACATTGATTAAATAAATACTTTCCCAGTGGTGTGGAACAATTTGATAGAAGACCATATGGGTTCTAATTCCTATGCATAATGAGGACTGAATTAAGGGGCAACAGGAGGCTTAAGTTAGTGCTTTTTCTCACATTCTTGCTTTGTGGGAGCACATTGCATATTCTTGATGTTTCCCCCCCTTCAGGTACATTTTTCTTAAAAGTCATTTAAAGTAGAAATTTGATACGTACTACTTCATTTCATTTTCCAAACATACATGACTCTTCATTGACTTCAGTGGAATTTCTTTATAGATCTACTAAATCTTGGCCACTTTTTCACATATGACAAAGCTCTTCTACCATATGGGAGGTTTGAAATTATTAATTACACCTAATCTGGGAGTCTACTCATTCCAGTTGGTAAGTTGTGGTCTCACTGAATGCTCAACTGGGATATTGAGAATAAGGCCACCATCTCCACAGGCCTCTGAATCAGAAATAAGGATGCAAAGAGAAGGACCTGTCATAACTGCCATGAAAAGTGCATCTTGGTGTGTGCTAACAGATCATTTCTGATATGTAAACATTGAATAGTAGGCAACAGCACACTAACACTGTTCTTCCCGAGAAGAGGATGAATGACTCATCGTACTTTAAGTTTTCAAACTTTCAGGGGTCTTCCCTGGCAAATGGAATTGAAATTATCAGGGTGATTTTTCTCTTTGATGATTTTGTCATTCAGTGAGGCAAAAAGCAGATAAGTTATTTAAATATAAATGGATTGATAAATCTACATGTCATGCTGGAGCTCAGTGTGAGGCAAGCAGCTGAGGTTTTTAAACTCTACTTTTCTCTTCCCAGTGGTTTATAATGAAATAGCTGCAAGACTGCTTTCCACCAGGTGTAGCCATAATGTAGCACTATTAGAGCTGTAGCTTCATTGTCAGAAACTTCATTTAAATGTCCGTAAAACCATCCTGATACGAAGAATGAACTGTAATAGCTTATAATTATGATAGTGCATAAAGTATGCCTCACAACCTATTACAAAGCCATAATTTTAGCATAAAAACCATAAACCAAGAGAACAAAACTTGAGAACTTCAAAATAAAATTACAGCTTTTGTAACAGCCCAATAGAGCATACCTTTTTCTCTCCACAATAAATGATTGTCTCGTCCGCCTTCCACACGCAAAACAATGGTGAATTGCTGATTTTCAGTCTTTATGCTATAGTGCTTTCCCAAAGGCATCTTACAGCTAGAACATTAACACATTTTCAAAGGGGATTTTAATACCCATTAGAATGAGATCTGGTTTGGGTGAAAGGATGGTCATTTTTCACTCACTCACGTCGGAATGGGGAAATCAGAGGAAAGGCTTTTGTGCTTTAAAACCTTTTGTCCTGAAGAAGAGGAAATGCCTGTTTTGATCATCAAACCAATCCCGTTGTGACTGAATGAGATTTATTAGTCTTTGTGTGAAGAGAAGAAAGTGAACATTTAAGAATTGTGTTTTATGAAAATAAGTCTAATCTCAATTTCAGAACATTTAACTGCTTGTCAGCTTTCTTTATATATTTTTATGGTTTCTCTAAGGCACCCTGGATTTTTGCATACATGTTATAAAACTTGACATTAATAAGCCAAAGTGACCTTTATACCTAATCATATTACACAACACACACACTTTGTCTAAAATAGAAAGTTAAAATAAAGATTCTTGAAAATAATTATGTTATCATGCTTACTGAAATAATACACTGAAGTAATAAAAACCCCACATAATACATCATTGAGAATTAATTTAACTGAATATTTGGAAGTATTTATTTATGGTAATATATTGTGAAAACACTGTTAAATTCTACAGGTAGTTTTATAGATTTAAAAAAA
>NW_004524840.1:1170565-1174244 GCF_000260255.1 Octodon degus
CACCTTTTTTCACGTTATGTCCCCTTCTCCTCATTTCCCCTCTGCTATCTCAACATTGCTTAGAGCCCTTCTTATTTGCAAAGATCCTTCTCCCTGTTCTTGCTCTCTTTTATTTTGCTTTTTAATTAATTTAACTTCAAGTTTCTTTTATAAAAGAAACCATACAATATTTAAGCTTGTGTGTCTGATTTATTTCACATATATTTCACATATTCAGGGTGAATCCATTTTCCTACAAATTTCTTTCTTTATAACAGAGTTGCACCCAATTGTGTATAAACATCACAGGGTCTTTAACCACTTATTTGTTGATTGATATATAGGCTGCTTCTATGACTTAGCTATTATAAATTGTGCTGTTATCAACATGGGTATGCGTGTGTCATTATAATATATGTTTTATTCTTTTGGAAATATAGAAGAGCTGGGTCAAATGAAGTCTGTCTGTTTAGTTTTGTGAGGAATTTCCATAATAACTTTCATAGTGGTTGTACTAATTCACATTCCCACCAATGAAGAAGGACTTCTTTTCCCCCACAGCTTCACCAACATTTGTTGTTATTTATTTCTTAATAGTAGCCATTCTTGTTAGAGTGAGATGGAATCTGTGTTGTTTTAATTTGCATTTTTCTAAGAGCCACAGTTGTTGAATGTTTTCTCATGTATTATCTGTCCATTTGTACTTTCCTGAGAAGTTTCTATTCATGTCAGTTGTCCATTTTATAATAAGATCTTTCATCATTTTGCAAGGTGAGTCCTCTTTTATTAGTCTTTTATATATTTTAAATATTAATCCTATTTCTGAGGTTTATCTGGTAAAAATGTTTCTTTTTTTTTAGGTTATTTATTTATTTAGTACATGGTCTTACTATGCAGTTCAGTTTCAGTAATTCTGCTGTCTCAGCCTCCCCAGTGCTGGGATTTCAGGCATGGCATACGGCACCATACTGGGTTTCAGCGGCTGGCACAGAACATCCAGAGTCTCAGGGCTGGCACAGCATGCTGTACTGGGAATTGAACCTGGCTTAGACCACTGGGCTATCTCCCCAGACCACCATTTGTGGTTCTTTATGTTTCATTTGCAATAGAAATTCTGTTAAAAAAAATCCTTGCTTATGCCTATGGCCTCAACAGTTTTACTTATTTTGCCTTAGTATAGAGTAAGAACATATACATAAATTATAATGAAAAATTTTGGGACTTTTGTGTATCACATTAGCTTTTTGAAGATGGTAATTCAGATACTAGTAAATATTAGAATTTTCTCCAACTGAGCAATTTGATATTTGAGTATGTTGACAATGACTTTAGAACAGTCTCTACTCTATACTATCTGGAAGAGAAACTGCTGTCTTTGTTCTATTCCTGTGTGACTCAACCACAGAGAGGAGTATTTTGGCCAGTATCTGTAGAGAAAGCTGAAGTATTCATGGTGGAACTAGAAAAAGGCCTAAGAATAAAGTGGAAGTTTGAAAGTGAGAGCATGTAGAGTTTAAAGAAATTCATTCTCAAAAGTTTCTGTTTCCTTATGTGGATGTGAGATCAAATTTTTCCTTAAGAAAAAAATGTTTAGTGTATGAAAAGATGGGAAGTCTGAAGTATGCATGTCTGGAATTGTCTATGAGGGGAAATAACAGGACAGAAAATATGCATTGACACATTATATGACAGTTTTAAGAGAAAGTAGCCGATGACATATAAATACATAGAAAGCTTTATTGTGAAGGAATAGCTCACACCGTTATGAAGGATGATAAATTTCACTGTCAGTTGTATGAGATGGCAGTGGGGAAAAGCTGGGATTGCAGTTCTCCTTCAAGTGTGAAGACTCAAGAATTAGTGCTGTTAATCACTGCCCCAGGGCAGAGAGGGATCTATCCAAATCAAACAAATACACAACTTGTCCTTCCACCACCTTTTGGATCAATTCAGGCCTCTAGAGGATCGGATGATGCCCACTGCACTGGTGAAGGTAAGTGACCTACTAAATCAAATGCTAGTCTATTCCTGCTACTTTTACAGACATACCCAGAAACAATGGCTAATCAGTCACTTGGGAATTACCCATCCCATCAATTTGATATAAAATTCATCATTCTACGCAAACCTCTGAGATTTAAGCTTCAGGTTAGAATAGTAGTACTGGACTGGCATTCATGCAATCGTATTTTCTCTTATAGTTATGGGGCATGCGTGGTTAGAATGCACTCAGTGTTGTAGGTTTGAGAAACTGCAAGGCACATGTGATACAAGACCAAGATCAACAGTGTTTAGTGCATTGAAGAGAGGTGAATAAATGTGATGTAGGCAGGATGAGCTAGTAAAATGAAGGAAGTATGCAGGAGACTACTGGGCTGGAAACAGCAGGGGACTGTAGGGCATGCACTTTCCGATGACATCCACAAGCAATTTCAGTGAATGAGGAATGCAGAATTAGGACTGTCACTAATGTTGCACTGACATAAAGCATTGTATTACAGTGTGGATGAAGAGGTGCACCATAATAGCTCATAAATAAAGGATGTGATATGTCACATTAGGTTACTTTGTCAACAATGATTTGTGAATATTCATCATGTGCCAGTATTGCTCCAGGTGCAGGGGATACAGAGGTGAAAAAATGATAAAAAATGTCTTCCCTTCATGGAGCTGTACTCTAGTGAAACAAAGGGAGACAGACAACAAACACAATAAATATATAACGTATGTATGTGATATGAAGTTTGCCAGGCGATGATAAGAAGGTAGGGGAGGAGACTAGGAAGCACTTACATAGTAGTGAGCAACTTTAGCTCCATCCAGGATGAAAAGATGAGACTGAATGCCTGAATCAAGATGATGCCATATAAGCATCAACTCATCAATGCATTGAACATAGAGCTTTTCCAAATCATTTCCTGGACTGTGATAGGTTGAAGCTCACAGTTCCTTTTCCCAAGGAAGTCAGGTGACTGAGATTGAGGACCAAGTCCATATGGACTGGGCCCCAAAGCTTATCTGACTCTTAATATGTTGAAATACCACTCTTTGTAAGTCTATAGTTCAAATCCTTTCAGACATCTCTAGCTCTTAGCCTCTGGATTTTCATTTGAATGCTGAGAAAGGGAGAGGAGTTCAATGGTTGGGAGAGGTTGCATGCCTCTCATTGCATTACAGCTCTGGAGCGTCTTGGCAGGAAAGTCCAAAGAGACTGGGGAAGGAGGATCTCAGCAGCAGTTATCCCGCTGGAAGTCTGGTGCTCAGAATGACAGATACCTGGCTAGTTGCTTTCCAAGGCTGGCTGTATACAAGCTTTCCATTAACAAGGACACAAACCAGAAAATCAGTTCATGCTGGCCTTTCTGTGTGTTGCATCTGGTATCATCTGTGTAACAAATGCTCATCGAAAACATACAGGCATCTCTTTGGAAAACCAGTGAGCAACAGTGAAGATGCTTGTCAGATGAGCCTATTTTCTAGAAGGGGTGGTAGGGAAAATCAATAGAATGATAAGTAAATTCCATAGGCGGTGATATGAACTGTGGGTTAGGTAACAACAGTATAGTGAGTGAATTTATGGAATAAGAGACCTAGAGTTCTTCAATTTTTATTATGTGGAGACATATTTTAATGTCTGTCATTGTATTAAAGAAATGTGATTTTTGGGAAACATCACTTATGGATAAGATTGATTCTGTGT
>NW_004524840.1:1181689-1184120 GCF_000260255.1 Octodon degus
TATATTCAATCTTTCTGTACTGAAATCTAAAGATAGTTGTACAAATAGGGCTGGATCTCTCTCCACTACTTTTTCCTTAAAGACTCAATTAAATTTGTAATCTATTGTCAAGATATTTTTCGCTAGTACAGAATTATATCCATTAAGCTACCATCTCTTTCAGCTGTAGCACTTGATATAGTAGACTTTTAAGTTAAACATAAATTATTAATATTTCCACCATCACTTCTTAAGTCTGGAAAACCAGCAAAGCAATACATTAACCTCTGTAAGTGTTCACAGAGGCTATGTACAGAAACTGTCCCTCCCTGGACAGTTCTAACCTGCAGACATGACTCAAAACAGAGACAACAGAAGAAGCAAGGAAGCTCAGCAAACAGATACCATGATGGCATGTTATCCATACATAAAAAAGGAAGTTAGAGGTAATAGTAAAATATAACAGGATAAAGTTTTTACTATTTATACTGCATTTTAACATGCATTAATTTTATCTAATATAGTACATTGTATTATATGCTTACATAATTTAATTTTCTCAATAATGGCTTACAACATTCCTAGAAAGTTAACAACTGGCTCTTGTGAGATGAAAAAAAAAAATAAAACACCCCACTGCCACCATGGCTTATCTCCACTGCCTCAAGGTGCTGGTAGTCCCGTACAGCCACTCTCTGGACCCTCCACTCCCTCCTCCAAACCTCCTGTTTCCCATCAGTCAACAGTCCACATACCATAGACAACCGTATCCTCTTGGTGGCCACATTTGATCACAGACCTTCTCCTTTCTAAGTTCTTGTATGGCTTCCCTGACCACTCAGCATCAAACCCAACATCCTTGACACTGTTCCCCTTTGACTGCGCTCCAGAGACCTTTGTCTTGTTGCTCAGCCACTGCTCACCATTTCGCTCTGGTTTTATTGGCTTTCCTTGCACTTATTTTACTAAGTCAGAGCTCCAACCTCACTTATCTCACCTTCTTGACTTCCTTGGCTGTGGATAGCACCTCTAACCTTCACGCTCCTTAGATGGTTTACTGTCCAACCACAGAGCAGCTTCTCATAGACTTTCCTGACTATCTCCACAACTGGATATGCTAAACCCTAGACTATATTTTCTTTCCCTATATTTTATACCTCTTAGCTCTTTATAGTGTTATATTAAATGCTCAATTATTTACTTTCTCACTTCCCCAGCAAATATACATCTTTCATAAAAGTAAGGAAGCAATTGGGTTATTTCTGTATCCCCAAAGCCAGAAAGCTATCAGACACACAGCAAGTATTTACAAATATTCATTGCATTAATGTATATGTCTTAATTGTGATTTACCTGGAATCTGTTCATTTGAATGAAGCGCCCTACAATTTCTCTGGACATTTCTTGCCGGATTTTTCAGTGAAGGAGCAAGAAGTAACCAAGTTCTACTACATGAAACTATGTTCATTCAGGGAATCTGTTTTGAATTCTCAGAAAAGGTAACTTAGGAGAGGATGACAGACTGATTTCATCCCATTGTCTATTATTTCTGTGCTCAATGTGTCTCTTAATACTTATTTCACAATTTAAAATGTTTTTATATTACTTCATCCAAAATCTTCTTGTGGCTTATTGCAAAGTAAAGCAGAGATCTGTATATGATTGAATTATAAGAATATCAAGTTATTATTGGAGCAATTCCAGGAATAATTAAACATATTTAAAGAAATGAATGCCTTGCTAGCACCAACGAAAAGAGAAAAAAAATGAGAGGAGTTAAAGAAGTTCATCATCACTCTCATACTACACAGTATTTTTGAAATATGAAAAGGAGTCAAGTCAAATTTTTCCCTCACTATGACCCAGAAATCAAATTAAATATAAGGACACAGAAGACTATTAAAATTCATTGTAGTGACTTCACTCATAGAATAGATATTTACAGTTTGTGATCTAAATTTTACCAAGCAAAACTACTGTGAAAATGATTTTAATTTTTAAAAATGACCTTACTTTATCTATGACCAGGAGACCAAATAGCAGGGTAAAATCAAGAGTAAGAGAGGGGCTATATCATTCCTTGGCTACTTATGTAATAGCAATTTGGGTATAATGTCAATGATAGTTTTATCCGAAGTTTAAATTCTAAATTACTGACTATAAGTACTCCTTCAAAGGGCCTGCCAAATAGCTCAGCAAATTAAAGCACCTGCAAGCAGGTGCAGCGGCTGGGGGTTCAATTCCCAGACCTGCTGTGCCAGCCACGCCCCTGGGGCATGCTGAGATGGCAATTGAGACTGGGTGTGGTGGCAGGAGCCTGTAATCCCAACTCTTGGGAGGCTGTAAACAGGTGGATCAGTGGATCACTATGAGTCTGATCTAGTAGTGAGATCCTGAACACCCTGTAGACCCTTCCTTAAAAAATTCTCTCTCTCTGTCTCTCTCTCTCTCT
>NW_004524840.1:1184220-1194699 GCF_000260255.1 Octodon degus
TTTGTATCACTGTCTGTGAAGTAGGCATTGTAGCACTTATCTCCTTAGAAAAAGTTATAAAATTTCTAGATGATATTAAACTTGTATTGGCTTAAGAATGTGTTAGAAAAATTGATGTATGTATTTGTGAGGTAGCCATTTTTATGAAAGGGAAAGTTTTCTGAAGGCTTTCATGATATTTATATTGGGGTCAGAGTATTCATTGTCATTCATGTAGCCAAACAGAACTATGTCCACGTCTTGGGTGCCAGTTGCCAGGGCTGATCAGACTTCAGGATATCTCATGAGGGAATAACAGAATAAAAGAAGACAAAAGGCAATGTTTTTTTGATACAAGGGGGAGAGGAGTTGTCTCTAGTAGACTGACTCACTGATCTTTGGAGGGAGAAGTTCAAGGGGGTTAAAGAGCTTTTCTTAGAACAGTGACTGTTACAAGAATGGGATAATAAAAGGGGTAACAAGTTTAGCATTTCAAAGGGAGCAAAAGGTGCACGTTAAAGTCTCCCCATGCCTGCATTTTCTTTATGGTTTCTCCAGGAGATATTATCTTGTCACAAGAGGCTGTAAATATGAGCTTTCTCAAGGCATCCGGAAACATCCACCTATTTTCAAACTTTCTTGTCTCTTCAGGCAAGTCACACAGGCCGTGAACCATGGGACACAGTTAGGTAACCTGGTCCCTAATATAGAAAAAGATCATTTTATATCCCCTGATTTCCAACAGTTCTTGGGATCTAAATTTTACCAAGCAAAACTATTCTGAAAATGATTTTAATTTTTAAAAGTGACCTTACTTTAGGTTCTTCCTTTTGTGTTTTTTTGTAATTGTAGCAGTTAAAACAGCATGATTTGAGGTTGAGATACTTTCCATTTGTGTTTTACCCAAAATTATAAGAAAAGTCATCTGTACTTACTGATTTAAAGGCAGCTAGATGTTTCCAAAGAGTCTCCTTTTATGTGGCCTGCAAGATGATGCTTGGGTGGCTTGTCTGACAGTCTTGGCAAGTGTCTGACCTGCATAGTGATTCTGGTTCCAACCTTTGTGTCTGAAGTACAGAAAAACTGAAGGTTCATTTCCCAGAGGATGGTAAAGTTGTAGCTCTGTTTAAAATTGGATTTTATTGGGTAATGCTTCAAAGCGCTCACTTTGCATTTCTGCTAACAAAGCTGAACATTCAGCCAAAATATTGGAAAGGAAATACTTAGGCAGAAAGAAATGACAGTGGAGGCTTGAAAAGTGAGGAGCCATGCCAAGAATGACAGAATAAAAAGAGGCACATTCCATAAGGAGAAGTGAGAAAGAGATCTGTTTTTAGCACTTCAGTTAGAGCCTTGTTGTCCCACAGCCATATCCAAATATTGGCAATACCTTCGGCTCTGCTTAACTCGTGGTAAGCTTTTTGTTAGCTTTTTCTCTCTCACACTCACTGCATAACTCACAGTCCTGTGTCAGGACATTGAAAAGGCCTTGCTAGCTCTTCTGGGGCAAACTAAACTTTTTGTGCACATTGCCATTTGTCTCTCATGCCAGGTGCCAAGATAGAGGTCACTTGGAAGCTTCCTACCCCAGCTCTGGAAACCTGCTATAAAGTTACTTTTGCAGTCATAAAATGAACAAAGTAGATAGTTTGACCAAATCTTCCTGCCAGATGTAATCATCATCTGAAACACAAGTCTGGGAACATCTGAAGTGCCAAAGCATGACTTTGAGGACAAATACCTCTAGTTTTCGCCAAGCAGGTTTGTCCACCACCAGGACAGCTTTGCTTATACGATATTGATTTTTGTTGTAAGCTATCCTGCTCCTTGAAAGACTCAGTGTATTTGCTTATGGGAAGCCAATTCTCCACTCTACCTGAGTTATACAGAAATGACTGAGGGCCATCACAAGGACACTGAGAAAGCTTGGTTTCAAAGGCAAATCAGAAGACATGCCAAAAGTTGGAAGAAGTTAGCTGCACTGGGGAAAACAGCTGGATGATCTTCCTTCAGTAGGGTTTCCCACATAGCTAATTTTGTTAATATCATCAACCTGTGACTCTTATGCCCCTGCTCCATGCATTTGTGTATCCATGGGGGCTGGGCACATGTGTGTGTTGTATATAATGTATGTGCATATATTTCTCTTAGGAAATAATATTTGTTAATTATAGCCACGTTTACACTTCATGATGATTCCAAACTACACATTCAGGATGAACAAATACTTTTCTGAGATGTTATCTCTTTCATGGAAAGAGGATGCGTGTGAACTATCCTTGCAGCCATGTGGAAATGTTTTATTTCTTCTGAAAAAATCTTGCATTGTTAAGTGACACAGTGGAAATAAAGATTGAGTCAGTATAAAAAGAAGATAGTGACACATCAAGGTTAAGAGAATAAAGGACATAATTGTATAAAAAATGATAAATTTGAAAACATATTGAAAAAGAACAGAAAAACTATAATGACTTTAAAATTTTGTTTGATTTGAAAGTATTCCTAAGTAGTTCTTAAGGAAAATCTATATTTAAGAAAATAGGAATTCATAGATTGTTTGAGGTGAGTTTTATACATATATTTATCATAAATTATTGAATTTAAAGGAATTCTACTATCTGGCATCATTCTTTGTTTCTTTTAGAAACAAAACTACCTATCATGTATTAAACTCATTTCCACTAAGGAGAAGAAAAACTGGTCTTGGAAATAACACAGCTCCTAAAATATCTTCAACAGGCATGCTTTGCAGATTAAACTGTGTTGAGAATATAAAATCAAATGGCACTTTCTTATGTATTTACCTTCATTTAAAACACGTACTGAGTGTCTTCAATGTGTCAGGACTATTTTAAAGCAATGGGGTTACAGTTGTTGCTTTCATGAAAATTATAGGTCAAGGGATAAAAATACATTTAAAAAAGATAATTGATATGACGTCACACAGTGAAGGGTGCTGTGATTATAAATAAAACAGGTTCAGGATTATGAGTATCAGAGACAAAGGCATTCTTTTTGCATAAGATGTTCCGGTATAGATGTCAAGGTGACATTTACAACAGGTACTTTAATGTGGTTAAGAATGAGGAGAAAGGTGTTTCAGGGAGAGTGCCCGCAGCTGGGGTGAGGGATACTGAGGGTAGTTCCTTTAGCTAGTGGTCCTGCGAGACAGAGCACAGTTCTTTTTGAATGTTGTATGCTTACACTTCCTGTCCTTGCACTCATTGACGGGAGAACACCATCAAAACAGTCTTTACCCACCTACTAGTTAACTCAGTGAGGCTCTTCTTTAATTTCTTTTTGATAATAAAATACAGTCCCTGACTTATAATAGTTTGAAACTTTGATTTTTCAACTTTATGATGATAGTAAAGTAATTTGTAATCAGTCGAAATTGCACTGTGAATTTTGCGTTTCTATCACTTTCCCTACCCACTGTGGTAATGGGCGTTGGGTGCCCAGTCAGCCACATGATCAGGAAGGGGAAAGAACCAACTCTGTAGTGCACTGTGTCCTAGGCTAGACCATTTGGAAGATTGGGGAAATTAAAGTTTGGGTTACTATAGTTCAACATATGATGAAAGTAACCTCATACTAAGTTGAGAAGCTTCTGTATTTGCAAGCGGTATTCGGTAAGAGGTGTCCTTGCCAGTCATGAGAAAGGTGGTGACCTTGGTCATGAGGCAGTCATTTCCCAGTGATAAATCACTTCAGAAACATGCCAGTTGGTTAAAACTTTGGCTTCTCTTTTGTTAAGGTTCAGAAGGTCAAACCACCGAGGGGATACCTTGACTGTGTTACTTTCTTCAAAAGATCAATTTGAAGATTGCTATGAACGTTGAAGATCTAGAAGTGATCACTCACAAATCTTACTGCTGTTTCCCTTTAAAGACTTTTGTACTCTTATAGTAACATGCATTTCAATCCTTGCACACCTGACTGGGGGTGATCGCTTGTATTAATTCTGGACATATGCTCAGTGGTCCTCTATGCTAGCTTTTCAAGTGCTGTCTTGACTTTGAAAAAAGGTCCCCTGGTCTTTTTAAAGTTTGCGACTGTAAGGAAATATTTTCTGAGGTATGCAGTGGCTATCCCTTGAAATGAGAGCTAGATTTTAAATAAGTTGTTTGGTTTATTTTTATGGTATAAAGTCTTTAAATTTAATAGATATTTTATTGGGGTATCAATACATTTGTTGTTATTGTTAAATAAGCTTGACATTTTTATGTATTTATTTCTTTCATACAGGCTCTCCCTATGCAGCTTGGACTCACAATTATCCTGCTGTCTCAGCCTTCCCAGTGCTGGGATTACAGGTGTGCAACACTAAGCCTGGTTTCAGTGGCTGGCATGGGGCACCCAGAATCCAGGGGCCGCATGACATGTGGTACCCTTGTTCTTGACAGGCAGGCGCTTAGACTGGCAAGCTATCTTCCTGGTCTGAGTGATTAAATTTCACACTGGTGAAAACTGAGGAAAATAGCAAAAGAGAGTGGCATGGAAATTATTAAGCCACTATTAAGTATCAAATCAGTATATATTTTTAAAATTATGAGAAAATGCCCTTTGTATTTTTATCCTTAGGATATTCAAATCATTTAGAAAGCATACTGATACAAAGACATTATTTAAATGTGCACAATCCCAGTGAGACACATATTTCCTATTTCTTGAAGTGTACAAAACCATCTTGATGTATTAACTTTATATCTGGGTCTAAGAGCTGCTGTCTGAATTATCTGTTGGAACATGACTATGTTTATTAAACTGTCACATTTTAACTTATCCAATAGTTTTTAAAATGTAAAAATCATACTAGAGACCTTACATGTTTCCACAGGTAGATTGGTAGAAAACGGGTTGCTGTTTCATTGGACAAATTCATGGCGTCACATATGTTTTCTCACATTAACCCAGTACTTTCCAGGCCTTTGCTGGGGCGGGAAGGAAACAAAGTCTTTTTGAAAGCCATGAGTGCTTCTTGTGAATATTTAATCATGGAGGTAGTACAATGGCCTAATTTACAGTGATACATCAAGATTAATTTCATGGTGTTTTGTCAAGGAAAGAATCTTCACCATATATTCTCAAATAAGAATAAATGAGCTAGGAAAATTTTGACAAGGAATTTACCTAGTTTTGCAAAATCTTTAGATACAAGATTCTCATAAATGAACATAGGATCATTCATGCAAATACGACTGAGTTCAATTTATCTTTGTTGTTGAAAAGAGATTAGAAATAAAAATTTGATCATTGGATGCTTCCTAATTCACACTGAATATCTTTGGTAAAAAGCTTCATGTTTGCATTAGAAATGCATCAAACACAAAATTACGTATGAAGAGGGAGGAAAAGCAGTGAGCAGAGAGTCCACTTATGAGGATGGTAAGCACTAGGACTGAAGGTGCAGTGAACAGATTCTCCAAGCACATTTATTTCCTGGGACTAGGACATCAGATATCAGTGACTCACTCAGCACATGTTCAATGACAGTCTTGGAGAAAACAAGCTTTATTCAACACATGCCACTGCTGAATAATAAACCCTACTGCTTGCTTCAGTAATACATTTGGGAGGGCAACTTTCTTTAAAAAATGTGATTTCCTCCAATATGAAGTTCTTATTTTTTTAAAAGAATAGACAAATACAGTGTTTGGAATTATTGCTGGGTTTTCTTACACTTAGATTATAATGAAATATACTAGTGTTTTCTTTCAGAATTTATGAAATTTCCATGTTTTGTATAAATTTGAAATTTATTTCATACATACAGAGAATCTGAGTTTATGTTTTTCCAAATAGCTCGCCAGTTTACTTTCATCTCATTTATTTTAAAAGTGTATCTTTTCCAGAAAGGTAAGTCATAGCCCCTGAGTAAGACACTTCAAGAATCATCTCTCCACACACATCAACATGAAGTTATTCACGGTCCAAACTACCATGAAGAACTGAGGAATTCAAGTGAAAGGCCACAGTGCCTAGATTTATAAGGGGAGGAAAAGATGCTTTGGAAGGATAGAGGAGAAAGTGTCACCCCTCCTCCACACTCTAGCAGCATAGAGAGATGCCTGCTGTGGAGGGTAGGGAGTGGGACTTAAGTCAATGTTTGAGATCTGAAACTCAGTACCAAATTCAAAGCCCATTGTGATTAAACAAAAAAGAGTGGCCAGCAAAGCCTGTGTTCCTTTCCTCCACATCTAGTGATGTGACGGTCTTAGTGGCTATGGGTTGGGTATATGATACAGTACTGCAGCAGGGGTGACTACGGATGCACTGTAGTATCCTGGGTTGATCTCTTTATGGAGATTTCTCACAGAGTGAGGTACAGTCCCTGGTACCTGATTACAGACCGGTGAGGCATCTGGGTCACTCATACCTGGGCTCATGCTAGCTCAAGAGAGGGTGTGTGGGGATAGATTTCACTGTTTAGTTACTATCCTAATATATGCTGAAACATATCTACACCTGTAACCAAGTAGGGGAAACCTGTGATTTGAAAGCCTGCAGTTGTTGAAGCACTGCTAATTTATCATGGGTGCATTTATGGCAAATCTAGACTTGGCAGTACAGAAATAGTGGGAGTAGCTCTGGGCTCAGAGAACATAAAGGGTGGGCTTGTATTTCCTAGAAAGACACACACACACACACACACACACACACACACACACACATACACACACACACAGAGTTATAACATTTGGAATAAATTACTAATCCTTCAATGCCCAAATGATGTTGCATACTAATAAACATCAGACACCTTTGGGAAACTGTGATCTCACCTTTTGCTAAAAATAAGACACCAAAATTCAACTGCGTAGTAACCAGTCTGGATGAAGTATTGGATGGAAAACTTCAAGTAACTGCTTAAGTAAGAAAACCCAATGAGTTTCGAGAAAACAGAGACATACTTAAAGAATCCAACACAGTAACTTAACAGAATTGGGAGCAAGTAAAAAAAAATCAAACAATCCTTTAGCTGAAATATACACAAAGCAAAATTAAAAATATGATAGAAGGCATCAATAGCAGAACAGATCAAACAGAAGAAAGAATTAGTGAGTTCAAAGATAAGCTTTTTGAAATACACGCTTGGAGGACAAAAAAAAGAAAAAAAATGAAAAGGAATGATGAAAGCTAATGGGAACTTCGGGACAGGATTAAAAGAAGTGCAAACATTTGGGTTATTTCTGTTCCAAAAAGACTTGAGAATAACACAGAAAGTTGATTCAAAGGGATAATCACAGGCAATTTTCCAAGTTTAAAGATGGATAGAAATGTCTACGTATAGAAAGGACAAAGGTCATCAATCATATTTAACTCCACCAGCTGTACTCCAAGACATATAATTAAGATCCCAAAGGTCAAAGAGAAGATTCTCAAGGCAGCAAGAACAAAGAAGCAGAACAGGAGGATGTCCGAGCTCTGCTGACAGCAGATGTGCCACCAGAATCCTTATGGGCTAGATGAAAATAGCACGAGACTTTCATAGTAAGGAAGAAATATCAAGCCTGGTAACCAATAATTTATACTCAAAAAAGGTATTGTTTATTAAAAAAAGACAGGGCAAGTGAGATAGCTTAGCAGACTAAGTGCCTGCTTAAGCAAGCACAGGGACCAGGGTTCGATCCCCGGCACCACAGTCCACGCCACTCTTGCCCCCAGGCTCACTGAGCCTGCCATGGAGACTGGGCATGGTGCTGGATTACATGCCTGTGATCTCAGTGCTGAGGAGGCTGAAAACAGGAGGATCACTGTGAGTCTGAGCTGCATAGTGAGACCCTGTACCACACACATAAAAGAAAGATTGATATTCCATGCTAAGTAAAAACTGAGAGAATATCATTGGCAGATCTAAATAAATGCTAAATGGAGTTCTTCAAACAAAATAGACACTAAAAATAAGAAAAATTAGAGGGTATTAAAAATCACACAAAATTCATGGCTCTATAATAATGTCACAGGAACCATGCATACTTTTAGTACGAAGATTAAAGCAAATTACTCTAAAGAGTGTAATATTAATATATTAATAGAGGCAATATAGAAAGATGTAAAATGAAACATCAGAAATTCAAAATGTGAAATGGAATTGTGAAATGTTTCATTTTTTGTATTTTTACATATTTCCTCATGATAATTTTAAGTTGCTATTATTTCAGAATAGTCTGCTGTAATGTTGTTTTTATAAGACTAATGATAAACAAAAAGGAAAAAAAAATGATTAACAGACAAAGACTAATAAGCAATGAGTCAAAACTCATTATTGCAGGAAAATCACTTAACAAAGAAAACCTATTAGGGAGAAGTGAAGAAAAGATCTATAATCTGACTTGAAAGAAAGTTATAAAATGTGTGTAATAAACTACTAATTGACAATTAATTTAAATAGAGATTAAATTCTGCAATTAAAATACATAGAATGACTGAATGAGTAAAAAACTAAGATCCAACTCTGTTGCCTGCACAATATCCACTTTTCCTCTAAGGGCACAGGAAGACTAAATGTAAAGGAATGAAAATAGTATCCAAGAGAAAGCAGAATTATAAAATAAATGGAAATCAAAAACAATAAAAAGTGACAGAAAATCATCATTAAATGATAAAGGGCTCAATACAGCAAGAGGAAAAAAAAAACAATTGACCTTATGTAGTTACCTAACATGAGGATGCACAAATAAATAAAATTACTGTGAATATACCTAAAGGGAAGGGTGTAATCACAATCACAGTCCAACATTTTAGCACCACATTTTCAGCAATGGGTGGATCATGCAGACAGAAAATCTACAAAGAAACAGCAGAATTGAACTGTCCCCTGAACCAAAATAACCTAATAAATACCTACAGAACACCCTATCCAGTAACTTCACAATATACATACCTCTCAATAGAATATTCTGCAGGATAGGAACTATGACAGGATACAAGCAAAGTTCCTGCAGATGTAGAAAAGTGAATTCACGAGTACCTACTCTGATAATACTACAGTAAAGTAAAAATCAAGTTAAATAATCCTCTGGAAATTGCAAATTCATGGAAATTAAACAGTAGGCAATTGAGCAGCCAATGGCTCCATTAAGAAATTCAGGAAGAAATTGCAATATTCTTTGCAAGAAATGTAAATGGAGATACAATGTATAAAGCATATATGATATAGCAAAAGGCGTTTATATCAGTTAAGGTCAGGCCAGGGATATATCTCAGTGGTATAAGTGCCTACATGGCAAACAAAGGTCTTTAGTTCAATTGTGGGGACCGCAAAAAACAAAACATATCCTTCCATAAAAACCCCTCTGCATATCAATTACTGCCTACATCTAAAAAGCAGGAAAATCTAAACAACATTTCAATATCTCAAGGAACTAGGACAAACAAAAGCAAAACACCCCAAAATTAGTAGAAGACAAATAATAAAGGTCAGAGCAGAAAGAAATGTCTCTGGACTAAAATTCAAACTCAGTCATACAGAAAATACAGAATGAATTTGTTCTTTGAAAAGACAGACTCTCAAATCCTTAGCTAGTTAGTATAAATACAAGAGAGTAGATTTTAAGAAATGAAATCCAAGTCCAAAGGGCGACATTACTAATAGCTCTGACTCCCATCTTCCTCAGCCTAGCCTCCTGAGATCTGAGCTCTGAGAATCATCAGTGGGTTCACAGGTCCTGCAGGCCCCACTCAGCCCAGGAGCAATGCCTGCTGGGCTAGGGATGACTCACCCACCCCATCCCCTAGGGCCCAGCACCAGGCCATAGCTACACTCAGCCATTCTCATTCTCCTAATCTCAGGACCCCTCTTCACATCGGGCCACCTAAGCCTTTCACCCTACCTAATACTCCTATCCTATCCATAAAAGACACAGCTCAAATAATTGTCATCAGATTCCTCTTTGCAGTTACTCCAGGAGGTCCTACCCAGCATCTCCAGTCAGGCTGGTCCTGTGTTCTTTACTGAGTTCTCACCTCTGACCTAACATCTAGTGTTGAAAACCTGAGGTAGAGTTGGGTGGGGAATTATATCAAACTAAGGGGCTTCTGCACAGAAAGGAAAGAGTAAACAGAGAAAAGCAATAACCAACAGAATTAGAAAAAGATTTACAAACAATACATCTTACAAAGGGTTAATATTCAGAATATAAAAGGAGCTCCCAGTAACTCAATATTAAAAAAAACCCACAAATAATCTAATTTAAAAAAGAGCAATAGACCTAAGTAGATATTTGTCAAAAGAAGACATACAAATGAAATACAGTACTAATGTCTTGCTGCCTCATTACTCACCAATTATTTCTATACTACTTGAAGGGTCTTTTGCTCCTACTCTTTAGCTTGAGGTCTAGTACTCTGTGTGTCCTTAGTAATTGTGGAATGAAACTGAGCCCATGGGAAAAAAAACTATATGTTGAATTAATCAATAAAAGTGAAAACCCCCCAAAAATGAAATTGAACTTTTATTTTTTTCAGTTGGATGAAGAGTTGGTGTACACAGAACCC
>NW_004524840.1:1194799-1199947 GCF_000260255.1 Octodon degus
GTAATTTTCAAATATTTACTATTTAGTTGGCACATAATATTTGCACATACTTAAGGAGCGCAGAATAATTAATACACAAATATAATGTATAACAACCAAATTAAAGTAAATGATATTTCTGTGTTTGCAAGTATTTATCTTTCTACATGTTGGTTAACTTTGCATTATTTCTTGTAGTAATTTTAAAATACATAAGTTGTTATAGACAATAAGCCTATCATGCTGTGTTACACTAGGATGAATACCTCCTATTTCTTTTTATGTATTTAGTATAGGACCTACAGGGTCTCAGTATGTAGAGCAGACTCATAGTGATCCTGTTTTCAGCCTCCCAAGAGCTGGGATTACAGATGTGCGCCACCACACCCAGTCTCAGTCTCTATCTCAGCACTCCCCAGGTGCCCACATGGCATGCTGGCTGCTGTGCTCTGCTTAAGTAGGTGCTTTAGTCTGCTGAACTATCTGGCAGGCCCTATCCCTCCTATCTAATTATATTTTTGTACCTTTTTTCTAGGCCTTTCTATCCCTTCTTCTTGCACTCTGCAGAGAAGGTAGAAACCAGTATTGGATTATGTATTTCTATAAAATAAACTTCATTATCTTCCAAAAATTAGCCAATATATGTATTTATCTTTCTGTGCCAGGGTTATCTCACTTGACCAACTGCCATTCTTAACCTAGGTGTTTATCGATGAGTGAATATATAAATGTAACTTCTATACAAATTTGAATAATATTCAGCCATTAAAAGAGTGAAATCTTGTCATTGTGGAATATGTATGGAATTGTAGAACACTGTAATATGCAAATCAAGTTTTCCCCATTTCTACCCTTAAATACAGATTGGGTACCATACATGGGCTTTGATTTGAAGTGAATCCCTTTATCAAACATTTGTTAAGCAACTTCTTCACTTCTGTCTCTGTATCGATCCCTTAGGCCATGAAGTTGAAGAAACAGTATAGGAGGACAGACCAAGTGCAAACAGTGAGTTATTGTGTGACTGGGGTGATTTCAGATTTGAATAAAGAACTGTGAAAGTAGAGGATAAAGCAACAATTAATGAGTGTTCTTTTTGGTGCTCATCTTCCTTTCCTTTAGCTGAGTTTACTGTCATGTGCAAAAGTGAGAGTAGGTACACACACTAAGAATCAGAAACTACTGGGCAAGCGAGGTCACCAAGGGCCACCAGAAGAGACAAAGTACAGAGAGAAACCAAAGAACTGATCACTTCGGGGAGTAACTGGGTAAGCAACTGTGAGCACCCTTCCTTGGATGTTCACAGTAACTTCTTGTGTTTTATATGAACAAAAAGTTCTTTCTTTGTTTTCTATATCAAGGTACTATTACAGAAATCAATCAAAAAGTAAAAGTATTATTTGCACTTAGCAATTTTCTACACTCCAATCAGATAGAAAATCATTTTTATATGAGTTTATTTGGAATGAATTTCTTGGCTGCATCTCAATAAACTATTTCGTAATGGTTTTTTTTTTTTTGTCAGTCTGTATGAGATACCATAAGAGATCTCTCAAGAATCCAAAATAATGGAAAACAAATATTCCCTTAAACTATGAGCCAAACAAATAATAAATAGATAAAAGTAGACAATCATAGCTAACTTAAATTTAAAAAATGCTCCTAGTCCAAGCAAGACTTGATTGTAACCTGCCTGAATATATTAATCTGTTAAGGAAAACATGTTCTCAGTAAATATCTGCAGCCATGGGAAGGCCAAAGCACAGTCTCAGAAGCAATATGGGATGTAAGACTGAAGCATTGTCCCAGCCAGTGAACAAGGGCATTCTTTGGAGCAGGATGTACCAAGTGCATACCTGTTAATGTCCCAAATTCTTGCTGTGTTATATTTTCCTGTTCTGTAAGGAAATCTTTTATTGTGACCTTTCGTTCAAGTTTCAGTATGCTTAATTTTCTCTTATTTTAAAAAATAAAATATAGAACGTCTACCTTTCAATATCCTTCTCCTGAGTTTCACATAATGCAGTCTTCTGAAAAAAAATTCTGTTTCTTAAATTTATTGATTTAGTCTCTTCTGTTTAGTTACCCGTCAGTTCCCCCAGCATAAAGAAAAATCTTGTTTGAATTTTGCAGCAACTTTTTCAGTTATGTGATGTGTTTTCAAGTGAAGGCTGTTTCCCAAGCTTGCCCAAGTCAATTTCAAGAGACTCCAGATCCAGAGAGTAAATCGAGGATGCAGTCCAAGTCATCGTGCACCCTCGGAGGATGGGACCCACAGGAGCCGAGCAGCTCCCCAGGTGGGGCTGTGCTTGGCATCAGGACGTTCTCCTTTCTCAGCCACTGTTGTCAGCCTGCTTCACTTCTCTAAGATTTTAGAATCTGGCATCCACCTGAGGAACTTAGAAAGCCATACAAACCAGAGTGCCACAGGTGTAGATACAAACCAAAAGGATGACTTTTTATTTCTATAGCTTTGGCCAGAAACATGTCAGTTTGAGTGACCCTATGCAATATTTTACATTTAATGATGTGAGTGATACAGATTTTACTAAGCAGAGCAGTCTAAAGACTTGTGATTAGTATTCCCAAATTCATTGGATATAAAATCCAGAGTTTAACATTTAAATATGGTTGTGTGTTCTGACATACTGAAATTTTAACACATGTGAGAATTCAGAATTTTGAATGGGTTCTTAGAAACAAATGCTGTTTTCCTTGCTGTGAACATGCAAGAGAAAAGCACTATGCACAAACCAAGAGATCAACACCTTTTTCAGATTTTTTGTGACAGCTCCAGGGAATGGGCAGGGAAAAAAATGCAGATAAGAAAAATTAAAACCGCAAGCTGCTGGGGGCCAACAGCAGCCTTCTAATCCTAATTTGATTTGTAGGTATGAATGCAGGCAGTTTCGGAGTGGTTTGCCCTGCATGGTGGAGCTCTGAGTTTTCTGGCAACAAAGTCTCCCTGGAAGCTAAACAGAAATCCCCTTTGACTGCCCATGATCAAAGCCAAAATGGTTCTCCTGCAACAGCAAAGCTTCAGAAAGCCAGGAAAATCAGAATGCCGAGAAGGTACTAATAATTCCTAAGCACCTTTCTGAGGTGAGTAGTACTTCTGACAGAGCTTCACGATTACTAAAAAATGACTTTTTCTGCTTTTCTTGTTGTGAAAAAAAAGCTGTAACTCTTCAATTAGTAAAGTGTATGTCCTAGCTGATACAGTACTGAACAATGTGTTCAGTTGTTCTACTCATAATTAATGAAGGGGATCACGTAAGGATGCGACTGGGAGATGGAAACGTTTCTAGAATAGAAGTCAAGGCTCAGCTTTCCTGCTGCAGAATGTGTGTGCTTGCCTAGACCCAGCGTTTCCATTTGGGAGCTAGGCCCAGGAGCTGGGGTGCTCCTTGACTCCTGTGGGGTGGATTAGTGAACAGCGCCTCTGTTGAGTCCCACACACAGTTGTTCACAGTAAAGGTTGACCCTCACAGGAATGCTAGGACTAGGCATTTCTCCAGGGTTTGCTTTGCCTTGACTCTTGCATTTCTTCTGGGACATTTGTCTTCTTTAAGAGCAGGAAGCAGGTAGACATTTCAGTAGAAATCAGTACCTTACCAGGGAGTATGTGAATTTTTAAAACATGGCAAGCAGAAAACATGAAATTTGATATAGAAATGGGAAAGGAATATTTAAAAAATTAGAGAATCTGTCTATGTGTTTCATCTGTGAAATGTATTATACATTTGATAAAATGATTAAATTATTTATTTAATTGATTAAATTATTTATTTTTTCTGAGTCTCTATTCCTTATCTGTATAATAAAACCTTGTCTGGAAAATAGTAATAAAATTAAAGAAATGGAATGTTTGTGAAAAGTGAAAATTTCTATTTACTGTCCAAATTGCATAATCTAACTTGTCAAATCTTTATTATTTTGGTTTTTACTAATTTACTTCATGAACATTAATAGTAGTTTCAATGGAAGAAATTAATAGTGAGAGTAATAACTGCCAGATTATTTTTTAATTATGATATTTTATGTTCAATAGTCAGGGTAGAAGAATTAATTGGGGGAGAAGAAAGGGTATTTCCATTATAATCAAATTGTGTGTGATTATTTTAGGTGTAATGTTTGAATTAATTACTGTGAATCATGGTTTTCTTTCTTTCTTTCTTTCTTTCTTTCTTTCTTTCTTTCTTTCTTTCTTTCTTTCTCTCTTTCTCCTTCCTTCCTTCCTTCCTTCCTTCCTTCCTTCCTTCCTTCCTTCCTTTCTTCCTTTCTTTCCTTCTCTCCTCCCTTCATCCCTTATTTCCATTCTTTTTTCTTCTTTTCCTCTCTCTCTTTTCACTTGGCCCCTTCTTTGTCCTTCTGTTTCTGTTTCCTTCCCTTAGTCCTATGTCTTCCTTGTGTTTGCTTCCTCTTTTCAGTACGTGAGATTGAATCCAGAGTCTCATGCATATCTACCATTGCACCACTGAGCTTTGCACTAAACTTTTGTTAATTTTTTAAATTTTTATTATTTTTAATTTTTTTCTTGAAATATAGTCTCACTAAGTGCCCATGCTGGACTCCAGTTGTATTGCTCCCACTTCAGCTTCCTAAATAGTTGGGATTACAGGCATAGTACACCAGCCAGGCCTTTCCTTCCTTCTTAAGATGCATCTGCTTTGCTTTTTCATATTTTAATTCTTGGTGCATTCCAAAATAAAAGAAAAACTAACCACAAGGAGGAAGCATGATAGTAGGTCCAGACTCTGAATAAACGTGATCACAAGAAGCATCTAGGAATTTAGTGACTGGAGGATCAAGACCGTGGCTGACACTGGTGGGCGACTGTACAGACCAAAGGTGGAGCCACACTTGTGTTAAGCAGAGGCAGATTCCTTCCTCAACGTAGGGTCCTTTGCAATATGGTATAGGTGGTCCCTGATCATCTGATAAGAGTCAGAAGTGAGGAAGTAGGAAAAGAGAAGCATGGGTGTAGTGCAAATTGGAGACCATTGAAGATTCAACCTTTTTAGTAGCTTCTCAGAAGAAAAAAACAAACCATGTGAAATCATCACAGATTTCAAATAAGACTACTTGGCAAGAAAGCTGCCTCACACCACCCACCTCAACTGCAGTGTCTTCTGTATTCCCAGGCTCTCGCTTCCCTCCTCCTCTCCC
>NW_004524840.1:1200047-1201287 GCF_000260255.1 Octodon degus
ATCACAAGAAGCATCTAGGAATTTAGTGACTGGAGGATCAAGACCGTGGCTGACACTGGTGGGCGACTGTACAGACCAAAGGTGGAGCCACACTTGTGTTAAGCAGAGGCAGATTCCTTCCTCAACATAGGGTCCTTTGCAATATGGTATAGGTGGTCCCTGATCATCTGATAAGAGTCAGAAGTGAGGAAGTAGGAAAAGAGAAGCATGGGTGTAGTGCAAATTGGAGACCATTGAAGATTCAACCTTTTTAGTAGCTTCTCAGAAGAAAAAAACAAACCATGTGAAATCATCACAGATTTCAAATAAGACTACTTGGCAAGAAAGCTGCCTCACACCACCCACCTCAACTGCAGTGTCTTCTGTATTCCCAGGCTCTCGCTTCCCTCCTCCTCTCCCGGTGAAAGGAGTGAGGATGGTGGGTCAGACCCTTCGTCCAGTTCATCTCGCTCTATTCACCTCTTTATGGGGCTTTTCTTCAGTGGGTTTCTTGGTGCTCAGTGTTCACCATGGCTGTCTCTGTCCAGTGAAGAAGGGATGAGCATATCTTATCTCATAGCCAATTTTTCAGAGATAGTCCTGGGTCCAGGAGGAACTCACAGCTTTGTATGCTATGGGCTGTTTTCATTCTTTCCAGCCACACACTGGTTCTGCTTCTGCCCCTCTTCCTAAGGCACTCGATCTGTCCTGTGTAAGCTGGTTTTTACTATAATGTGATAGAATTTGTTTACATCCCAGTGGCTACTCTCCTGCATTTGATTTGTACATAGCTTAAACTCAATCTTATCTGTTTATTTAATGACCTGCTAATGAGCATTTCTATTAGAAGTGCTCCCATTATTTCTTGTTCTATAAGTGATTTTCTCCTAAAGAGCTAGCTGATGTCTCCTCTTTCTGTACCACATTCACCAAGTTAATGAGGGCACTCACTTGTGGAGGTGGGTTATCACCATCGTGTTTGATTCCTTGGCTGGCGCAAGTTACTTTGATATAGAAAATGGGAACTAAAATTGTAAGTCATTTCTGGCCAGAGATCATAGCTACTAGAGCCAGCACTCCTTTAAGAATCCTATAATTCTGCCAAAAGAGGTTGCACAGATTCGCTCAACCCCAGTATCTTGTGATGTGGTTTTCATTTGTCCCCAACACAAATTAAATCCTATTTGAGTGATACTCCTTTCTGTTTAACCATTAAGGTGAGGGCTGACCAGATAGCTCAACAGACTAAAGTGCCTGCTTG
>NW_004524840.1:1201767-1224915 GCF_000260255.1 Octodon degus
CTCTCTCTCTCTCTCAACTTAATTCTTTCTAAGGACAAGGAACTTTATTTTGATGAGGTGAATAGTCAAAAGATTATGCTCATTCTCTGGCTTTGTGCTGTGAGCAAGAAGGGTGCCTGTAAGCTTCAAATGAGAAAGTCAGCCACTTTTCCTCACAGGATTTACTACATCTTGGATTGTGTCTAATACTCAGAAATAGCGGATTTGAAAATCTCTACAAACCAAATCGGTGCGAAGCGTATGCGCCGGCACCTTAATGGCTCAGCGACACCAGAAAAGGAGATCACTTAATGCGAGCGGAGGGTCCTGCATAGAAACGCCTGAGAAGTTCGGGATGGATCTGACAGGCTTTGAGAGTTCCTATTTGGAGAATCTGAAAAAACATGTGAGAGGCAAGATCTCTTTCTCTGGAGTGTGTGTGTGAGTGTGTGCGTGCGTGCGTGCGTGCGTGTGTGTGTGTGTGTTTTATAGATTTGCAAGTATTTTGTTTTATCCATTTCAACCATTCTTAGTGGAAGGGAATATTGTCCCAGCACAGGAGCTAAATAATGTTTCTGTGGAATACACTTTCTACTGCAATATAAAATGGATATCCTATCACCCACAAATGATAAAATATATTTTGATTTAAAAAAAACCAAATAAATCCTTCATTTACATTATACAGAGAGATAATAAATAGAGCTGCTGCATGGGACAAGGATTCTCCTACTTCCTGGAAATTGAAGCGTGGGCTTGGCTTGCCAGGCTGCCTGCCAGGCAAACCTCTTAAGTGCCCTGAGTTGAGACATCCTCAAGGGGAAGTCCGCTGGTGATGTGAAGCCCGCAATGGAACTGACCTTACTGCTGCATAGACAGAGGGCCAGCAGAGGGGGGCCTCTGCTGCCCACAGGCTTCTTATTACTATCAATTACCCCACAATTGTGAGACTAGTGACTATTTTATCAACTTCCAAATAGCTTCAGGGCAAGAAACAGAAGAAAGGGGAGAAAAAACAAAATGAAACAACAGAAAACAAATAGTTTGTTTTGCTCTGTTTGAGAATGTAAAAGTATATAGTCCAAGACTGTCTTACTACTAATCAGCACTAAACACTGCTTTACCAATCAGAAAAATGATCTCTGATTTCATGTATAGGGGTGAGAGTATTTTCAAGTGAACTACAAAAAAAATGATCTACTGGAAAGTCAGTGTATGCCAAAGAGAAGATGATGTGTGAGATTGAATCATTTGGTAGTCTCTGTGTTTGTGATATAGTATCATAAGTACTTTAAGGGAAATCTCCCTGCATCTGGATGTACAGAAATCTATGTGAACCAGAGTGAGTGGTTCCGGGATCTTCTAGAGAAGAAAAATCTTCCCCAGTCAGGTTCTCTTTGCTGGGTCGGCGGATGCATTACTATCACACTAGTACATAGTCAGGTCGTAGGCATTCAGAGCCTGACCTTCACAGGTAACAGCTTCACATTAGTTGGCATAGTAGAAGATTCTGATCCCTATTGCACAGTAAAATAACAACCAAGGTCCAGCCAGATAGCACAGCTGACGATGGCACAGGGACCAGAGCTCGATCCCCCAGTGTGCCATGCTGATCCCACCCCCTGGATGTGCTGAGATGGCAATTGAGACCGGGCGTGGTGGCGCCAGCCTGTAATCCCAGTGCTTGGGAGGCTGAAAATAGGAGGATCACTATGAGTCTGATCTGTGTACTGAGACCCTGTACTAAAAAACAAAAAAACAAACAAACAAACAGCCACATAGATTATAGCTTGAACAAATAGACTTTGTTCACTTGGATTATTTTATATTAATGAACTTAAACAGAGAAATGGATTTACAAAACAATGAGGAAGTCCAAAGTAACGACTATGTGTACCTAGAGAGAGAAAGAGATTCAGACATGAATATCATTCTTACTCCTAACCTGAAGGTCTATGTTAGGAGACCAAGAATACAGGGAAGAAGTTGCCCCAATAGAAAATGTGCGTAAAACAGGGTTAAGAGTCAAGCACCGAAATGTGCACACCGTGTTCCCACCATTCAGTGTGCTTACACAACGCTTGAGCTCACAGCACCAGTTTTCTCTTTTAGGAAGTGAAAGCAATTCCTACCTTATGGGATTTTTTTTGACAAATAAATACAGAAAATGTGTCCTGCTCAAAGCAGTGTGATGGTCAGCTCAGCTACTCCACAGCACTCAGTTACTCAAGTTAGCAAGAACTTAGGTATGGCTGGAAAGATATGTAGGCCTTTTAATATGGTAACCAGTTGCTATTCAGTAATGCAGATCATGCGTCATAGTGTGAGAGGGCTGCTACAGTTGAAAGCATTTAAGGGCAGAACCATGGTTTCCTTAAGAGTCAAGATATTCTCCTATACACTATAGCAGCAGCGCCACACGGACTGAGAATTTTTATTTGCCTCTCCTGATGGCTTGAACTACTACTGTCCCATGGATTTAGAACATGCTTAGCCCTCCTACTCTTATAAGCTACCTCACCTGACTCTATCTATCTATCTATCTATCTATCTATCTATCTATCTATCTATCTATCTATCTATCTTCTGGCCCTGTGTATGCATCTATCATCTATTGATTTAACTTGGGTGTGTTTGTTTTATGGAATACTAACTAATAATAGTAGGAGTCCTAAAATATTTCTTGTCTTAGAATCTAGTTTTTTGTCAGGGATCAGGAGAATCGAACTCAGAACCTCTTACTTGCCAGGCAGGTGCTGCAACACTGAGCTAAATGCCTGGCCCATGAATCTTCTTGTTGTGGTCCCTATTTCAATATAAAATTCTATATTTCAATTATACAATAATAGTTGATCAGAGACAAGATTTTGCTTTTCAGCACCTCTTTAGATTAAATTAAAATTGAAGGAAAGTATCCCTGAAGTTACTCTCAGGTCTTGTTCTGCTAGTGTATTAATACAGATTCATGGTTTTAAAGAGCAGTCATCATACACTCAGTCCACTCTTAAGGAATTACAGCACGTAGCAGATTGCCAACTGGTGGTCAACTTGTTACACCCCGCTGAACTGAACGAGCATGGTGCTGTGTGTGGGAGACCCACCTGAAAATTGTCTGCCTCTAGTTAAGCATAGAGGCAGAACTACAGAAGCTATGAGAAGCTGTTAGGGAAGCTACTTGGAGAAACTGTCGTGAGGATTTTAGGGAGCTGCTTGTTCTCTTGGACTATTCTCCTGGAGGACCTTGTCATGCTGGCTTTCCTGATGAACTCAGCTTTTGTCATTAGAAAAGCTTGGGACCTCACTGTCACTGAGGATGGCTGTGGTACTTTTCAGGGGAGCTCTGGCTCATACTTTGAGTGTTGCTTCCTGGAACAAGTTGAGAACTCTCAAGTTGTGAGTACAGATCCTTTATCCTGGTAGCCAGACTTTCCAGCTTCCATCACTGACCTTTGGGCCTTCCCAGCACAGATCCATGAAGTGGGCCTGCATGAGATATTGTCATGGACTATAAACCTCCAGTTGGACTCATGGGGGGCATTGTTATGTGCTGTAGGTCTTCAGCTAGACTCATGGAGGACATGCTGTGGGATCCAGGATTTCAGCTGGATTCCTTGGTCTTTAGTGTGTGGACAGATTTCCTGCACTCTTTGTATAAAAGTCTTTGGTGATTCATTATAAAATGGTCTTATAAAATATGTCCTATATTGTATTATTCCCCTTGTGGAAGCCCAAACCACAATACAGCATAAGACAGACTGATTTCCTAATTGAAAACAGGAAGAATAAGAATGTCAGTATCAACACAGAACATATTTACCATGATCCAGGTTCTGATGTTACTAGTTTACTAAGAGATGTATTTTTATTTAATCTTTATAGTGAACCTAAGAAGTTAGTGCTGTTCATTGATACATTCCTGCTGGGGAAATCTGAGACAGGGTTTGAACTGCTCTTTCTGGATTGAGAAGAATCATAACAGCTACAGTCTGAACATGGCTCTCCAGATGCATGTGGCTAATCAGAAATCCCACTTTGTTCCTTTTTACCCAGAAAGATGAGGCGAGATCAATCATTTGGGTTAACAAATGTAATCCTTAAAATATGGGGCTTCCATGATAGGTATCTTTTATGGGGCAAAATCTATAAGGGAGAAATAGAAACAATAGGGAGGACGAGGAGTCCTGGAAACAAAAGAATTAGATAATGTGTCAGTTCAAGGACAATGTCTCGGTGCTTCTAGTCTCTGGATCATTCTCAGAACCTAGAAAGAAGTACGTGCTCAAAACACCTATCATTCATTGAGGTAAAAGGGCAGGAAAACATTTTGTTAAGAGCTAGCTTAGATATTGTGACTGGAAGAGAAATGCAACGCATGTCTTCACCAAACTTCTGCGATGGAGGTCATCGTTCTCAAGGTCATCTGCTCTGTAAATACCTCTTCATGAACTCAAGGAACAATTTTGAGTTCTTTAAGTAGATATCTCAAAGATGCTTAGGGAAACTCGAAATGAGAAGGCTTGACCCTATTTGTATCTTTTATTTGCCTCCTGAACTCCAATACAATGGTTCAAATGTGTACATACTATTCAGGCCGAGTTTCCACATGGCATTTGAAATGGATTAAGGGCATCAGCCCAATTCCTTTCACATAAACTCTTCTAATTGCTAAATCTCCACAGTGAAAGCTGGAAATCAAAATTCAGAGGGAAGCTTCTCTTTAACTTGTCAGGTTAACTGCTTTTGTGTATCATATGAACTTTTTCCACATAGTGAACTTAGGTTTTAAGGGTGCCAATTAACAGACTGCCCTATTTCTCTGAATAAGACGTCTGTTTTTAAAACTGCTTATTTAATTAACTAGCACAAGTTTTTAAATATAGCAAATTTGAACTTTTAAACAGTGAATATGTGACACTTAATTTTCTTCTAATAGATTCTTGTTTAAAAAATTTCTGGCATGAGGATAACACATTTTTTTTTCTTACATTCTAGCTCAAGTGAGTTGTTCAATAAATAAGATCCTATTATTTATCAGATAATAATATTTCTCTGTATTTTAGGGAAGGGTCTACAGGGTTTCAGGGTCTTACTCCTAGATCAGATTTGTAGTGATTCTCCTGTTTATAGCCTCCCAGGGGTTGGGCTCACAGGCACATGCCACCATGCCTAGTCTCGAGAGAACTAAATTTTAATCAGAGTTTGTCAAATGCAACGTTAGTGACATTTTTGGATTATATTATATTATATTACATTATAATTTTTGAATGCTTAACACCATTCCTGGACTTTTACCTATTCGTCTCTGGCTTGTCCAGTTGTGGCCATCAAAAGTGTGTTCTGGTTCTCATGTATCTTTAGAGGACGAAGCTACTCTAATTGAGAGATAATGCTTTGATTTGTGAAAAAGGTTTTATTACTCAGTGTAGGTATTTGTAATGAATGCTTCTGAGGTCTTAGAGACTTGAAACGAAGTGTAGGTCTTGCTCAGATCAGCGAGCACGTGGAGCACATCGTGGTGGGAATGAGGGTCTCCAACGTGCCCTACTAGAAACCTGCATCTTCCATTTGTTGAAGCCACGTAGTATGGTGCTGACACTGGGTGCAAGTGTGAGACAGCAGTGCCCAAGTCCTTGTCCCGGGACTGCATTTGTGTACATTTGGTATTATATTATATTACATTATAATTTTTGAGTGCTTAACACCATTCCTGGACGTGGCCATAGTATTGAGACGAATAGGTAAAAGTCCAGGAATGGTGTTAAGCACTCAAAAATTATAATGTAATATAATATAATATAATCCAAAAATGTCATTAACGTTGCATTTGACAAATTCTGATTAAAATTTAGTTCTCTCGAGACTAGGCATGGTGGCACGTGCTTATAAGCCCAGCCCCTGGGAGGCTATAAACAGGACAACCAGCTACTAGAGCAACTTCTAGTCCAACATTCTCTTTGGGCTTGTGAAATCTGTCTCAAATCTACTGGGGTCAGATCAAAAAGGGTGCTATCTCTAGAACTTGTTGTATAGAGGGTCACAGAAAAACAAACAAGAAGAACAAGAAAACAAAATCTGTAGATTTAATTTAAGGATGATCTCCACATAGCATTCATACCAACACTGGGAAAGAGATGAATGCACTTTGATTCAATTTCTGGCTCCCAAAGTAACTTCCTATGAAACTTTCATAATTTATTTATTCATTTTTGCCTTGAAAGTAGTTTCAGCTTCCCTATGTGTGCAGGAGAGTATTGTGTTTTAAAGATTGTTGTCAAAACTAGTTAAACTAACTTAGCTAAAGCTGCCATGCTTGGTGTGTGAGCATTTACTTATTTCCTAAGATCTGGAAACAGAAATTGTGCTACCTTCAAGGTGATCTAGTAATGCACAGACATGACCAGAAGTAGAATAAAAGAAGTGAAAGACCAGAAGCCACAAACCAGAGAAAAGAGCATTGAAACAGACACATACACCTCAGTGCAGGGCCGGCCAATAGCTCAGCGGATGAAAGCACCTGTAAGCAGCCCAGGGGACAGGGGTTCAGTTCATGGGTCTGCCGTGCTGGCTCTGCCCCCAGGGTGCTCTGAGGCAGCAATTGAGACTAAGCATATAATCCCAGCTCTTGGGAGGCTGTAAACAGGCAGATCGCTATGAGTTTGATCTAGTAGTGAGACCCTGAACACCCTGTAAACCCTTCCCTAAAATAAAAAACAGCAACAACAAAACAACCAACCAAACAAACAAAAACCTCAGTGCAGCTTTAGAGAAAAGTTGCAAAATATGGTGTTAGTTATTTATAAGCAGGATGCATTGTGAGAACTGAGAGAAAATACGAATTCATTAGTTGCATCAGCTTTGTCTTTATTTGTTCACTGTCTGATGCTGATCTCTCCTGTCTCCACTGTCTACTCCTATCCTCCCTGGAAGTCAGGCAGCCACAGATTCTAACACCAGCTTGAGCTAGACAATTTTAATATGTATACTTTTGCTACACAGAGGCCTGATTCTGAGTATCCTAAAGCTGTAATTATTAGCAGCTGTTCAAAGCATTTCCTAATGACACTAATAAAGACAGATACTATTTATAGGCTGTCCATAATAATCTTTTCCAGTTCTTATAGCTTCCTCAGTGAGAGCTATTTGTTGTTCTTTTGAGAGGTGAGAAATCTGAGACCTCAGAGACTGTTTGTTCTATGACTTAGGAGGGCCTATGACTTGAATCCAGGGTTGCTGTTTCCCACATCTCTCGGGTTCAGTCTTACACACGTTGGCCCTCTTATTCCAGTCATGTTCCATGAAACCTGCCATTATTCTGCTGCCTGTTCCTCCTCATGCCCTAGAACACCTCCACTGATGAAGACAAGCAGTAGGTGAGGAAGGGTGGCGCTTTCCTGGGTGGCTTAATTGCATATCAGCCATGAATGCGATTCAAGCGTGTCCCTGAACATGTAAGCCATGAGAGTGCCACACTTTTAACTAAGAAATCATATGTGTTTTCTACAACTTAAATACAAGTAAGTTTGGAAGGCAGGGTGGGAAATGGTTTGATCTGAATCTGGGAGTCTTTTGAAACTTTCCCAGTCTACCATTAATGGTGACACGTAATCACATTTGCTTTAACAGCAATCAGCACTCTGTAGGGTGGCACCGTAGTGCCCTCAGATGCCTCAGAGGTTTTAATTCTCCGTAACAGCTTCCTACAATAAAACAGCTAGTGAATCTGAAAGTCACCGGGAGCCACTGTAATAGGTCTTGTTGGTACAAATATTGCAGAGGTTTCTCAAGAACGAGTGGATGGAGATGGAGTCATTTTCTACACTTAAAGCTATGAGCATACAGAACACTGGTATCTGTGAATGATTCACAGTTCAGACAACCCCAAGACTCAAAAAGCTTCTAGTAATTCAGACAGAGAAACAGCCCAGGTAGGTTCTAAGAGATACATTTGCACACTGCACAGGCAGCATCTCCACAATTTCACAAGCTTTCCTGTTATGGTTTAGCAGGACCTGCTTCCCTGCACGCACCTACACGATGTGGAGTGATTGCAAGGGCAATACCATGTTGGAGGGAATCTGCTATCCTGTGTGTTGGGTGTTGCTGATGATCAGCCCCACAGTGTGCCAAAGAGGTTGTTCAAGCTGTCAGAAGGTCCCGCTTTCCTCTCAGGAAGTATGCGGTTAAGCTGGTACATGCCTAGTGGAGCTGCAGCGCTCTGCTGCTTGTATACCTTTCATCCCTTTCACCAGCTTCTTAGCATTTCACATGCATTTAATTCATACTTTCCTGTAGGCTTTCAGCACAGAGCACAGGTGTACATGTGGAAGCATTCAGCATCCTTTGTTATTATGACCATCTCCATAGAAAGACCACAACTCGGGGCCAGGGAGATGGCTTAGTAGAATAAGCGCTTGCCTAGCAAGCTCAAGGGCCTGAGTTCAATCCCCAGTTCTGCCAAAAAAGAAAGAAGGAAATCAAGAAGGCAAGAAAGCAAAAAAGAGAGAAAGACAGACCACAACCCACAAGTGTGCAGGGCTCCAGGGAGTGGAAGTCTGTATGGCAAAGTGCTCTTTAGTTATCTTGCAATATACTAACATGGGGCTATCATTTCACCTTTTCAGAAGTCTACTGAGTATGTGGAAGAAATTTAAAGAATATCACATCACATAATATTCAACAAGAAAACTAATCCTGAAATTTAAGAAAAGTAAGCCCTATTTTATGTTAGGATAAATATTAGTTTTCAAATATTCTTCATTTTTTCAACAGGAATATTAAATTTCATTTTCAAAATAAGATTCCACTTATGCCTTTATATCTCCTTTTTATATTTTAATGAGAAAGAGGTTTTTTTTTGCGGAACCAGGGATTGAACTCAGGCCCTTGCTCTTGCCAGGGAAGCACCTATTCCACTGAGCCATCTCCCCAGCCCCTAGAAAGAAGTTTTTGAAGCTATTGATGAGATAGTTTCAAAACAGGTTAGTAGTACAGTTACAATAATTAATACATTTCGTATTGTTGTCTTTGTAGTAGTTATTCCTAGGACAAGATGCAGACATGATATCTTGTCTAAGCACTATTAGTTCAAAACCTTCTCATTGAACTAAGAGAAAGTAGCTGTATATTTATGCTATTTTGTATATACAGATGTTAAATACAAAACAGCATATATACTGTTTTGTATACTTTTTGTTTACTTTTGTCAGAGATGTATATCACATTGCCATTCGTATGTTGTAGGTACATGAATTCAGAAAAGTAATAGAACATAACCCAATAGTCTACAACAGTAGTGGGTTATCTATGAGACTGTATAATTATATCTTTGTAAAGAAAAGTTTCTATTACATGAAATAAAGTAAAATTATTCTGTCCAAAGTTTCCCCACATGGAGATTTTTCACCACTCACAACTTTCTCCATGCAGTGTGTAGTGAGGGAGTGTCCACAGGACATTGCTTTTCTAGTTAACACATACTCTGCTGTTGGGAGTGACTGACATGAATGCTCCTCTTCATGTCACTTCAAGAGGCCATTGTCATTGTAAGATGCTGTCATGAACAACATTGCAAGATTCCCAAAAGTTTCATTTAAAGGGAAAAATCAAAGCTAGCTTTTTGAAACCACAGCTTTGTGTTCATTTTTTAATTATTAACTGATAAGAGAAACATGAGCTCACTGTTGAATTTTGCAAATCGTCAGAAATTACTTTTCAAGGTAAGTAGGTCTCTTATAAGTTATCCACCCCAGTGTTCAATTATTACAGCCATTTAAGTGCTAATTGCAATTCTAATTCCATTTGAATTCTAAGTATGATAGCAAAAAAAGGTAAATAACTTTTCAAGGGCACATAATTGCATTTCTTTGATTATATAAAAGAGATGACATGTCTCTCTTTTTACTTCTATTCACTTCTGCATGTATAACAATTTCAACAGAACCAAGTAAACAGGACCACTCTGTACTCAAATGGGAATCCTTTATAAAATCACCTTTATTTTACAGAATCATACTTTGCTCATCAAATCAGCCAGTCTCAATTTGTATCATTTGTTTGCATTTCAAGATGAAAGAATCCCTAACAAAATGCTCAGTGTAGCACTGGATGTGTGCTTGATGTCTTCCACAGATCTCTGGCATTTCCTTCTGTGGTCCTAAGATCTTCATTAATAAGAGAAAAGAAATACAGGTCTAGATTCTGTCCCTTTTCTCTCAAGTGTCTAGCTTGAACTTTGACTTCTGAGGATAAGCCAAATTTCTTCCCCTGCCAGGGAACACACCAGATTTTTAATCTGCTGTAGGAATTAAGCATATTGCATCTGTGTATTCAAAATAGTTAGAATAGATATACAGCTACATTCTCTTAATTCAATGAATAGAAAGATTTGTTCTAATAGTGTTTGTAAACAGGATATCATGTCTGCATCTTGTACAACAAATAACCACTAAGACAACAATATGCAATGTATTAATTATTGAAACTGTCCTACTAATTGGACCTGAAACTGTCTCATTGCTAATTGTTTCTCAATAAAATTATGAAAAGAAGGAATTAAGCATAATCAGAAAGTGTAGTATTGGAGCTGGTCTTCGGGGTATTGGAGCTTTCTATCCAACTATGGTTAGACTTTGGAAAGTGGATGGGTATGGCAGACTATTAGAGCCCATTCTATGGTCCTGTCATTGTACTTTTATCCTTCCATTTCTCCTCTCCAAGGAGTGGTGGATAGGCTAAGTCTGATGTTAGAACCAGCACCATCTATTCCTGTTGCTTTAGTACAGCATGCTCCTTACAGGATCAGAATCTGAGCCACCAAAAAGGCAACAATAAAGGAGTAGAAACCAAGACACACTGAGCTCCAGCCTCCCATGATAGTTAAGCCCTGCCTTAGAGGGACTGTTGTTAATAGAATTGAGTAAATAGAACTTAATCTTGGGATCAGCTGTTTACAATTTGGTTTAAATTTAGTTTGGGATGGTTGTTAGGTTTCTGTCTGGAATGAGTCATTTTGGAAGATGTCAACTCAGAATGAAATGATTTATAAAAATTTGCATAATTTCTGGGCACACAATAGGTACTCAGCAATATGATGGGTAAATAAACAATTGAGTAAGTTTTCTAAGAAAGACACTGATTCCCTTTAGATCAGTGTGTCCTATTGAACACACGTGTCCACATTCAGGAATATACTTTGGAGAGAGGCAGGAGCAGGTGGATGAAACTGCTGGCATCTCACACCGGGACTAATGAGGGTGCAAGGACTTGGTCTGGAGGACTACACTATGCGGGAGCTGGGCAAATGAGACACGTGGACTTTCTATCTTTTCACTAGCTGGCAAAATGAGGAAGAATCATGGGTGGTGAAAAACCTTCTCTAGTATTAAGTACCATTTCTAGTGCCACAGAGGACATTCTTTCACTAGTTCAGAAATCTTTATTTCTTCTCTTCTCTGGCCAGTGGAGCAAGAACACAGGGATCTTGTAGGATACTATGATGCTCCTTTCACATAGTCAGTAGAACTCTCCCTAGGCAATTAACTAGTGTTACTTAACAGCACTAGTGTAATCACATCCAGTTCCCTGTTGCAAAGTCATCTACAACTTTTTGTCAGCTCACTCTCTCCTGTTTCACCTCAAGGTCACTCAACAAGAATGTTTCAATAAACACATTGGGTACTTGTGTACATTGGAACGCATTGGGTACTTACATATCCAGTGCTACACTGAACATGCTGGCAGGGATTTATTCATCTTGAAATTCATCATAGAACTAATTTACTTCCATAAAATAATTTTCAAATCTAAAATTTGACAAGCAAATTCCATTCAGCAAGATCAATAGGGAAACCCTCAAACAAGACCAGAGAATTGAGCAGATAATCATATCATAATGTTATTTGTTTCTGTATTTTTATATAATACCTCAAATCAGGAAAATACCTGACCTTCACAAAACATAATAATTAAAGCCATTGTACTCATTTTCTTTTGGCATTTTGAATACAAAATTAAATTGTATATACTTAAAGTTTTAATTTTATTCATTTTCAACATGTTCAATAAGGGAATCAAGATACATTAAGTCTGCATTTCAAAAACAGAATTTTCATTCAGTCTTCAATTCCCAGACTATTTGTAAAAGATGGTCCAAGGATTCTCAGATATCTTACAATGTATTATTAGTTTTAAAACATAAGTTAATCGGTTGAATAAAAACATTATTTTCAGGTGGGAAAGAAGTACTGCCTCACATTCCCTTTAGAAGACCGTGACCTCTTCGTACTTCTTCCTCCTTCCTAAAGACGCTGCTGCTGGCCAGCATCTTTAGTCTTCGAGGTACAAAAGAATAAGCTGATTGCTGCAAGAAGTTAAAGACCTCTACTTATTCTTCAGTTATTTGAACACCCCCTAAGTGTACTGCACTTAAATCTGTAGTCCTTTCCCTCCTTGCTTTTAATTTATACTGAAATCTATTATGTATTCTTTTAACTTGCTTTTGGGAGTAGAGACCACACTGCAGGTAATAGGAAAAGACTTCCTTCTTCACTCGGCAATTTCCTTCTAATACTTCTTTTCTTATTTTTCCACTTTGGAGAGTTCTTCTTGCAAACTTGTAGCCTGATAGATTACACAGACCTGGCCATAGATTTATTTAAGCTATCGCATTTCTTCCCTCTTCCATCATTCAACTGCAAACCCTAAAGCTCCTCTCTCTCTTAGCTTTAAATTGGCTATTTATGATTGCTTTCCACAGCAATCACTGAGAGGTCCTTCAGAGACATGCACTCTGGCTGTGGCCTGAACCACCATGTGCCTGAGGACAGATAATTTTGCCTCAAACGGGAAGTCAGGGGCACAAACAAAGCAGATGAGAATCTCATTGGCAAATACAAACAACTGGCTGGACTTGTACTGGTGTGTTGGGGATGTGCATGCAGAGTTCCACTATTTCTCTTCTATTTTTCTTTAGTACTGTCCCTGTCAGTCGTAAATTTTGTCTAAGTAAATGGTTGTGTAAAGAACTCAGTACACTTTAGAGGTAGATCAAGTGCTGTTCTGCCTGCTGTCCCCACAGGATACATTTAGACTCTGTCTAGAAACACCATTGGTTGCCATGATTGGGAGCTACTGATGTCTACAGTAAGAGACTCAGGACATTGGCAGACATTGTGCAATACCAGGACAGCACCACAATGAAGGATAACCTTGTCCTCATCCCAAAATGAGAAACTCTGACACAAAGATGTGATCCCTCTTTCTTTAAGCCAATAATTTCATTTATGTTTGGTTGAAAGGAAGATAAAGTTTGACAACATGAAGTTTTGAATGTTACTGTACTGATAAAACCAAAATTAGTTCACTAGGGACTCACTAGCATGCACCAGCATTGGTACAGTAAATAGCTACTTATTTCTAAATATTCTACTTGTTCACAGAGACAGCTGTCCACAAGCGTGATGCCGGATATGCTTCATCACAGAGATGCCTCGGAAAATTTGTCTGTGTTAGAGAGAAGAGCTTCTTTCTTCCAAATGGAAGCATGCAGTTTGAAAATAGGCTCTTTGAAAGTAGATTCCCTGTTCCTTTCTAAGTCTCCTTGAAGCTATGCACAAAGTATATTCACTGAAGGTGCTTCTCTGTCTGTCTCTATATGAAACAAACTCGTGACATGCACAAAAGACTATTTCTACCTTGTTTCCCAAAGAGTCTGACTTCTTAACTAGTTTAACATTAAAAGAGGAGTGTGCTTCAGGAGACCCACTCATCCTAACATTTTTCTGTGCCTGCCTATTCTAGAAATCCTCACAACTTTCTTTGTGAGGCTCTATGAGATTTCATCTGTAGGAAGAACAGAAGGTAGCTCATGGAAAAAGGAAACAGAAAATTAGAAAGTTATGAGGTGAGTCACAGGGTCACTGAAAATAAATGCACTTTACAATTAAAGGAAATGATGAAGTAAAAGAATGGGATTATATGTGTTCTTTAAGAATAACCAAAAACTTTGTTTTTTTCTAGGTATTTCTGAGATGCACATGGGTGTTTATTTGGGTAAAATAGTACTATTATTTACACATTATAGCATATTAATGAAATACAAAATTATGATGGAATTCTTGTGAACTTGTCCTTCTATTATTAATCTAGATGATAATGTATTAATTTGTGGCTTTTAGTGCTATTAAAAAATACAGCCTTCCTACATTATAGAAAATAGTTTATTCAGAAAAAGTGCATGAAATAAAAACAATTCAAGGCAAAAATCTATAACATAATCTTTTAAATTGCAGTGTGAAACGAAATTCCTCATAGATATATTTGCTCCTCTAAAGAAATTGACAATAATTATCAGAGAATAACTTTATCTCTCATGCTTTATCTTTTAATTGGGTGGTGACACAATTAATAACTTGGCCTAATTTTGAGTCATACATCACTACTGCTTTTTGTTTTCACTTTGTGTTACTTACCTTCCCTTGGTTGCAATCCATACTTTAAAAAATATGAATATGTATATAGCGAGAAGACCCTAAAACATAACATCTGCATTTTTATTTCTATGACTTGCTGTATTTTCCAAAATAAAATTATGCTTAAGGTTTTCAGTGAAGTCTGGATGTCTTATTGGTCTGTGCCAGAGAGGGCAGCACAGAAAGAGGCAGGAAACACTTTCCCTCCCCCAGTGGACTTCAAGGTTTTCATGTGGGAAATGACAAAGGACAGCTTTTGTATTAGATGACCTGTCTTGTGAGCCTAATGTCTGTGGCTTTGAAAAAGTCACTTCTGAATCTCTTATTTTTATCTCTGGAACTGGAATAAGACAAAACTGATGCCAATTATCTTTGTACCTCAAAAGCAGAACCTGAAGCCAAAGTTTTTGTACAAGAATTTTATTTGGGCTTACAACTCAGGGCAGCAGAATCACAGCACAGGAGAGTCAAAGTAAGAAAGAGCGAAAGACAATCAAATGCATCACTTAGTTGGGAACAACTGAAGAAACTGGTGCTTGATTCTGCAGCCTCCTTATGAGCCTTACAAATGACATCTTAGAGCTGACCCCCAGTGCATGAAGGAGTAAAGCAAGATTTGGCAGATTGTGGTCTCATTAGTTAAGAATGGCATCGATGGCTGTTTGCATCCTTCTACTCCTGGGTTGCATGAGAAGACAGCATGGGGCTAGCCCCTGAATCCTGTGCTGTGGATACAAGAAGCTCGTGCAGGAAGTGGAAGGCTTGGGGCACAGACCAAGCTGAAGCCTGCCTCGTGGCCCTTCTCAGTCCACTAAAACCAGATTACGTCCCTGTCTGCTATGCATATTATTTCTGCCCTCATCGTTGTGCCTTTTCTAGCACAGATTTCCTGCTGTGCTTTCTCCTTGGACTGAAAAATTACAGCCCAAGTCAAATACAACCTCCCTGGAAAACTGTTCCTGAAGAAAGTAAAATTCATGTTTACCTCCTCAAGTTGCCCTGAGAATTAAATGATAAGATGCTTTTAAGACATTTTGCATATGTCTTGGGCATGGAAGTAGCAATTAATAAGCCAATCAAATATTGCTGAAGGGCCAGCCAAATAGCTCAGCAGATTAAAGTGCCTGCAAATAGGCTCAGGGGCTGGGGATTCGATCCCCAGGCCTGCTGTGCCAGCCCTTCCCCTGGGATGCACTGAGATGACAGTTGAGACTGGCACGGTGGCGCGCACCTGCAATCGCAGCTCGTGGGAGGCTGTAAATGGGTGGACCACTATGATGCCAATCTAGTAGTGAGACCCTGAACACCATGTAGATCCTTCCCTAAAATTTAAAAACAAACAAACAAAATACATATTGCTGACTTTTAAAAAGTTACTTTGTCTAATTGACTATTAGGTCTGGATTATTTTTGAATACAACGAGTACAGAGACTGTTCTTAACATTCTGAATGTCTCATATGATACTAGACAGCTGGCAGGTATTTGTTTTTGATTGAATTATGACACTGATACAAGGTCATGTTGAAATTCCAATTCCCAGTAACTAAGAACATAAACTTATTGGATAGTATGGTCTTTCTAGACATAATCTTATCAAAATGAAGTGAAAAAGGCAGGGCCAAAGTCCATATGATAAGTATCTTTATAAATAAGGGATGTTTTGATACAGAGATAAATACATAACAAAAGGAAGACCATCTAAAGATACAGCACCTTGTAGCTGCTGAATTGCTATTTCCTGGTTCCTTGTTCATTTTAAGAGATCTTTTATTTCGTGTTCATTAGCTGCAACACTGTCTTCGAGATATGAAAGTCTATCTTCAGTTTCATTCAAGCAGTTTTGCCAGCTTTCAATGGAGTTCTTAATATCCTGGATATCATAATTTCTTATACATTTCTTTCCTCTTCCAATTACATCTGGTAATATGAATAACTGGTTGGAAAACAACACTATGTATTACGACAAATTCTGTAAAATTCATAATACTTTGTTAAGTGAACATCTGTATTAATTGTAATTATTTTATGTTTAAATTCTAATTTGCACTCTCTTTAAAAAATAAAAAATAAAAAATAAAAATAAAGATACAGCACAAAGGAGTGCCTGAGGCTACCCAAAGCTAGGAGAAGGACCTGTAACAGAACTTCCACACAGCCCTCCTGAGGTGCCAGTGCTGCCAGCATCTTATTTTAGATTCTCTGATAGCAAGACTTTGACAAAGCACATTTTGGTGATTCTTAGTTCATAGCACTTTGTTATGGCAACCCTAGAAAACAAATACAGTGTGCAATGAGTATTTGAACCCATTTCAATGGGCATAGTGTGAATATAAATTTGCTTTTATAGTGATTCACCCTACCAAGCTTTTAAGATCCAGAAAATTTCCCACAAGAACCACAGTTCATCCCTGACTCTTTCAATGTGGGTAGATACCTATCAATAAATATATAGTCCTTTCATCCAATGGGAACACTCCCTTTGAGTTTTCTTGAATTGCTGCTTAAATCAGCATTTAAATTTGCAGTCCCAATACATTTGTAAGCCTCCATCATGAACTAAACTACATTGTATCTCCCATGGTGCTCAGCTTCATCTCAGATGCTTCCTAACTGTCCTGACTGTACTAGATGTCTGAATCTGCCTTTCTGGTCATACCAGTGATCAGCTCTGAGCCTCTGCTGTCACCCGCCTTGGCACTCACTACTCCAGTACCATAAAAATGGAGGCTTCCTGTATCTATGACTCTAACAGTGCCCTCAGCAGCACTTGTGACACTAAGACAAATGACTATTAATGTTTATGTGTACTTACTTATACCACTCATGCACATGTGCCCGCTATTGAGTCCAGCTATGGATCTGCCCACAGGGACAACCAGAAAGTAGAGAATACATAGCCAAGTTTGGACACCCAAACCAATGGACTCACAACAGGACTTTGAAAAGCATGTGACCCAAATAAATCTAATTCATTGCTACTGTGCAGTGACTGGTATTTTCGTCAGCATCTTACATCACAACTTGAATTATTAAGAATAACTAGTTAAGTAATTTATTTCAGAATTTATTCATTTTTGTCTCAAAATAGTTTCATGAGAAATTAATGAGGACAGAATATTCCCACATTTAGGGGTTCAGTGGAGACTAATACAAAACAGAACAACTCATGCCACCTTAATCTAATATGAAATAATAAACAATGTTTTTTTTTCTTAATAAACTTTTGAAATTAGTGAGTGGGATGGGCCATCAGGGAATTGCAAACATCCAAGAGTAAAAGTATTTTAATGAATATGGATATATTCATTTTATTCAAATCAGTAAATTTTTAATTAAATATGATTTGTACTAAAATTTGTTCTTATATTTTATTAACATGCTTCCACTTGTCAGTCAAGTGTATAAATTAAAACCAATGTCAGCATTTTTATCTAAGTTGTTATATCTCCTCCAAGGTATTTTAAAAATCTCAAAGTCATATTATTTTCTCTAAACAGATTCCCACTCAGCTTTCTCCAAGAAAACTTCATATGTACATTTGGTCCAACCAGGACACCTTCTTTTATTAATCAATATGAGGATTTCAAGATCGAGTATAATAAAAGAAATTAAGTATAATATTTGTGAGAACATTAGTCTACTAAGAAGTAATTTGTTTACATTGAATTAAACTCTTACTAAACAAAAAAAGGGGATACAAAGGAAGGACCATTTTGTATCTGTATATACAGAACAGTTAGGATAGATATACAGCTACCTTTGCTTAATTCAATGAGAAGAAAGATTTGTACTAATAGTGCTTGGACAGGATATCCTGTCTGCATCTTTTACTATGGATAACCACTAAGAAGATAACATATACAATGTATTAATTATTGAAACTGTCCTATTAATCAGTTTTGAAACTGTCTCATTGCTATTTGTTTCCTATAAAATAAAATAAAAAATGAATTACACTCTTATTTGATGGTTATTGACTTTTGTTTCAAGATCAAAAAGGTGAAAGGTCACCATCCTCTTGTATTTAGAACCACATGAAGACTTGGTTGGAGCAGACAGCATACTGAGCCAAGAAAGATCATTACCAGGCTTCAGTACTTTTTTGTAATGTAACAAAGAGTAGTAATGGTTAACACCTGGCATGTGGGAGTGATGCTGCATTACCTGAAGTCACACTAAAAGCAAAGAGTGAACTACTCATGCACACAAACCCAAGCCCCTGAGACTAAGTGGAGTAGACAATTCCCCCTTGGTGAGAATCACATTGGGTGGACAGCAATCAAAACATGCATTTTGGCTTTCCCAGTAAATTAAATATCAAAAATTCTTTTGTGCTAGTTCCAAAGGGCTACTCATTAAATAAAAGATAGGTAATAGACGATGGGAGATAGATGTTTAGCAAATGGCACAGGGAGGGACCAAGGGATGGAGGATGAGGGAGGAAGGAAAGGAGAAGGGGAGGCCAAGGGGAAGGACCAACTTCCCACAATGAATGTCATTGCTATGTACTGCAAATGGGGACTCATACCTGCAAGTGGATATACAGGTGGCTCAGGTGATCCTACTCATAATTCCCATCAGCGTTTTTGAAAATAGCAGTTGATGTTTAGAATGTTTACCCTGACTAACTCTGTATGCTGATACCTGCCATCTGAGCAACTATATGGAGGACAGCAATATGTAATACAAAACCCATGGTTGAGTGCCTCTCATCTCAGTCTTCTAAATGTGTACCTCTTCTAATGTCTTATCAATTATTATACCTTCTTTAAAATAAATTCAAGCAAAAAGACAAGGAAAAATAAATTAAGACTTCTTGAAAGCAATTGCCAATATTCAATTATTTCCCCAATCTTACATAACTATATCTGTTAATCTGAGCAACAGATTTAGTGATTAAAAATAGATAAGATGGCAACCATTGTTATCTATTCCTGTTTTGAAAATCTACAACATGCGTATTGTTGTACGTTACTCTGTTTCTGCCTTTATTTCTATTTGGTTTTGCTTCTGTTTTCACTCTTAAAAAATTAAATTAAATTAAATTAAATTAAATTAAATTAAATTAAAAATCCTATGGACTCATGCAATTAAGAAACAGAGGGGCCAACAGTTACTGCCTGGCACCTCCGAACTCCCTTGGCTCACCACTGCTATAGCTCTTGTGCTTCCCCTGTGGAGTCACCGGTATTCCTCCACTTCCAGGAAGGAAGCAATAGGCACGCAGCTCTGAGGCAGTCGTATGCATTCTCAGCAATTCCTGCCACGCTTCCCAGTTGTTCAGAATTTTGAATATGATTCCTGGCGCCATGATATCATCCTGATGGTTTGTTCACAGAAAATTACTTTTTCTCAGAAGATCAGTGGATCTTGTGATGAAAAAGAAAAACAATATTGTTTTTGCAGAAGCTGTTTTTCCCCTCCCGCAGGAATATTTCTTTCATTGCATTGAGTCTAAATGCAAACTTTCAAAAACTATGGATTTTTTTATTGAGCTGTATGTCTTTTCTTACCTTAACATAAAGAGTCAATTGAATGCAGTTTTAGTTCATTATTGAAAGAGGCCTGAAGTCATATTTGAGAAGTGTTTGCTGTTCTTTTCCATTTATATCATGAAAAAAATGATTTTAGTTATAATTAATTTTTGAAAAGATCTGAGTATTGTGCACCAACATTACCCCCTTAGTAACAACCCTTTCCTGTCACCACCATTGAGTTCACTTTTAATTTTCCAATCAGCAGATGTAAATAACACATGATGTAGTGTGTTAGCAAAGCTGCAAGAATGTGATTTTCCATTTAACAAATGGGAAAACTACCTTTGTATCCTTTCAGAGAGGGATTCGATTAACTTTTTGTCATCCTCTGCTTTTTTGATCACAAAGTAGTTTCAAACATAAAATTTTCTCCATTCCTAAAAGGGCACTACTGGTACTTAAATACAATGGTGTGCTGCTCATCTGTAAGGAGAGATAAATTTGAATAATTTGTAGGTAAAGGATTGCACTTCAAGACCATATTGTTAAGTGAAATAAATCAGACATAGGATAAATGTCGTGTGGTTTCTCTTGATGAGAGGCCCAAAATATACATAATTCAAAGGACAAAATAAAAGATAAATGATAAGAAACATTTAGGAGGGAGGTAGACTTTGGGGAGATGCAAAAATATTGAGGAGAGATGGATGACAGCAAGGGAGGGAGAGTAAAAGAGTTTAAGATGTGGCATGTGTATGTACCAATTCCCCAGGATGAATGTAGTTAATTGTGACATATTGTAAACATAGCCTAATAAAAATCAAAACAAATATAAAAGGTTAAAAGAGCACTGTTTAAATCCCGGTTATATATTCACATATTTGCAGAGAAGAGACCCTTACAGGGTTCAAGTAGCAAAAAGTCATAAGCAGATTAGGCAGAAGCAGCTTGTGCAGGAGGTGGACTGCTTGCTTCACTGCTGTGAGGTCACACTGGCACTCTGAGTTATACTTACAGTATCATATGCCAGTGTTTCAGGTTCACTTTGATTTGCAGCTTTATTCTTCTATGTCGAAGACAATATCCTAGATTAACTGCAATCTTTGCCGTTTCTGAGCTCTATTCTTGTGCTTAGGCATACAAGGACAATTAGCAAATATTGGTACTCAGCATGACAGGGAGGCTGGTAAAAAGCTTGTTTTAAGTACAGATCATTGTGCATATTTGACTTTGTCACCAGGAAGAGTGGCAAGCCAATGCTTTGTAACCTTTTACAGAAATATATTTTGCATTAGCTCTGATGAAACAAAGAAGTAAGGAACACAGTTCCCATCAGTGTTAATTTTGCTTTTGAACATCCTAGATGCAAGTGAACTGGCAAAAGATAAATGCAAAGGGCACAGAAAGCCTTGCTTCTTCTAGGTTTGAGCCCCTTTTGCCTGGCAGCAATGTACCCTAGAAATATTTCGTAATGAGCACTGGTACCTGTTCAGTGACAGGACGGCACTCCCTTCCTCAGCAGTCAGGTAATCAGCATCCCTCTTGCAGAGCCGCGAGTTTCCTTCTGTTCCCTGGGGCTTTGTGGGCAGTTCTTTTGGACAGATGACTGCCTGTATCCTGCTGAGGCGGAGGTCATGAAATTCTGTTTTGTTTTTTTTTTTTCTTTTTAATCACACTATACAAAGAGTATACCTCACTTCATCAGGTACAAGCACTAGCTAGATAACCCCAGTAGGAAAATCACACCTGACTTTCCAACCTCCTACACACCACAGTTACTTTTAAAAATGATAAAAATCTGTACAGCACACTAAAGAAAAGGGATGAGGATGGGCAGAGGGGTTGTTCAATACCAGCACATTTGTAGCCATTCACGTACTTACTGAGACATTCTATTGTAAGGCAGTTTGGACTTCATTCAATGACAGTATGATGACACACCTCTTCTAGTCTTGCACATCATTTTTAATGCTTTTTTTGCCTCAGAAATCATTAACTCACTCAATCTAACTTTTATTGTTATGCTATTCAACATTATAACTCTATGCTAGATTATGCATGTGAAAAGATAGGAAGGTTCTTGTACTCAGTACCTTCATGTTTTTGAATGTAAGCTCTATGAGTAAGATACTCATTTCCTATCTTTTTATATTCTCCAACTCTCTCTTACCCAGTGGTGAATCACAGTGTCCTTATAACCACTGGTTTTTAGTTTATCAAAATAAAACCGTGTTTCCCACAGTTTATTGAGTTGGAAACTTGTTTAACTTTTGTGAAATACATTTAATGCAAATTTAAATTATTGTCCAATAATTTTTAAAAAGCTCAAAATGCTAGAAAAAGAGGGCTTTAAAAATTCTGAACACAAATTTATTATGATATTATGTCATATATATCAAAATTGCAACAGAAATGAAGGCAATCAATTACTTACTTAGTGTCCATGTAGAGAACCATGTGCTGTTTCATCTTATTTTTATCTTATTTTAAAAAATAATGTAATTCGAGTAGATAGTCATAAAGAAAATGTAGAAACACTTTGCATGAAAAAAATTCAACTAAATTTTATGAGAATGCAATTGGAAAACAACAATGATTAATCTACTATGTATCTTAATCCTAAAAGATTGGTTGAAAGTACTGTTTTGCGACCTTCCTGGTCTTCAAAGCTGGAGCCCCTTATTGGGCCTCACGTGCCTGCAGGTGACTGGTGCAGTCTCTTCTGTATCGCGGGGCAACATGCCAGATATCTGCAACTTAAGAGAGGTGGATTTCATTTGACTCGTGGTTTCAGAGCATTCTGCTCACAGGTGCACAGATCCGAGGCAGGAATGACATGGAGGGCAGAGAAGAGGAAATGGGTCCAACCTGTAGTGGATGGGACACTCCTGGAAGGGAAGAGCCATAGACAGAGAGAGACGGGGACAGGTATGGGCAAGCTGGAGTGTGCCTTCTAAAGGCACGGCTCCAGAGACACAGCTTGCCAGGAGGCCCTACTCCTGCTAGCACATTCAGTTATGAACTCATCAATAGACTGGTCCACCTAAGAGTATAGTGGCTCTATGATCCAACCCCTTTCTAAAATCCTCACCTTGGAATGCATGAAACTTGTAGGGGCCATTTTAGACCTAAACCATAGCAGAGGACTCACATATAGAAGGACATGTCTCATGATCTTCTGTTGCTATTTTGAATTTCTTTTCTTTCTTTCTTTCTTTCTTT